>NC_056727.1:417338434-417495934 GCF_019279795.1 Protopterus annectens | reverse complement strand
GAACCAATGATCAAATGTCATTTCACTAGAAGAACAACCGTGAATACATTTTAGAGTGATAACATAAAAGACCAAATGCAAGTAATGTTGAAAAGAATTACCATAAACTCAACCACACTACAGTCAGAAAAGAACCAATTAAACACAAATGCACTTTATTCAACAAAACAATTTGGTGCAGACATCACTTCTTGACTTCAACATTTTCTAATATGCAAAACCAAAATAGCAACATCTGCAGAAATTCAGTAGCCTCTTAATCAACACCTCATGAAAAAACATGCCATATACAATTCTCCTGGCTACAAACAATAAGTACAAGCAGAGTAAAAGGAAGATCAGTGGACAAACATAACCTACCATCTTCAACACATTCCTGTTCCTTTACTAATGCAGACATTGCAGCATGTAAATCAGGAGCAGGAAATACCGACAAACACTTATCTACGATGCCACAATTCAACTAAATTTTGTGTGTGTGGCAAATATCAGCTAAGTAAAGGATATACCCTCCAGAAGTGAGGAGGAATCAAAGGTGGCAAAATAAAGGAAGTATGCATATGTCTTTTAAATTCACAAACATAATCATACATGTAATAAGACCCAAAATATTTAACAAAGTCAGCAGCACTGTCTGGAAAATCCAGCTTCAAAATATGAAATACTGCCAGAAAACAAGCATGACAAAAATGCCAAACACACGATCTTCCATATATGTATATTAGAAGAAGAATTGTTACTATACGTCCCTAACAGACCAACACTCTGGACCTTTTGTCAAGCATCTGGCAGAAATGGTAGACACAGCCATTAACAACCAATCCATATACCTGTCAACTGTACAGATTTTTCACAGAATGTCTAGATTTTTGCCTTTTACTTTTTGTCTGCTCCTCATAAAAACTGTGTTTTTCTAATAAATCACTGGGATAATCTAAGGATTAAAGTCACTGAACAATGACATGTATTTGAGTTTCTGACTTCACATCCTTCATAAAAAAGCATGCTGACACAAATTAGTTAGTCTGTCAACTTTCTAAGTTTATAAGAGAGGTATTTAAAATGTGTTCCTATTCTTGGGTCTTTTCCCCACCATTATCTCAGGCTTTGTCCAGATTTCTTGCACTAAAAGGTTGACAGGTATGTTGATGCTGAAAATTAAAAAATTAAAGAGAACACTTTTTGAATAGCACCTGGCTCAAAATACATTAAAACATAGGTTGGTGAAGGAGTTATGTCAATACTGGTGAACAGTTTCAAAAAGGCATTCCACATCATATTATAAGCCATATAGAATTTTGTGGCCATTGAGCAATAACCAAGTGGTAAACTACGAGCACTTCCCTGATGTTCACCCACCCCACATGCCATCACTTTCCCTTTCAAAAGATATGTAGCATCACAAAGCCACATGGTACATGTAGCTGCAGCAATGCCATTTTGACCTGTGTACAACACATTCATAACTACTAGCTATCTCTTCCTTACACAAAAAATTACCTTCACCTAGTGGCCACTTCAGTGGCTCAGTATCTAAGATAGTATGCAGAGTAACCCTTTTACTTTTAATACGAGATGAACAAACACAATTAATGGTCTGTCTCACACTCCTTCTAGTGGGAAACTGATATACTACTTCCTCTGGGACACTGGCAAGCACATTCTCAAACAATTCCATTTGGCAGATCTCAAACAAACACTGCTTTCCCTCACATACACTGCAGAACCTCATACTGTTGCACCTCCATGAGATCCAAAGCATACTTTTCTACTGCTGATGGTGCATACCTCTCAAACTCTTTTTGCAAGAAATCTGGACAAAGCCCAACAAAATGGGGTACAAAGGTCCAAAAATAGGGACACATTTTAAATATTGCTCTTATAAACTTAGAAAGTAGCTAGAGTAACAGGGTTTGTTTTAACGCACATTTTCTTAAGGATTTGAAGTCTGAAACTCAAATGTATGTCATTATTTAGTGACTTCAGTCCTCATATCATCACAGTGATTAGACCGAAATCCACAAATTTTGTGAGGAACAAACCAAAAAATATGAGCCAAAAATCTGGACATTCTGTGGAAATCTGGACTGTTGAGAGGTATGGATGATAACAACTCCTCACCATTGGTATGCATTGCTGTAATAGGTTAACCATGGCACTGCTACATATTTTTCCTTATGCATATCCAGTATTGTTATTCCTTGACTTCCTCCTTGAGCATGCACACTTAACCAGACACTGTCATTGTGGACTTCCACTTCTGTGATGTTAATGTTGGATACAAGCTACCACATGTACCAATGGCACATACCATCTGATACCCTGCTTCAGCAAACAATAGCAGTCCAGCAATGGCTGCAACAATAACACAAGTACTTTAAATAGTATTTTACATAGCAATACACCAGTGAACTTCCCCAACACCCACATTAGCACACTGGAAGAACTCTTTACTTTACTTTCATCCAGTTTAGTATTGGCAGATAACTACCTGCAATTATACACAACTGCACACTCATTCACAACTAAATGCATGAACGCAATGCAATCATTCCACTATGGCAACAGACACTTGTCTAATTCCAAACTGCTACTATAGCTTTCAAACTCCATACGTCGAATGTCAGCCACAGCCATTTTCCACTCATTCCATATTTGCTCTTAAGGCTATTTGCTCTTAATTTGATTCTCATCCTGAACACAACACCAAAACAATTTGCTCAAGCATATGTTCACTCATCTGGATTACACCCATGCACACATATACATGCATACACACATGCACACAGACACACACACACACACACACACACACACACACACACACACACACACACACACACACACACACACACACACACGCACAAACACACACGCACAAACACACATGCCCACACACACTCACACCTTTTACAGTTTCACACCTGCAGAGCTAACTGTGTGGCTTACCTTGTTACATTCAAGCTCACAGTGCTTGAAAGGTAGGCCACACAAAAAACTATTTCAATGTAACTTAAACATGGTACTGAGCTGGTGTGTTATGATTAATCAGTTTAAATTTTAAAAAAAACATATTTTAACTGAACAAGTAAGGTAGAAAGATTTTGTCACATTTAAATTTTCTTCAGCTGTGAGCTCCAGGCAATTGCTGTCCTGCCTGCAATGGTCAGGAATGTGAAATCATCATCCGACTGCTGGAGTGTGTGATTGTGTCAATGGACGTTAGATGAATGGTTTGTAGTTCCAACTTTGATCATGCAGGATAGTCTGGAAGTAGAGACATGTTCCATTCATGCAGTACTTCCTGCTGTACTGTGCATTCCCTTCATTTTCATGCAAGTAGCCAAACTCCATAAGGATAATGTCATGAGGGAGTTATCAGTATGGTCAGTATCTATTATCTGTACATTCTACTATAGCATTAATACAGTTCAGCAAGGCAGAGACTTATACAAGTGGATTCTGAAATGTGGTGACACAGGTGCATCTTGCACATTGTAGGAAGACGTCCCTGCACCATACTAATGTAGGTGTTCCTTGAATGTATCCATTCAATAAAATAGTAAATTACAGTAATGCCTCAGCCTTTGCAGATATGATTACAGTGGACCCTTTTCTATGGCAGCATCACCTGAGATGTTGCTTTAAATAGCACCATATATTATTCTGTAGGCTCTGGCTCAAAACCTAAGTCTGTATTCCCTCCCTCCTGATAACAAGAACCATCACTTCAGCTTGGCAGTGAGAGGTATCACCTTAAGTTTGCTGTCTGTCGCAATGTAGGGGCTTTGCATTAAATAAATGATTTATATTGTATTATTTGAATTTAAAATGCATACTACTTCAACACAGATCAGCAGTTCAGATGAATACTTATTTTTTTTCCTCTTGAAACCAGGATATACACCTAGTGGGTCTAGTCAAGTAAATACAAGAGTCAAATGCAGAAACAAAGAAACATGCAAATAAGCAAACAATCATGCAGATAAATAACTATATACATTAATGAAAGAATAAAGAAAGAAATAAATAAATAATTATCCTGCCAGCTGTAATGTGTCATCAGATGTGAATGACATTCTCTCCTGGCAACACCATTCTGTTAATATAGTGTCCTCTGGTGATGCCATTACCACACTCATTGCAATAGCTAAACAACAGCAGACAGTTGAATTTCAGAAGATCTGCTACCATTTGTTATACTTCTAATCAACATTTCAAGAGAGAGTTGTACTGACTATAAGCGCACATGAACATTTAAGTATTTAAATTGATATCCACATCATAGCATAAATATATTGCTTGGCTAGGAGTGAGAAAAACAGAGCTTAAAATAATGCCTGATTCCCATAAACATTAGGGTACCTGCAAACCCCCCCAAAAGCATCAACAAAAAGTCAAACAAACAAACCTTTCAGTAAAAACTGCAAGAAAGTCCCAGTGAAGCTATAATCTCCAACATGTAATACCTTAAACCTCCTGTAGTGGTGGCCCATGGGATATATGCAAATTATCCCATAAGGCCAAAACAGTTTTTCAGCTTCATGTCTTCTGAATGCACATAGCTTTTCACTTTTTTACTTTTTTAAGTCAGTATGGCTACATTCAGGCCAATAAAGCCAAATTCTCCAGCTACAAACATGCATGTTTCAATGTTTTTATTGACCGTATCAATACAGCATAAGTAGTTAAATATTAATAAACAAGCAGATATATTTAAACTGAATCAAACCAGGTTGAATTTAATGTCTCTAATCAACAATACTGCATTCATATTCAGGTTAAATCATGGTAAAATATTAAAGAGCTGCCCATCAGTATAAAAGTCCTTTGGCTTTTCCTGGTTAAGGGTCACCACAGCAGAACTCCGGTCCACTAAAGATTGGCAGTAGATTTTTATGGTGCCCAGTTGCTAGCCCAACACTCAGCCTTCAAAGAAGGCACACCCATTCACGCGTGCACCTACCCTCATGTCTTTAATGTCACTCGACTGTGGGGAGGACATGCAGACTCCACACAGAAGGTGCTCCAGCTGAGAATCGAATGGGAGAACCTCTTGCTGTGAGGCGTCAATGCTAACCGCTGCACCACCACGGCCTACTAGCTGGCCACCAGTCTAATATTTAAAATACAACCATCATGGTGTCTTGGTGACAGTCCATAAAACTTCCACAAACAGATACCATTCACAGCATTCAAATCATGATAAGTTGAGCTCACTCACAACATAGTAAGACTGTTGATGTCTAACTCCTTATATGAGGCAACCTTAGCTAACAAGCATGTTCCACTCCTAAAATTCACCTTTTCATCTCTGCCAAATAATTCCATTTATGAGCAGGTAAGGGAATGTCAGGCCTAAGTTACAGATCAAAGTCTGCTAAAATCAGAAAAAAAATAATTATGTTCTTCTAAAGGGAAGAATTCCATAAGAAGTAAAGGGAAAATTACAGTAATTTAAAGTTTAATTGTATTCAGTTGCAGTTCTGCTTGTATTGGCTTTGTAAGTTTCTGTGGATGAATATGCTTCTGTATCTTAAAAAGTGATTAGAAACTATGGTTAGGGAATAACTAAAGATCAGTGTGCAAATTTAAGTATACCACAGATCTAGCTATCCCTCATTAGACACAAAACCCAAACATATAACATGGCAAAATGTCCACATCTCAGATAAGTAATGATCAAACAGTCTGGATGGCAATGGTGGTAGCTATATACAAGGCAACAAAGTATGTGATGGCAGGAAATGGTGTCATACATAGATAGTAAAATTACACAAATGCATAGTTCATAGGTTCATAGGTTCATAGGTAGATACTAGGCTATCTGCCCTAGGGCATTTATAAGCCTAGCCAGAGTGTATTTGGCTTCCGTCTCCCTATTAGGTTAGCCTATTGTGCCTCTGTAAAGTAGGTCACAGAAGGTACCCTTTTAAGATTAGTTTACTGTGCCTCTGTCTAGCAGGGACACAGGAGAGATCCCAGGGGTGAATTTGCGATTTCCCATCCACGCGTCCAAATTTCACTTGAAGAGGGTCAGCGAGGGGCTATGTCTAACATGAATTGGGATTCTATTCCAGAGTGAGGGGAGCCTCTGGGAAATGAATCTGTCCCTCTAGCATGTCCTATTTATTTTTGTGCTGAGGTTTAGGTCCCTGGAGTGTGTAGCTCTAAGAGACTTGGATTTTTTGAGGTGGAGCATGTCCATTAATTCTGGGTTTTACATGGCTTGGTACGTCAGGCATAGATCGCCTCAGAGTAGGTGGTAAGCAACTGAGTAGAGCTGGAGTTTCTTTAGTCGAGCTGCATAGGACATCTGTTTGTAGCCCATGATCCTCTTGGTGAGGTACTTTTGGGGTCTCTCCAGTTGCTGCAGGTGTCGGGTAAGGTACATCCCAAAAGGGGCATTGTATTCAATTATGGGCCTGATGAGTGACGAGTAGAGGGGCACAATGACCTCTCTTGATCTAGATGCGAACTCTTTCATGATAAGGTGGGCTATATAGAAGGTCTTTCTAACCACTTTGGCAACGTGATTATCAAAGGAGAGATTACTATCTACATTGGTCCCCAAATCTCTAATTACTTCTTCCGTACTTAATGGATTACCACCTATGTGGTAATTTGTGGGCACATTGTTTTTCCCAAAGGGGATGACTATGCACTTTTTAGCATTTAGCTTGAGGCCGTGGATTTGGCACCAAGCATCCGTCTCTGTGAGATCCTTTTGGAGGATGCTTGTGTCAGCTGGAGATTCAATTATGGCCCCCAGTTTGCAGTCATCTGCGAACTTTGTCAGCCATAATCCCCCCATGTTAGCCTGAACCTCAGAGAAGTATATACCAAACAAGAGAGGTCCCAGAACTGAGCCCTGTGGGATGCCACTTGTAACTGGTTTGGATTCAGACATGGCACCTACGATTCTGACCATGTGGGTTCAATCTCTGAGCCAGTTTGCAACCCATCTTGTGATATAGGGGTTGATATTTAAGCTGGTAAGCGTATTTATGATGCCCGGGTGGGGTATTGTGTCGAAGGCTTTTGCGAGGTCCAGGTAGGCTGTGTGGACTAACTTGCCCTCATCTATGGCTTTGGTAACTGTTTCAAAGAAATCAACTAGGTTTAAGAGGCAATATCTGCCCTTAACAAAGCCGAATTGGGTAGGGTCCAGTGTATGGAGACTCTCAATGTCTTTGTTTATGAGTTCCATGATAATACGCTCCATAGCTTTACAGTCCAGACTAGTCAGGCTTATGGGGCAATAGTTTCCGGGGTCCGTTGTGGCACCACCTTTGTGGAGTGGGACCACTGTAGCTGTATGCCATTCTTTGGGTACATATCCTGTAGTAAAGCTAAGTTTGAACAGTGACTTAATGTGAGGGTTCAGTTCTTCTTGGAGCTCGTGTAAGACACAGCCTGGGACACCGTCCGGTCCCATAGATGCTGTGTTTTTTGCTTTGGAGAGGGCAGCTTTCACCTTTGCATCTGTGATGTCAGGGAGGTTTCATTCAGTTGGGATAGGCGTTTGCTCCTTTGGGGGGGAAGGGGGGGAGAAGTTTGCACTGAATCTGTCTGTCAGGGTGTTGGCTATGTCTGTAGGTTCGGTATGCAACAATTCAGAGCATATCTGGGAGTTTCCACCCATATTCCTGACATAAATAAAGAAGGCCTTGTGATTGTCTTTAGTGTCTAGGGCAATTTTTCTTTTGAAACTGGCCTTTGATGATTTTATGAGGGATCGAAGTTTCTTGCTAATACTGATCAGAGATGCCTTCGCTTTTTGGGATTTTGCTGTGTTATGTAGTAGCTTCCTCCTTCTGTTGCATAGCTTATTTATGCCTGGGGTCCACCAGACCGGTCTCCTGTTTTTGGAGGAGTGAGTCTTGGTTTTATTTGGGATAGCATGATCCATGCATTCCTGCAGGTGCTCATAGAATGCATTTGTAAAGGATTCTGCGGATTGGGCTGTATTATCCTCTGGCCCAGGGGCTTTGAAGGATTCCACCTCAGTCTTGAGAAGTGCAAAGTTGGCTTTTGAGAAATTCTTTACAGTAATTTCCTTGGCTGGGGGTGAGGACGTGATATGGATGTCCACGGAAATTTGTTTATGGTCTGATCTTACCAATGAGGGGTTTACCTCTGGTGTGGAACATAGAGTCCCCATGTTGGTGATGACCAGGTCCAATATGTTGTTCCCTCTTGTGGGAGTGGTGACCAGTTGTTCCATTGCGTTAGAGTTTATAAATTCAAGGAACCATTGGGCGAGGGTGTTTGGGCTTGAGTAGTTTTCCCAGTCAATGTTTGGGTAGTTGAAGTCACCCAGTAACATAGTGTTTGGAGAGACCTTCATATTCTCCAGTGTTCTCAGGAATGCCAAGTGGGGTTCCTGTAATAGGGAGGGTGTTCTGTAGCACGCTACAAACTGAAAGGCAGTTTTGCCCGCTGTTAGTTGCACCTGTATGGTTTCCAATGCTTCGTGCAGTGCCACTAACCTGGAGGTGTAGGTATCTTTGATGAATATAGATAGTCCCCCTCCTTTTGTGCTTCGGTCCAAGTTTTGGGGCCGAAACGCATGGTATGAGTTATAACCTGGTAGTGCTGGGGTGCTCTCAGGATCCTTGAACCAGGTTTCTGTTACTTCACAGACATCAATTTTCTCCATACTGAGGAGAGTCTCGAGTGCGTGCATCTTGAGGTTTAGACTTCTGGCACTGAGTAGCATCACCTTTAGTTTTTTTATCTTTGGGTTGTCTATGGAGGTGGGTTTGTCCTTTGAGCATTGCCTAAAAAAGGCACTATGGGGGTGGCAAGAGCCTTGGCCAGTATACAAAAGCCTAGGGGTGACATGTGCAAGCCGTCCCTAGCGAAGCAACGTGACTTGTTGAGCATGTCATCCCAGGCTGAAAGGCACTGGATCCCATTTGAATGACACCAATACTTTAGCCAATTGTTGAAACTGATCATTTTGTCTTTATACTGTGGCATCATTCTTGGTGAGGGCAAGATGCTACTCAAGGTCAGGGTCATTCCAGCTTGGGCTACATGGTCAGAGAGCTCCTCTATGTCTCTTTTCATGTAGTCCAGGGAGGTACGTCTCAGGTCATTCACACCAGCATGGATAATGACGGAGTCATACTTGTACTTGCTTTGGAGTGACCTGAGTGCTTGCATTATGTGGCGGATCCTGGCACCCGACAGGCAGCTTACAGTGACCTTCTCCTTGTTCAGTCTGGTGAGTGGGACGTCAGTGTGGCGGACAATAGTGTCCCCTATAACAAGTGTATTTGGTGTGTTGTTTGGCCTTAAGGGCTGTGACTGTGAGGCACACTGATTTTGTGAGATATGTGATTTGTGGGTATTGTTGAGGGGTGGCTGTTGCTTGGATATCTGCTTAGGAGGTCTTTTTTCATATCCAATGGTTATGAAGTACCTGAACCAGATTGTATGTTCACAGGTTCATAGGTAAATATTAGTCTATCTTCCCTTGTGGGCTGTTTTATGCCTAGGTAATTTCCATTTTTGTGCTCAGAGTAATGTATCCTATAGACTGACCTAACTCATCCCATGGTCCATAATTATATACATCCCCTAATGAGAATAAATGTGATCATACCACAGATAATATGTGGGACCCATGCATGGTAATTTTGCATTAAGAGAGTCAATGTCTACAGTCTTGTGGCAGGAGAGTGCTGATTTCACCTATCTGAGCAGGGAATTGCTGGTGGAAAGTTCATTGGGTGCTGACCTGGTTGGTCTTAGGGCATAGTTAGTGTAAAATGTGCTTTTATCTGATCATATATAAGCTTCACATCTGCACAAAACTGCTCTTCGTACAGCAGCAGTTACTGGTGTCTTGTATATTTGCAATCACCAGAAGTTGAAACAAAACACCTCAGAACTTTACCTCAGTTGTGTGTAACTCATGAGGCAACTAGTCTGTGCGGTGAGCAGGATTTGCAAATTTAGTTAGGGCTATTTAGGCCTCTCTTACCTTATAGCACCCAGGGCTATCGCTGCTCAGATAGCATCTGGTTTGTGTGGTGGGCAGCATCGCTGGTTAGGTTAGCTGCAGATTATACCAAGTAAGCACCCTTCCCTCATCTGGTTACACACACCCTCCACTCCTGTTCCTTGCAAGTACAGATTAGAACCTGCAGCTATAGATGGGCACTTTCCTGCTATCTCTGTATCCAGCTTGGTGGACATGGGCCTCCTGAGGCAATGTAGCAATTGCCTTATGTACACTGACAACCACTTAATTCCTGAACAGACAAACACGGTATGTGAAAGGTGTAGTTACACATTGACATTGGATGCTATACTCTCACATAGAGACATAAAAAACAACCAACAGGTTGTCAGCAACTCACACACATCACTCACCACACCCATAAAGGACCCCATACATAGATCCACTTATGCTGAAGTGCTCGCATGTAACTTACCCAACTCTCAAAGGCCTCTCAGGCACAGTCAACAGAAACTCCACATGCATACAAACAAGAAAATTTCCATCACAACAGATAAAAAGCCACATCTTATTGTGTCTCAACTACCAAACCCAATAAGGCAAAACACTCCACAACCCAATATTCTGGTCATTAGAGACTCCATTGTGAGACACACTGATGTCCCTCTTACCAGGCTGGAAAGGAGAAGGTTGCAGTTAGTTACCTCTCAGGGGCCAGTATCCAGCAGATCACACAAGCACTCAGGTCACTTACTCCTAAGTACCAGCATGAGTCAATATTCAATGTGGGCATTAATGACCTGAGACATACCTCCTTGGACTATACGAAAAGAGACATGATTCAGCTTTCAGAATATATGTCACAGGAAAGTATGATCCTAGCATTAGAGCAACATTCTACTGTCTCTGAGGATGATGCCTCAATACCAACAGAAAATCATCAGCTTTAACAATTGCCTTAGCCACTGGCATCATTCCAAAGGGGTCCAATACTTGTCAGCCTCAGAGGATATGGCTGACAGAGCATGCTGCTTTGTAAGCAATGGTCTTCACCTGTTATGTCTAGGCTTTTGGATACTGGCCAAAACATTATCCACCACCTATAGTGCCTTTTTAAGTAATGCCAAACAGACAAACCGTCCAACATTGAAAAAAAACTATTCAGGACAAGCAATGGTGTTTCTGTTCAATACCAAGAGTCTTAACAAGAAACTGAACTCACTAGAAGCTCTCCTTACCATGGAAAATGCTGATGTCTGTGCAATTACTTAAACATAGTTCACCAAAAGTACTTCAGCAGTGCATGGCTATAATGCTTTCCATACATTCTGACTACCCACTGAATATGAAACAGCAAAAGGTAGAGGTGTATCTATCTACATAAAGGATAAGCATACCTCAAGGCTGGCAAAACAATATTACATACATGAGCTACTCCATGTCCAGCTAACTATGGGAAACATCCATTTCCATATACTTGCTAGATGCAGGTCCCACATCATGAACAAGGAAAGTTATACATCATACCTGAAGTTACTGGAATCACTCACCAACCAGTCCAATACCATACTCATAGGTGATATTAACTATCCCTCCATTAATTGGGAGGCATACATGACCACTAACATGCAGGCCCAAAGATTTCTTGACTTTGTAAATTCAAATGTCTTGGAGAAGCTAATCTGCACTCCTACTAGTGAAACAAATATAATAGATCTAGTACTCACAAATATAGGAGAGCTACATCTCACCTGCACCCCCCAGTGCATTGCCCTCACTGCTAAGAAAAGATCACAGAATGGTCTCCCTTGAAATAAAGGTAAAACTAGTCCGGCCATCTAACCCCAAAAACTTTAAGAACTTCCCTAAGGTAAATTACTCCTTATTAACGGATGGCATAGCTAGTTTCCAAGCACCCCCAAATCTAGAAAATACTGAAACCTATGCAGTGGTGTACACAAAAGCCTTGTATGACCATATAAACTAATGCATTGAAACAGCAGTACTAAGCTGAAAAAAAACCCATGTCAAACCTCATAAACAAGTAACCTTGGTGAACCACTGGTATTAATAGGTTGTACAACAAAAGAAAAAAAATCCTGTTGAGATGTAAGAGGAAATGTGCACAACATAGCAAAAAGTCCCTCATTAGTCTAAACAAGTGAATCAGGGAACTAGACAAGTTTCTGGTTTATAGGTTCATAGGTGCTCTATCAAGTAGAGCCACTGGAGTGATACCCGGGGTGAACTTTCTATTACCCATCCACTCATCAAGATTTTCTTGAAGAGGGACAGCAAGGTGCTCTGCTTGACATGTAGGGAAATCTATTCCAGAGCATGGGCAGTCTCTGGGTGAGGAACCTGTCCCTCCAGCATGTTCTGTTGATTGTGGTAATGAGGTTGAAGTCTCTGGAGTGTATGATGCAGAGGGATTGGGATTTCTTTAGATGTAGCATTTCTAACAGAGCTCAGTCAGACATGGGTTTGTAAGTCAAGAAGAGATCTCCTCTAAGTAGACGATATGAGACAGAGAATAGCTGGAGTCTTTTGAGTCTGTCCTTGTAGGACATGTGTTTAATGCCTAGGATCCTATTCGTGAGGTACTTCTGTGGACTCTCCAGCTGTTGCAGGTGTCAGGTGAGGTACATGCCAAATGGGGCATTATACTCAATGATTCGTCTAATGAGTGAAGAGTAAAGAGAGAGACAACAACCTCTTTCTTCCTGGATGCAAAACACTTAGTAATGAGATGTGCCACATAGAAGGACTGTTTGACCACAGTGGCAATGAGGTGGTCGAAGGAGAGGTTGCTGTCAATCTTCATCCTTATATCTCTTATAACACCTTTAGTGTTCAGTGCGCTGCTGTCAATATGGTAATTAGTGGGAACTGAGTTTTCACCGAAGGAGATGATGATGCATTTTTTACCATTAAGCTTAAGGCCATGGTTTCGACACCAGTCATTGGTCTCAGTGAGGCCTTTCTGTAGGATGTCTACATCACTTGGGGAGTTAATAATGGCTCTCAGCTTGCATTTGTCTACAAACTTAGTCAGCCAGAGTCTCTGTGTATTGGCCTGGACTTCTGAGAAGGACAGGACCCAAGACCGATCCCTGTGGGACTCCACTCATGACTGGTTGGCAGTCTGACTTGGAGTCCACTACTTTCACAGTGTGTGTTCTATCTGTGAGCCAGTTTGTAACCCACCCAGTGATATAGGGGTTTATGTCTAGTTTGGTGAGTTTATCAATAATTCCAGAGTGAGGAATGGTATCAATGGCCTTGGCTAGATCGAGATAGGCTGTATGAATTGCCTTGTCCTCATCCACAGCTCTGGTGACTGACTCAAAGAAATCAACCAGATTGAGCAGGCATGATCTCCCTTTCACAAAGCCAAATTGCGTGGGATCTAGAGTTTGGAGATTTCCTATATCTTTGTTAATCAGGTCCATGATGATGCGCTCCATAGCTTTACATATCAGACTCATCAGGCTAATGGGCAATAATTCCAAGGGTCTGTAGTCACTCCCCCTTTATGGAGAGGGATAACTGCAGCAGTACATCATTCTGTAGGGACAAAGCCTGAGCTGAGACTGACTGAACAGGGCACATATAAGTCGTACCAGATCACTTTGTAGTTCATGTAGAACACAGCCAGGGATATTCTCAGGTCCCATGGAAGCCGTATTCGTGGCCTTGAACAATGCATCTTTAACCTGTGCTGCAGTAATGCTGGGTGGCTGGCATTCTTTGATATTGTGCTTGGTCCTTTTGTGGGGAGAAAGGAGTAAAGCTGGTACTGAATCTGTTGGCCAGTATATTGGCAATATCTGTTGGCTCAGTATAGGAGATACAATTGTACAGTAACTCAGAGAAATTCTGGGTATTGCCGTGGAGGTTATTGATATAGCTATAGAAGGCTTTGTGATTGTTTTTAGTGTCTGCCACAATTCTGCCTTCATAGCTGGCTTTAGGGGATTTGATGAGGCTAATAAGGGAGTTTTTCCAGTCTTGGGACTTCACCTTTTTCTGCAACAGTTTCTTCCTTCTATTGTAGAGTTTATTAATGGCAGGGGACCACCAGAGTGGCTTCCTTTTTTTGGAGGAGACCATTTTGTTTCTGTTGGGTATGGCTAGTTCCATGCATTTATGTACATGTTTGTACAGTGCATTGGTGTATGATTCAGCAGTCATGCAGCTATTTTCCATTGACATGGGTGCTGTGAAATTAGCCACCTCTGTTTTTAGGAGTCCAAAGTCAGCTTTGGAGAAGTTTTTCATGGTGGTTACCTTTGCGATAGGTGTGGGTGAGATGTGGATTTCCATGGTGATTAGTTTATGGTTGGATTTGACCAGGGAGGGATTGACTATTGGTGTAGAGCAACAGTTGCCATTCACACACACATGGACAATGACAGAGTCATACTTGCACTTGTTGTGGAGTGACCTGACTGCATGTCTTAAGTGTGGATTATGGTACCTGATAGAAAGCTGACTGTTACAACTCCTTATTCAACCTGGTGAGTGGGACATATGTGTTCCACACTATTGAGTCACCTATGATTAGTGTATTGGGCAAGGTGTTTAGCCTTAGGGGCTTAGGTTGACGGCTACACTGTAGAGGTGAGCTATGTGTTCTGTGGGTTGTGCTGTGTTATGCTGGTTGAGTGCATTTCTGTCTTGAAGGTCTCTGCTGCTTGGATAAATTTCTATTGAGATGCTCCATGAAGGTGGATGTGTGGTTTGCATTTTTATGTGAGAGCTGTGATAGTGGGTGTTCTGGAGGGCTGTGTGTTCCATGTGGTGTGGTGCAGGTGTTGACCTTCTCCTCTAGACCAGCTAGTCCAGTCTTGGCTGGAAAGTGAATAGCTTCCAATTTGGTGATATAAGTGCATCTCTCACAAGTCTGAGTGTTGTGAGGTAAGAGGAAAGGGTTGTCTGTGTACATGAGGCAGTTACTACACTGCCTCAGAATGCCCAAGTGCACCAGGTTAACAGGAGAAAGCACAGGAAAGTTCCCTTTAATCATGCTAGGAGGGGTGGTCATAACTACTAAGTGCTGGAGCTATTTCCATGAAGAAAGACTAGTGCTGATGGCACTTAGGTGTGCTACAATAATTGCTACAAAAACCTGTTGAAGTGCAAAGCAAATAGGCTATTTGAAGTGCAAGAGAGAAAGCACTATTAAGACCTATGGGAAAAACTGAAGAGCAGACTTTCTGTTACCAGTACTAGCTTACCTCAGCTCGGCACCACTGCACAGAGCTTAAACAAGCACAAACCTGTGCAAACCTTGGCTTTTAAAACAGAAAGTTGAAAGGGCTGTAAAACTTCCCAAACAGCCAATAAATTACAATTTGTGGGCCAGAAACCACTCCTCTTGTGGTAGATAGGCTACCTAGTGCTTACTACTCCCACTGATAAGCTAGAAGGCTTCCCTCCAACACAGAAAGGCTTGAGGGGCTCAGAAGCTTACAAATAGTCCTGGATACAGCAAATCTGTATCTGGACTGGACTAGTTACAGGAAAGGTGGGAAACAAGCACAAATGCTGGTTTTTAAACCAGAACATTAAAGAGATGGAAAAACTGCCCAAACAGCCAATAAACTACAATTTCTGGTAGTCGTTATGTACTCAGCCCTCATTAGACCAATAATCATGCACAATGCACCATTCAGCATGTACTTTACTAGGCACTTACAGCAACTGAAGCAACCTCAGAGGTTCCTCACAAAGAATATACAGGATGCAAATGACCTGTTCTAGGTAATAAATTAAAAGTTCCATCTCTTTACTACGTCTCCTACTGACCAGAGCTGGATCCAGCACTATATGCCTAGGGCTCTGTGGCTATGGAACCCCACTCTGGCCAGAAGGTTTCAACATAAAAAAGTACTTCTTAACAAGATGTGGCAGCATCTTCTCCTTTAAGGAGGAACATGCGTATGTCACACTCACGATAATACAGATGTAAACCCATTCCGCACTCGTGCATGGAAGTTAAACTAACTTGTCCATTATAATTTGAATCTGCCATTCTGTTCATATTAGAGATAGTGTGTGTGGATTGCTGCATGAGAGAGAAGGTGTTTTTGTGTGTGTGTGTGTGTGTGTGTGTGTGTGTGTGTGTGTGTGTGTGTGTGTGTGTGTGTGTGTGTGTGCGTGTGTGTGTGTGTGTGTGTGTGTGTGTGTGTGTGTGTGTGTGTGTATGTGTGTGAGAGAGAGAGAGAGAGCAGAGACAAGTTGTGTGTGTGAGTGTCTGTGTGTGGGTGTGTGTGCATGTGTGTAACATACCTCTGAACTGTCCGGATTTAGCCTCATAATTTTGGTCTGTTTCTCAGAAAATGTGTGGTTTTCTGGCAAATCACACAGGATTGAAATCATTATACAAGGACATATATATGAGTTTCAGACTTCAGGTCCTTCAGAAAATGCATGGTAAGACAAACACTGTTATTCTAAGCAACGTTCTTAGTCCATAAGAGCAATATTTATAATCTGTCCCTATTCCCCCCCCCAGTTATTTTAGGCATTATTCAGATTTCTTGTGCTAAGAGGTTGAGTGATATGGAGGTCTGGTATGTAATCCCCTAGTTGGGGGGGGGGCAGATTAGTCTATTAACTTGATCAGGCTTGACCCGATAACCTGGTTACAGGTGGCAGGACCCTGAATCCTCTACACCAACTACCAGACTGCTGAAGCAATCGCAAATTACTGTGGCGACATGAGCTTAAATCTTCTACACCAACTACCAGACTGCTGATGGAATTTTGAATTTGAGTGTCAGTACATTTTCATGGAATTATGAGTTTCAGTGTACTTTCAAGGGATTATGAGTTTCAGTGCATTTTCTTGGAATTGTGAATTTTAAGTGGAGAGGTTTACTGTTGCTCATGCTAAGTCTGTTTTCAATGTGCAACTAATGGTTTTGTTTAGCAAATGGTAGTCACTGTTTGTGTTGTAGAACTGAAAACAGTGTTAGTAGCATAAATGTCTTTGGTGTAGAAGCCTGATGATTCTATTCCCACACCATGTATATGGAGTGCTGATAATGCAGTGCCCTTTTAATTGTGGATTATTTGATTCATTTTAAGGGGGGATAGGGGTCCTGCACTCCTAAATGTGTCCTCCTTTGTATGAGATGCCTAGCAACTATGAACTTGTTGTCAGCTTGTTGCTCATTCCCTATTGCAATATTACCAGCTTACCATTTTTTTATGTAACATACACAATTAATTCTTCAAGGGCAGCAGGGACTGAATTTGTAGATGAAACACTGAAATATAAAGTTGTTTGTCAGTAGCAACCTCTTCATTAGTTACAGAACTCTTTAATGTGGAATTATTCTGATGTCTTTTACTTCTGCAGAGATTATGCTTAATGATTAATACTGGTGGATTGTAATGACAGAAGTCTGAATGGCTTTTTATGGTTAAAATGTTCTGATATTGGCAGTTTTGTCATTATTGGGTCATACATTTTGTTTCATTCTTTACTGGAAAAATGTTCAAAACTACAAATTTAAAACACATTCTATCAATTGGTGCTGTATTATACAAGAAATATAATGTATATAATCAGGAAGGTGAATCAAAGAACATATACATGTATGCATGGCTATAAAATTATGTGCGAGAAGCCTATGGTTTGAAAACAACCCAAAGGTAAATGTAATTCTTCACTGGCCAGATGCATTTTATTTGAATGTGGGTTTTAGTGTCATTTTAATGAAAGTGAGTTTCAATGGCAGAGATGTTTACTGCTCATGCTATATCTATTTTCATTATGAGACTGTATTGTTTGTTTAGCAAATGGTTAACAGTGTTTGTACTATTTTATTTCAATATCTGTAATCACTGTAGATGTAAATAAGAAACCAGCATGCACACTGATAGGTTTGAACAGTGTTTATGGTAAATGGGGAGAAACAGCCAGGCTGCTGTGGGGGAGGGGGTTGGTGCAGGAGTGACTGCGCTGGGGGGGGGCAATCTATTACCCTGCCCAGGGCCCCATTTGACCATGATACGGCTCTGCTACTGACTTTTAAGGGGTGACCTATGTTTGTCCTACAAATTACTCACAAATCCGGCCCTGATGGAGTTGCTACACATCTACAAGTCAAGCAGCACAAGAGTCACCAGATCTTGGGATCTAAACTAGTCAGTGACTCAGACAAAACATGATAAAGAGACGGATATGTGTCTTAGAGATTGCCCCTTCTTTGGAATAGGCTTCTTACTCACATTAAGCAGAGGCTTTCCCTGGTGCTCTTCAAATGCAGTTTGGGTCAATGGATGGAGACTTACAAATTCACACCCGGGATAGTCCCTATGTCCATTATGGACAGGAACAATCTGTAAGATAGTCAAGGCACAGGCACAAACCTATGCAATCCTCTTCTCCCTAGGGGACATACATTAGGTAAAAATCATGTTATATTGGCTAGGCTTGTAAGGGATCTCAAGCCATTAACCTTTTAATCACCAATTAACCTATGACCATGGATGCCAAAAATCCACTTTGGAAACAGAGCAGAGGAAATGCATAAAATACTTCACATGGCCAAACAGATAGTGGCCAAAGATAAGTCAACCTTTGATGAAATAAGTAGGTGTTAAATATTCAGTTTGACTAGTTTTATGGCAACAAGATGGGTTTTGCAGTTTTCAAAGACATAGCTTCTCACTGTTCTCCTGTGGTGTGCTCTTTCCTGAGAAATTAACATGACAGCTTTGAAAGCCATGCATTACTTAACTTATACAGTGTCACAAAGGTGAATAACAAGGTTGCCTTTCTCCCAATTTTGGAGTGCAACTAGCTTGCTCCATTTATTGCAGATTTTATGGCATGCAACTGTAAGAAGCTGAGTGCTATATGCAGTAAACAATGATCCATTGCCAGAAAGCATTGAATCCAAAAACATACAAAAATATATGAAATATTAGGGGAAAATTGATTAGAAAAGACAAGATAGCTAGCACTGACAGGAAAAAAACGTTTTGGAGATAGGCGACAAAAGCAAGTATTTAGAAATAATAATGTACTTGTAGAGAAACACAAGTAATGTAAGCATTAATCAGAAGTAGAAGTTGGTTTGCATACCACTGGTAATATTTTCTTAGTATGCAGTGGCATAGAATGACAGAATGTGCATTGGGATATTTTGACCTGCATTAGTTAGTTCGCTGTGCTGTGGTTGATGTGAATAGCAGTACTGGGAACATGGAGAATATTTATTATCGCACATAGAGACTGAAGCAATTGTTTCTTAGTAGAAGTGTGATTTTGTTTGTACATTACAGTGATAGGAAAGAAAGATATAGCATTTTAAAATCATTCCTGAATGCAAAAGCTGACATTGTAGCTCTATGCATGGTTCATAGGTTTTTAGTTAAGTACTACGTAACCTACCCTTGCAGACCATTTTATGTATAGACAATTACCCTCAAGGGTAAGAATTAATCCCTGTACCTTATATCTTTTAGGTAAACTCCTTAACCATTATGCCAACTCCCAACCCCAAATAGTGTGGCCTTGGGTAAACCATCCATGCCTGACTGTGAAAATTTGCTTTGTGCATTATGACAGTGAGGGAGAAAGAAAATATACAGCATTATAACAAGCTTTTTGAAAGCAAGATTTGATACTTTAACTCTGTGCAATGTTAAAGTGATACAGCTTCAATTAAACCCTTCTGCTCACAGTAGAAATAAACAGTAGAGCCTTACCTCAGGTTGTATTATTTTAACAGCACACGACATGATTATAACACATTAACAGAGTTTATTAATGAACATAGGTATAGAAACAAATGGTACCAAGCTTAGCTGTTATATTTTGTTTTACATATTCTGTGATGGAGAAACAAGACAAAAAAAATTAAAATATCAATAGGAAGCAACATATTACAATGCAGTTTTGAATATAAAAATAGAGAAAGAATTTAGAACAAAACTAACAGATAACACTGATTTGCATTGTTAAACAGGTGGGAGAACCAGGAAACTTATCTGGTGCACTGGGTAATGGAAAAACAGCACAGTGTTCTTCTGTGACAGCAAGCATTGTTCTGGGATACTTTTCTGCAGAAAGCATGTAAAGCCCTCATTAATGTAATACATTAATTGAAATCTGTGTCACTATACTTATTAATTTCTATATGCTTGTGCAACAGGCAGTGAAAGCAGCACTGTTCATTTTGAGATATAGGGTATGCAGTTCTAGACATACTTTGTTTTCTGTGATAAAAAAATATTAGAAACAAAAATGAGTGGCTGATTCCTTTTCCCCAGATGATATGGCATGACATCCATTATGTAAGAAATTGGAAGCTTTCATAGCAGATCACCACAAGCAACTTATAATTCATTCACATATTCAGTTTTAGCAGCTAAAACCACAATAAAAGACCATCAACCTAGTAAACTTTTTTTAAATACTAAAAACCTCTGCCTGACTACATGCTGTTTCTCTCTCCTACAGGCATCCCTCAGTAGTGTGCAGGATTTCCCTTAACCACATTCAAAAGTCCAACAAAAAAAAAACTGAAGCAACTGCCTGCATACAAGAACGTGAATACTGGAACCCTGCACAAACCAGTAAAAAGTTACTGCAAGTCCTACTTTTATCAACAGACTGTGAGCAATTCCCTTAACCACATTCAAAAGTCCAACAAAAAAAACCTGAAGTAAATGCCTGCATATAAAAAAGAGGATACCAGAACCCCGTACAAACCAGTAAACAGCTACTGCAAGTCCTACTTTTATCAACATACTGTGAGCCATTCCCTTAACAACATTCAAAATTCTAACAAAAAAAAAAATCCTGAAGCAACTGCCTGCATACAAGAATGTGGATAACAGAACCATGTACAAACCAGTAAAAAGCTACTGCAAGTCCTTACTTTTACTGTGAGCACTGTAGGCCTAATATAATCTTCTCTCTGTGATACTTCCATCGGTTCTTCTGCTGTGCACACTACTGGAAGCCTCCCACTTTCTCCCATTTATTGTAGCAGAAATATAGAGTTTCCCTAAGCTTTGCATTTATTTTATATCCTACCTCCTGATACTCTATTAAATCTGCTTTTGAGTTCACATAGATAAAAAGATGTCTTTAGGTACTGACCTGGGCTAGCTGGCTGATTGTTTTTCTCATCTTGCAGCTTTCTCCAAGTCCTAGTTCAACCCCCTCCATTCACCTTCGCTCCTCTTGGGCTGACTTCGCTCCCTACTCTACCCACAATTCCACACATCAACACTCTCCCCAAACGTATACACTCACTTTAGTTAACACCTCCACAATCACTCAACTTCCTCTTTCCAACCAGTCCTGGCTAACCAATCACTCAAAACTACCTCTTCCACCCTATTACTCTAATTAACTCTTAACTACCCTCACTTCATTCACTCAGCATACAATATGTTACTCAACCTACTTAACTTCCTCCTTCTGCTCACTCTTTCCTACTCCATCTCCTATCACTCCCCTACCACCACTCCTGCTCTTCTCCTACTATCTCTCTCAGTCACTACAATCCACTGACCTCTATAAACTTCTCAATAGCTCTGCCACTGTTTACTCACTTTCAAACTCTCTTACATAAATTTAAAACACTTTTCCCTCCCTTTCCCCCCACAAAACCTAAACCCAAACTTCTCTTTTACAGCCCCCTTACCACAGCATACAAACCCTCTCTTCCAAGTCTTCTGCTAGCCAGTGATATCCACCCCAACTCTGGCCCGCCCAACAAACCAACCACAGTTACTCATGCTCACACCTTTAATACCTCCACTACATTCTCTCTCTCTCTCTCTCTCTCTCCAACCCTGACATTCTAATCCTCTCAGAAACAAGGTTACAACCCCATGTTACAGACTCTGAAATCCTCCAACCTGGTTACAACATCTTCTGCCTCAATCGACACAAGAATCGACGTGGGGGTGTAGCTATCGTACACTCTGACAAACTTTATCTCTATGCTCTAACTATATCTCCTCCCAATTTCCATCCAGGTGAAATTCTTTTTGCTAACTTTAAATTAAATAATCACAAAAACCAAGCCATAGTAGCAATTTACATCCCACCTGGCAACAACATCCCTATCCTCAAACACTTTCTCTCCTGGACATCTCAAAAACTTCTCTTATGAGAATATTATCCTAGGTGATGTCAATATTGACTGGAGCTTGCATAGTTCCTACTCTCCTAATACTAGCATCAATCTCTTTGGATTCTCACAACTTATCACATCTCCCACCCATATCAATAAACACACAAATAATGGCACTACCCTTGATTGGATCCTCACGTCCAACCCAAATCTCTATCACAATGCCACCACTCTGTCTGACTCCCTCAGTGACCATCACCCTACCCTCATGTTATGACACTCACCTCATCTGCTAAAACATCATCAATACAAAGACAGCCATAACCTCTCTAATTTCTGCCCAGATACCTTCAATAATCTTCTCTCCTCTATCAACTGGTCCTTACTCTATGCCCTCCCTCTCAATGAGGCTTTCTCCAAATTTACCAGTATCTTCCTGAATATCCTAAACTCCTTAGCCTCCACTAGAAAAATAAGAACAAAAAACAACATATGCTCCATGGTTAACCTTCTCTCCTCAGCCCATGGCCCAACAGCTCACCAACAGACACTGTCTCTTTTCTTAATTCCTTCTTCATTGACTCTATAAAAAAGTTAACTAAACTTGACAAGACCTACCTCTACCAATTCCACCCAGTTCTGTCTTAAACCTGTCCCTACTGTACACATCAAATCTCTTCTTACCAAACTGAAACCCTGCTCCCCCTCTGCAGACAACTTAACTCATTTCTTCCTTAAACCTGCAGCTAACTCTACTGCATATCCAGTCTCCATATTAGTAAACAGGTCAATTCAAGAGAACTCAGTCCGTAACATCTGGAAAAAAAAATCCTAAGTCATACCCTCCATAAAGGTGGCAATTCAACTGAACCACCAACTACAGAGCTATTGCCATACTATCCCCCTTTATCCAAAATTCTAGAAACATGTATTCATAACTAGGTCATAAACACATTATATAAAACAACCTGTTAACTCCCATCCAATATGGTTTCCATCCTCACCACAGCACCTCTACCACTCTCATTTCATTTACACAAACTATCGCCAAAGCATGGGACAATAACAAACTAGTCTCATGCCTCCTCCTTGATCTATCTAAAGCCTTTGACACTGTTTCCCATACCCTACATCTCTCAAAACTTTTTTCACTTAACCTCTCATCTTCTACTATACTATGGTTCTTCAGTTGTTGTGTCTTTCGGCTTTTCCCGGTGAGGGGTCGCCACAGCGGAACTCCGGTCCGCTAATGATTGACAGTAGATTTTTACTTGCCAAGTTGCCGGCCCTGACGCACAACCTTCAACGAAGGTACACCCATTCACATATGTCTCCACACAGAAGAGGCTCTAGCTGAGAATTGAACAGGACAACATCTTACTGTGAGGCGGCAACGCTACCACAGCACCACCACTGCAGTATTCTTCATTTACCTCTCCAAAAGATTCCAGTCTGTCAAATGGTATTCTGCCTCCTCCCTCTTCCTCCCAGTCTGAAAAGGTGTCCCTCAATAGGCTATCCTTGGACCTCTCCTTTATAATATCTTTACAAATAACCTGCGCACTTCCTGTCCAAACTCCTCACTAATACAATATGCAGATGACTTCACTATTATATCATGCTCTGATAACCTTCCCCACCTACTTGCTCTTACTCAGGATTCCTTCCTTTCAGTTAAAAAATGTCCGACCAATAGTCTACTACTTTTCAGTCCTAAAAAAACAAAACTTCTTCTCTTCATCTCCAAATCTCTACAGCAACACAAAAACCCTTTACAGTATCTTCTCTTAATAATACACTTATCTCTGTTGAACCACAAACTAAACTTCTGGGTGTGACCATAGATGACCAACTAAAGCTTGACATACATATTAAGCAAGCCATCAAAAAGACCCACCAAAAACTTAGTCTCTTATACAGACATAAAATTTACCTCATTATTAATGCTAAACATTCTCTAGCAGAGACTTTCCTTCTCCCAACCTTACTTTATGCACCCCCTATTCTCACCAATATTCAATCCAATCTATTAGCTAAACTTGAAACCATCTACAAAAAATTAGTCAGATTTGCTGCCAACCTCCCCTATCGCTATCACCACTGCATAGATTTAAAAAAACTACAATGGCATGAGCTCCATAACCAACTCCTTCTTCCCCAACTCCACCTCACACACAATATCTTAAATCAATCCTCCCACTGTCCTGCCCTCAAGGACATCATCTCTCCCTATTCTCCTAAGTGTAACCTTCGCAGCACAGACCTTCACCTCTTAGACATCTACAATCCCAATAAAAATATTGGCAAACTTTTATATAGCCACTCCATCACCACTGCCTGGAAGAAACTTCCCCTTTTTGCAAGAACAAGCACCAACTTCCGTAACTTCAGAAAACTTCTAATTTATTTACTAATTCCTGGACCTGTCCTCCTCCTCATTCCCCTTCCCCTCTCAGCTCGCACGCTTTACCACAACTACTCATTTAAGGTCTTTATGATATTCTACCAACCTTGTATTTCTCTCTGATCATAATTGTTAACTTTATATTTTTCATACTTAATATGTATCATGGCTGTTTAAACCCTCAGTATTACTCTTGTATTCTAACATGTTCATGCATAAGTTGTATTCTGTTTCTCCTGTGTGCATACATATGTATATTAATATTGTATGATATTAATATTGTATGATGTTAATATTGTATGATGTTTTGTTTTGGTATTTGTTTAGCTGTGGAGTTTTCTCCTCAGGTCTCCGCTAAAAAAGGGCTATGTAGCTCAGTCAGTCTAACATGGTTAACAAAGGTAAAAAAAAACAATAATAAATAAGAAAATAAATAATAACGTCTAACAATATTCTGTATAATAATCTGTGTGTGCTTCTCTGCCGTCATATCTCCACTCCATGACATTAAAAACTGGCTTGGAGTTTAACATTCAACTAAAATAATATCAAGCTTTAAAACACTAAGCCATTATCTTGTAAGTGAAGAATTGCCATTCCTTGGTAAATATGTTTACTTTATATCATCAGGGTTATTATATATGATTAGTGTTCTAAGTGGCAGATGACATGTCCTGCTGTTGTGACCCCTGCAACACACCACGGAATGTAGCATATCAAAAATTTAGAAAGGACACCTGTCTGCTAAGTCTTTCTGTCATCATCATAATGTGATGTTGCTGACATCATACTACTCTTGACTCAAAGAATAGCCATGATGTATGAAATGTGACCTAATAAGAGCATCTTCTGTGTGGCGACATGCGTGAATGGGCATTCCTTCGTTGAAGGTTGTGCGTTAGGCCCGACAAGCCAGCACGTAATAAATCTACTGCCAATCATTAGCGGAACGGAGTTCTGCTGTGGCGACCCCTAACCGGGAAAAGCTGAAAGACACAACAACAATGAATTATTTTAAAAGAACTACACAACCAACACTATAAATACAGAATATAATCCGGATATAAACCACGGCCAAATGAGTTACCTATTGTTTTCTCATATTTGGCTCTATCCCTAAGTATATACCAATAGAAAGTCTGTCCGTTCAATGGTACTTCAGCATCTGGAGTCTTTTTCCTATTAGTATATGCTTGATTTACAGTAAGCACATTTGTTGGATTGTCCAATCAGTATGCTCATTTTCGAATAGTAATGAGCAGTCATTGCATAACTAGTAATTTTTTTCTGAAGAACAACCTGGTGTTTTAATATATGTAAGCAGCTTTGTGCATGCATACCTCTGCTTTTTGATAATAAGTCATAGTAAAACCAAATTAATTCTTTGATTTTGGTAGACTTCTGCAATTTCAGAAAGAAGATAACTTGGTATTTTAAATCTAATGTATATTTGATTTTTTTCAGATAAGTGTACTTCAAGCTTCAAAACATTTTTGGAAAAAAGGTAGGCTAACGAAACAAGCACAGAGAGTAATACATAACAGCAGAACAGACTTTAAGAAGATCAGACCACAGCTGTGACAATTACTTGAAGCCTAACATTAATTTCATTTAGTCAATGCAGCATAGAATTATTACTGAATAGTCAAATTCATTCCCCAATGGGTACACTAATCAATAAGGAATATATGACATCTGCTCCTTGCAAGTTATTGCAGTCCAGTGGTTACACTATACTCACCATGCTCATGGCAAGGAGATGACTAGTGCTCTAGTGACCTTTGACCTCTGTAAGTATGGAGTGCAATACATTTGTCTGACATGCATAGGAAATTTCCTTTGGCTAAATTACTTTGTGATTGCTGTAGAAGCCCAAGCTGAGATGAACAACAACAACCCTGGAAAGACATTCATTGTCAGAAAACACAGTTTCAGCTTTTAGTAGTTTATTGGCTTGCTCTGAGGTAGCAGAGCTTTTCAACCATACAACACACTCAGTTGTTTAGGGAGATGCTTTCTGCCATTCTGTGGTAACAGGTGCTATATAGAATCCAGGCTATGATGAACAATAACAACAGAAGGGTACTGACTATCAGAAGGCACACTGCCAACATGGAATAGTTACGTGGCAAGTTCTCAGATGGGAGGCTCATAAAACCCATCCAGTTGTCTGTGAAAGCAATGCAGAGCTATTCTGTGAAACAAAAACCTGTCATCTAGAAGCCCAACTGTAATGAAGAGTAGCGCTAACATGACATTCAGTAATAAAAGAGTCATACTATGTAGCTCTGCAGTAAGCCCCAAATAGTAGGCTTATTAGGCTCATGCAATGGCTTTTGGGAAAAAACATATCACTTTTCTGAGATAACAAGTACTATTCTCCGTTACCTCATGGGAATGCATAAAATAGCAAGAACTATTAAAGCTATTGTTCAAATAGAAAGCTGTTATGTGATGTTTATTTCCTTTTTTATGTTCATACAATAGATAGCAAAAAAGTGCTTTTCTCAATACATATTAATATATGGTAAACAATTTTATTTCTGAGTGCAGCTGTGACATCTTGCTTTGCAATTTCAGATGACATAGATGCACGTTCCTGCATTTCTGCAATGATTCTGGAGGGCACTATTTGGCACAAGAAGTGTTCTATGTGGTTAAACTAATATAACCTCAAGACAATTTTCAGATGTAATCAAGAACTTTTTTTTTATCTATGACTTTAATAGCAGCCACATTAAAGCACATTTGCATGTTTGCTAATACACACAGGGAAGGAAACCGAAATGTAATAAGTAGAGTTGTAATATTTTTCTCAGTACTTTTGGAAAATGCAGAGGAAAGTAAAGTATTTTAAAATGATTGCAAAAAGTAGACTTTGAACTGAATATAAAAAAATAAATATATTCAGTGAAAACTTCACAGTTGAAAAGCAAGGGAAAGGGAATCTTATTTGGTGCTCTGAGTAACTGGAATCACATAGCATGATTTATGATAACAAGTGCTATTCAATTATAACAGAGTGAGGAATGCACAAAACAGCACTTATAAGCTATTGTAAAAGAAATGCTCTAATAGATAACTGATTGTTTCCTTTCTTGTATTTGTGCAATAGACAGTGAATTTAGCATTGATTTACACAACACATATTATGGTGCACAGGGACAAGAAAACGTTTTCTCACTGGTGCTATGACACCTTGAACTTTATGATGATTGGAAAGCAAGATATAGCATTTCAAAGTTATGCTGGAAAACACCTTTTGGTTTTGTAGGGTTGAGTATGAAAAAGTGCAAAACATGGAAACACAAATAGCTTCCAATGTTACAATCACTGCGGGAGAAACATTCATTTCTAGTTGTTACATTTGGTAACTTTTTTCATGAATATCAAAGAAGTGGGACAGAATAGTTGCAAAGAAGACAATGGGGTGACAGAGAATTCTTACAAGGAAGATAATGGCTGTAACTCTGATTTCAGGTCTGCACCTTATCAATAATATTAATATTAAATACAATACCATTTCATTGAACTGCTCAAGCATTGCACCGATCATACCTCTCAATCTCTTAGCACAAGATAAAGTAATGGGGGGGGGGGCAAAGGTCCAAAAATAGGGACAGATTTTAAATATTGCTCTTATAAACTTAGAACATTGCAAAAATAGCAGATTTTCTATCAGTATATATTTTCTGAAGGATATGAAATCTGAAACTCAAAAGTATAATTAATTAGGTCATTACTTAGGGAGGGTGACCTAATGGTTAAGGTGTTTGCCTTACAAACATGAGGTGCAGGGTTTGAGTCTCACAACGGATAATTGGCTAGGCTTAAAATGGCTCACAAGGGCAGTTAGCTTAGTACTAATCTATGAACTTAGTGATTGTGATCGTCGGGAGATTTGCCTGAAAAACACAAATTTTATGAGGAACAGACCAAAACTATGAAGCCAAAATCTGGACATTCTGTGAAAATCTGGAGAGTTGGGAGGTATAGCCCTGGTGTAATAGAATTGTGTAAATAAGTCCTCATTAATATGCATTAGAGGATCATATGACATTGTACATATCTATGTCTACTTAGCTTGCATGGAAATTGTTCCACACATGCCTGCTCTTGATCACCATTATTATCTACTGTAGGGCCTAAAACTCCTATGTACTAAGGCTAAACAAATCAAATGTCGAGTTTAATGACTTTACGACTTATGCACCCAACCTTCTTCTTCTTCTGAAACACAGGAGACCTGAAATTTCTTTTTTGCTCACTGCATTCTATAAAGCAAGACAAAAAAAGTTGAAATGGCTTTTAGAATCCAGAATTTCCATACTCCTCAAATGAAGGCCTTTGTTACAGTTTCCCCTGGCCAGGATGTGGGATTTGACCCACACAGTCTGATAAAATTTCTATTTCAAACTCCATGAAGAAACTTTCTTGGTAGTGTTGCCTGTCTACAGTCTGGTGTTTGTCTGTCTTACCTTCTAGACAAGTCTATTTGCCATATACAGATACCAAATCATGTGACTGATGTTATAGTCATATAATTATTTAATCTGTCTTACATTTAAACAATGCAACATTCTTATAATTACTGTACTTAATACTTCTTATATTTATACAGTTGAGAAGTTAATCTGTTAAAAAATGATGTTCTTATTACCGATAAATGAGAACCACAGATGCCACAAATCAAACTATAAAACAAAAAAGAAGCACCTCAGAAGAACAACTGGCACCAAAGTGAATTAAATGGAGTTTATTAATACAAAACTTGAAGCACAGCAGTACTACTCATGAGTTTTGTATAGTTATAATGGTTTAAAACTTTCTTTATGCAAGGTAGTATCCAGCGGGAGACTCATTATGGATGATTAATTCTTCTGATAGATATCACCTCCAGGTCCATTAATTTCCATTATTAATTAGATGCGTGGTTCTGAGACTATTTTTTCAGGGTTTGCTTTCAAACATAGAGGAAGAAAATTGGCATAGCTCTCTCACATTACAATGTATTTCTATAGCAGACAAAAGTTGTCACTAGCCTGTATGTACTTCCATAGCTAAACAAAAATATTGTCACTTTTGTTTACTGTAAAGTATTCACTTAACAAGGTAGGTCACCTGCTCCTCAAATCATGTTTAGCTATAGCTGAGCTCATAAGGGTAAAGGTAAATGTAACATATGTGGACAGCTTAGAGTAGCCAATCAACCAACATGTTTTTTTTAGATGTAGGAGAAAGCTGGAGTGCTAGAGAAAATCCACAGATGTGGGAAGAGTGACTTAAATGCAACAAGCTGCCACACTGACTCTGCTTCTGAAATCTTCAGTGTATGCTTTACACACCTCAAGGAACATAAGCTAATATTATGGATTCTGTTGAAATCCGTAAGAATACCAAAACAATAAGACAACATAAAATGTAACCTGCAGTTAATGAACTGCAATAGACAACAGTTTTACAAGCCATAAATAAGGCTGTAGTTGTGAACCCTAGAAGGCAGGCAGTTAGAGTTAGAGACATAGCAAGGTTAAAACTAAACCAGTTGTCAGAGAAGCAAATAACTGACAGATACCAGCTAGACAGACTGGTGCAGGCTGTCTGCAAAATGTGCACTCCATACATGTCTGTGTGTACCCTGTGAGGAAATCCTATCTCCCTTGAAACCAAAGTGTGTCTCAGCCTGGGTGTACTTGTATCTGGGACATTCCAGAGACATGTGGGCATGCTGTGGGCATATCACAGACAACTGCCAGACATATCCTGTCAAAATTCCTGGAAGCAATGTGCAGCAATGTGGATGACTGCATACACTTTCCATCCACTCCCTTGGAGTGGAGAATTATAATGCTCAAGATTTACAGCATTACAAACTTCCCCATATACTTTGTGCAATAGAGTGTCCTATGGGTAAGGCAAGGTTTTTATGTCTTGTATTCTTTCTTTATTGAAACTGTGAGGTAGTTGTAGTTTATGCATATGCCTGGACAGGTACATACTAAAATAAGCATTACATTATACTCTATGATTGCTGTAATAAGAACAGAATACAGTGGGGCAATGATGTGTTTTGGACCTAGTTGTCATGCCCTTATTTATAACTTCTGCTACACAAAACAATTTTCTCACCACTTGTGGCCATGTGGTGATTGAAGGTAAGGCTACTGTTGCATGCATACACAAATTCCTGATCACTGGGTTGACTGTTGGGGCTATATTATCAACATGTTATTTACCTGTGATGGTTGACTTTCCAAAGGGTACAATTTTACAGTTCATAGAACTGATTTTAAGGCCATGGCTTTGCCACCATTTGTTAATCTTAGAAAGGCCTTCTTGGAGAATATTCGTGTCTGCATGGGAGTTAATGATAATCACCAGAATGCAATCATCTGCAAAGTTAGCCAGTCATAGACATTCGCCATTTGCTTCCACTTCAGATAAATAGATGCCAAAAATCAGTAGCCCCAGTAATGAGCCATGGGGGACTCTTTTAGTGGCTGAGTTCTTGGTGGAGTTGACCTCACTTATTTTGGCCTACTGGGTCATATCAGTGAGCCATTTGGTTATCCAGTGGGGATTAAAAGATGTATACTTAATTTACTGAACTTGCCTCTAATGACTGAGTTGAGTATTGTATTAAAAGCCTTGGCCAGATCAAGCTAAGCTGTATGCACAGTCTTGACCACATCCATTACTTTGGTGACCCTCTCAATGACGTCCATCACATTTTATAGGCACGACCTTCCTTTACAAAAGCTGAACTGTGATAAGGTCACCATCTGCATGTTACATTTGTGCTTATTTATCATGTGCAGGATGAATGTTTACACGGGCTTACATATGAGGCTGGTCAGAGTTACGGGTTTGCATTTACCCTTATCAGTGGTTTGAAATACTTTGTGCAGGGCAATGCCTGTAGTCTTATTCCATTATTTGGGCACAAAAATCTGACTGTAGTCTACAGCTGAAAAGAGATTTAGCTGGACCAGAGAGGTCATGTCACATGCTGTTTAGTAAGCATTCTGGGATGTTGCTGGGGCCTATCGACATAGGGCATTGAAGAGCTGTTCCTTATTGATGGTTGTGTGGGATATAGTATATGGTATTTCCTTTGGAGTAGCAGGTGATGAGTTGGGGAGAAATTTCAGGTGAACCTCACATTTACATTCACACACATTGCATAGGGAACACATGCAAGGGAAAAAAAAAGAATAATGACATACTTCCATACACTCTGATAAACAGTTTACTGAAGCAGACAACATTATTAAGCAGTGCATGCCACAATAATGCTATTATGTTGGCATTTATAAGCTTTTTTTGTCAAAGTTCAGTTATGTTAATGTGGCACAAGGCAGTGTCAGGCATACTTCAGTTCAGATGTCAGGATATGTTGCATGTGCTTGCCATGCTTCATACTGGCCAGTATTCAAATGTACAGGTGATGTCCTGATTCACACTGGCATGCTGCGTTATGCATGCTGCAAAGCTGCCAGCCCAGCTAGCTGGAATTTTGTAAATAATTCTATGACATTTGTGGATATTGATATGATTCGTATACTTGCCTTTAAACTACTGGTGCAAAAATGTGTGCTGAACTGTATGTTATGTGCTGAGCTTCAAGAATGTAACTACATTGTACCCTGCTGGAAAAGAGTAGAAATGTGTATAAACGGATTCCTATTAGATGACCGAAGACGCATTCTATCGAATGCGCCTTAGCTGAACTTAAAACAATGAAAAGGTAAAATAGTGAAGCGGCTTTTAAGCTAATTCTTTCCCAGGGAAAGAATTCAGTGGCCACTTCCGTTACTTTGCCATTTTCGGCACTGTAGTGCGATCTCAGAGTTGGTATATTTAAGTAGTGGAGGTGTGGGGGGGGCAAAGCCCCCCACTTTATGTATTCTTTCAATTTTTTTTTCTTTTTTCTTTTTTTTTTTTGGAACAGCGATTATTTTCCCTTAGAAAAAAAAGTCACTGTTCTGAGCATTCGAGATTGCAAGCTTTCGCTTACATGGGGTTGATTATTCATCATTCGCATTTTTAAGCATTCAATAAGAAATACAGACCCGTATAAACTATATGCCTGTGCAAATGTATGTTTTCATAGTAGAAGATGGAACATACAGAGTTAACTTGCAAACTCTGAGAAAATAAGTGAAGAGTTTTATGATTGTGTTTATCTCAGCGAGAAGACAGGATGTCTACAGCTAGAAGTTCTTTCTATTGTCTGGAAACAGAAATAATTACAGGTTTCAAATGTAAAAGTGTTTAACTTTTTTACGACTTCCAGTTGTTGGCAAACGTCTGAGAGATAAGTATCTTTGACACAGAGGTGCTAAATTTTAAGTTTCGGTTAACCTGGGAACTGAAGGCAGAGGTGACAAAGAGTGATGTCATCTAGATGACGCAACAGTAATGTTTTGATATTAATTTGAAAACCCTATCAGAAACTGTGCATTTTGTATTTGTCTTTGGACCTAGAAACAACCTCTCATTCAGCACTTCTCATCTGTATTTGCCTCGCTAATAGTAAGTACTAGATTACAGTAATCACTCGTAGAGATAGATAGGACTACAGTAAGATTAGTTTAGATTTTTTTTGTATTTATGTGACACTGTCCTGCAATGTTGTTTTAAAATATTTCCTGTGACTCTGAACTCTGTTGTCACTGCATTGAGTTATTGAATACTGTCTTGTGTTTTTTTTATTTATTATTAAATATATTTAAACCTTTTAATTGTGGCTGGTTTGTTTAGCGATATTTAAGCTCTTAAAGTACTTGCATATGTATTTGGTGACACTGTACAGGCCACTCTTAAATAGCCTTAGTTTTGTTCACACTTACCATTTGGATAATAGTAAAATTACACAGTAGATTGGGCACCCTTTGGTAAGGGCCTTAGAGTAGCTGTTAAAGAGATGGCTGGTGGCAGTGATAACTACTTGATAGTCTGGGCAGAAGGGGGCATAGCTAGTAAACCTGTGCGAGCCTTCCCCAGGAGTGTACGTGTGTTTGCATATAAATCAAATCTCAAAGTGTGTGTGTCAGCTACTTGGAAGGGACACAAAGCACTGGTTGGACAAAGAGGTGCTCGGGGTCTTAGCTTGGCCACTCAGCTGAGATCTTAACCCTAGAGCTGTGCCAGTTGGGAGTCTGATTGCAGATCTGGAGAAAGAGGGAGAAAACAGCCCCAGGCTGACTGTGATCTCTGTGTGCTCTTAAGGGAAATTGTACTTTATTGTGTGTGTACTTGTCATCCTCCCAATGTGCATGTCCTGCACTGGTACTAGTGGTGAGGATTGAGGCTCCTTGCTTACTGGGCCAGTGTAGGGGCATCACACCTGCCATTGCATGGTGTTGTTTGTACTGCTCACATTGTTGTTGGACACATTCTCCCTGACATGTTCTTTTATTGTACATGTTCATAACTGTAGATAAAGTGACACAGGGAATGTGTTATCTGCATTATGAGACATTTACTGGCATCAATTGTGCTGATTATAATTCTGCTACTTGCTAATGTTTGCATCATTTACAATTAAACTGTGTTTTCAGTGAGATGTTTGATGTATGCCACTACAATGTTAGCCTCATATTTGTATTTGCAGAACTCACCAGAGGATGGTATGTTAGTTAATAACTCCTGAATATAGGAGTACTGCAGGGATGTGTCTTAAGTCCTCTCCTTTTTACTCTGCTGACACATGACTGCATGGCCAGACATGAGATGAATAGGATCATCAAATATGCATATGACACTACTGTTATAGGCCTGGTCAAAGGCGTAGAGGAGGGGGAGGCCTACAGGAATGAAACTGATCAACTGCTGGTCTGGTGTGACAACAACAATCTAGCACTGAATGTCAGCAAGACAAAGGAGTTGATTGTTGATTTCAAAAGGTCTCAAGAACCACACAAACTTCTAGTGATGAAAGGGATGACAGTGGAAAGGGTCAAGAGTACAAAGTTCTTGGGTGTTCATATCACGGAGAAATTATCCTGGTCAGTCCATGTATCCTGTACAGTCAAAAAAGCTCAGCAATGCTTCCACTTTCTAAGGAAACTTGGGAAGGTAAAATTACCAAGCTCCGTACTTCAGACCTTTTATAGGGGGCACCATTGATAGTGTCCTGACCAACAGCATTGCAGTCTGGTATGGGAGCTGTAACAATCAGGATTGGAAGGATCTCAAGAGAGTTGTAAGGTTGGCAGAAAGAATCATTGGTACCTCCCTTACACCTCTTGAAGATCTACACAAATGCTAGTGCATCAACAGGGACAAAAAGATTTCCAGCGGTCCAATGCATCCTGCTAATGGTCTGTACACTCGCCTCTCCTCAGGCAGGAGATACAGAAGCCTGCATTACAAGACCACCAGACTAAATAATAGTTTCTTTCCACTCTCCATTAGTCTGTTGAACTCTTGGGAAAAATGAACTGACTTCTATAACATAACTAGCCTATCAAGTGACTAATTTTATTTATGTGTAATAATCAAGTGCAATACTAAAGTAGCTCACCTACAAACTGAAGGACTGTAAAGTGCAATATACAAACTGAGCAATAATTCAGTCTAATCATAGATATGCTGCTATTGTTTAAATTTTACTTTGACAATATTACCTTCATATAGTTCCTTGTCTTCCTTGTCTCCTGTTCTGGGATGGGTTTGGGTCACTGCTGTCCTACTTTATTTACTAATTGCTACTTATTAAATGTCTACTGTGATATTTTATTAATAATTTTCCTATCTATATATGCAACTGTTTCCTGCATTGAGAACAAAGCATTATAATTTTGTTCAGCTACACTGCTATGTAGTTCTGAATGACAATAAAGTTTTCTTTGAGTTTGACTTTGACTTTCTTGGACTTGACTTTAACTTAAGTCTGTTAGATTGCAGAAATGTGCATCAGTTTCATATAAAGTTCATCTATGATCTTCATGAAAATGCACTGTGTGGTAGACATTTTCTTTATATTTCTGCTGTGTTTTGCAATTCATCTTAACAGAGCATGGGACACTTGGGCATTTGCCTATCAGAAGCAAATGACAAGCACATATCAGGCAAATGCTGGAGTCCTCAGAGGATGACGACGACGATGATGATGAAGATGATGATGGTGATGATGAGGAAGCTGGACCTCCACCTGACCAAGCCATCATGCCTGCTGCACCCTGGAGCAGATAATGCCAGGACAGGAACAGAGACAGGTATCAGGAGGATATCCGGGGTATCCAGTTTGTACTGTGATCCTTATCTGTTACCTTCCAGTACACATCTACCATCAGTCATACACGTCCGTGTATGAGTGTCACACAGCTTGCAACAATTCACAACATGATAGTTCATAGGTAGAATATGTTCTTATGCATTTCACCATGGCTGGTAGGTATCTCCACCCTGTCTGACAACTTTCCGTTGTTCATGTTGTACAGTGTGGCATCTGTGTAACTTAGCTGTCCTTGCTGTTTTTTCCAACCCTTGTCTGTCATGTGTTGTGATGTTTGTTCTATGGGTATACCTGTTTTGATGTCCTGCTCTTCTCTTCTTTCCCTATCTTTATTTTTCCTTCAATTCTTAAAAAAATCCCCTTGCCTCTCTGACTTTCCCTCAGATTTTCCTATGTAAACATCCCTCTTGTGTGTCCCTCTTCTTCAAACATACCCACATCTTTTTTCTGTCTCCCACTTTCTTTGTGTGTGCATTATAAGTATTCCCCACACGAGTCCTGTGTACATTGTTAGCTAATGTTAGCCGTGGTGATGTGGACATGACTGATCTTCACCTTTATTCATTTATTTATTAGAAATTTTTTGGGATTCTGTCATAATCCATAAGTGTAAGCAGGCATATTTTATTAGTACATGACATATGCAAACATTCGTAGTTATCTCTAAGCTTACTGAACAGATTGATGAAGATATGTATCACAAATGGCATGGACCTTGAAAGCAAGCATATGTTATTATTAAATGAATTACAGAAATATCTGTAGCTGTCTCTAAAGTTTCTGAACAGATTTCTGAAAATATTTATTATGAATGCCATGCAGCTTACATTGGGACAGTTAGCAATCTTTATAATAAGAGAGTCAGTTATATTCTCTAGTTCTCTTTAAGCTTACTGGAGAGATTCTGTAATAAATATGTATGTAAGACTGTCAGGATGCTTGAAGTATGATAATCTTTCCATAACTTTGTTAATGTGCAACACACTTTGATAGTGATTTCTCATTACTTATGGATTACTTGTGGGTATGTTTAGTGCATTGTTGCTACTGAGATAACCCCTTGTGTAGTGAGGTATTCTGAGTTCACTGTGGCACATTTACATATGACATTGCTATCCACACGTTTAGCTCTGATATTGGAGGAATGCACCCAGTTCTACAAGCTTTATGGAATTTGACCCACAGTGTTTATGATCTGTATGTAGGGTAAGAATATGGCTATACAAATATTAAATACCTCTTTAGTTTTTAAACATTTCTTTCCTATTCAGTTTTAAATACTTTTTTCTTGGCAAGTATGCAAGCATGGGACATAAAGATGAGAGCATTGTTCCATCATCCAGGATTCTGAGACTGCAGCTCCTATGTCATACAATGAAGTACCACATGAAGTAATCAACTCTCTCCCCAAGTCATGAATAAACATATTTGTAGTAAAGGGTTTTGACTTTTGAAACGATAAAGGCTGTTCTTGTCTCGATTTCTACAGTATATACTTATGTAGACATTAATTAAAATGTTTTAAAATGTTGCAACATTTGTCAAGCATTGTTACAGTAATTAAGGGAACGTAAAATGCAAGCATACCTAAAACTTCAAAATATTCCTAAGATATTTTTTACTTTAGTCTCTATAGGATAGAATCCATGTACACATAGTTTTTGTTCATGGCATTAAATGATTTTATAAAATATTTTAATAGCTTGTAATATCCTAGCTTGCTGTTTAAAATATTTTAGTTTCTTGTAATATCCTAACTTGATGATTAAAATGTTTTAGTTTCTTGTAATATCTTAACTTGCATCCTCCAGTCTTCACAACTGTTCCTTTAAACACTTCAAGTTCTAGTACGATTTTTATTATGTAGATCTGCTTTCCAAATTAACTCCAGACGGCTAACTTCTCTTCCATTGTTTTATTTGTATAATCCCAACAATCTGCATTCAATATTTAACAAAAACTTTAAGATAAAAAGGCACCCATACACTATTTTCTTTGAATACACTATCATTAAAATATTTACAGTATTTACAAGTCATATCTGAGATGGTATCAAGACTAGACACCATTCTTCAAGATAAATAAATAAATTCTACCTCCTTGGATTCATTTAACAAATCATATAAATCACATTTGAAAATATCAGGTATTTGAACATAAAGCAGTTTAAGAAATTCAAGCAGGATAAGTGTGGGTAAATGTCAGTTAATGAGAGAACCTTAGTCCAAGAGGTTTTTTTTGCAAATGTCTTTGGTGATACTCTTTGTTTCCTGACACTACATCCCAGATTTATTGCAGGTCAGTGTTACAACTAGGGTGAACTTACATGACAATGAATGTCTCCTAGCATGTCTGTTTGGAGAAGCTCATGCAGAACAGATTTGCCTTCTTGCACGGTGTGCCTCTTCCCCTGTAACTTTTTTCAGATATTTGCTTGTTTACCCATAAAAAGGAAGACATTTGCTTGTTTGATCTTCTCCCCAGTCCTATTGGTCAGGCAACCCCCTTACTGATCAGCTATCACAGGAAGGCTAATCTTCATTATTGATCAACAACCATGTCTTAACAGTGGACCTTTCTTCATCACTGATAATTTGCATTTTGTTCACCATTATATCCTTAGTCCTTTAAGGTTAGTAACTCCTTCCTCCATGACTACAACCTATAGATTTCCAGGTTTTGATACCCATATCAGCTAGTGCCACCCCACTGACAAAGAGGTGTTCACTCTTCAATTGGACTTTTTTCCTCGTTTGAGCACTCTCCAAACCCAGCAAGCAGGTTTCTCCATTGGGTTAGATATCTATTTCATACTTGAACATCTATACTCCTATATATATCTTAAGCAACAAAAATATACCATTGACTGCACCATTGTTCCATGTAGGGCTGCCCCACAGATACCCAAGCTTAAGCACCATCATTACAACTCCATCTCCTAAGCTTGGTGCATTCACTGTACATCTTTAAACTCCCCCCACTCCATGAGACTAAGAGTTGGTCTAAGTTCTGCACAAAAACGCATCACTCCGTCCCACATCTCCAACATTGGTTAATGTCACCAGGTCCCTCAAGGCTTTATTCTAATTTTCTGATCAACCAGTCTTACTTTATTCAGCTTTAACCATGATGCCTGAGCATCACTGTTTATTTATAGACAATGTATTTCACCCATTTGTATGGCTCCATAAGACCTTATGCAGTGCTGTCTATTTTTAACATGTGAAAATGCATTTCTTCTAGGGTCTCTTCAATACAACTTCAATAAAGGGTAGGTTCTGCAACATTTCTGGATTACCTTGTTCATGCCTGGTTGGATGTGGTACTACACATTTCTGCCAAAAGTCCTCAGGGTTAAGGTACTGGTCAGTATGCTCTCTGAGTTGCACCTTGTCATTGCCCCAAGTGCCTCATTATTTATGTATTTATTTATTTATTGACATTTTTTAACCAGGAAAGTATGCCTGGGTCAGGAACCCATTTTCAGTGGAGGCCCGGAGTTAAAAGCTCCAATAGTAAAGTGTAGGCTTTCAGAAATTATACAAAGAGATTATACAATATTAAAAATTATAAGCAAGCAATAATGCCCAACAGGGTGTGTGATAATGTGCAATTAATATCTGTACAGGGGTGTTATGAAGCCCAACGTTGCACGCAGAGGGCCTCTGCATCTCTGGAAGGGCATTAATTACACACTAACACACACGCTGCAGGGGATTATTGCACTTTGCACTTAGACAATGGGGTCTCTGTAAAATTGTTGCGTTTTACTTATATATATATATATATATATATATATATATATATATATATATAGTTCCACTTCTTAATTTCGAAATACCTCAATCTCGAGTTTCAGAATATTGAGTTCAGAATCTCGAGATCTTGGAATCTCGAAACTAAGAACCCCCCCCCCAAAAAAAAGCAGTCAACACATCACAAAACATGTTTTTGCAGAGGGGGCAAGCCCCCTTGCACACCCCACACCCCCCGCTACTTAAATATACCAACTCCAAGATTGCACTACAGCGAGGAAAAGGAAAATCTCCAGTTCCACACTGTATGCTGATCTACGTTCAGGATTTCGAAGTTTTAAAACTTCAATCATGTGGTCTTTGATCATATGAATATTGAAGTTTTAAGCTTAGAACCGATTGCCCTATGGTATAACTGGCACATACAGGGGCGAAGCAGGGCTGACTCCCCCATGTAAAAGCATTTTGTTTTGTTTTTTTTTTTGATGGATATGTTACTATAATTTGTAATATGTTACAAGTATTTTGGTTTTCATCTTTTTAATGTTTGAATGTGTAGTATTTGTTTTACTTCTGCCGGTCTTAGAAGGTGCAGTACTCTTCAGAATGATTGCACATTCAAAACATTCTGTCATTAAATGTTGATCTTTTGGGTTTGACTGTTTGGTGATCTATGCTTTCCAGATTTGTTCATTGTGAGTAGAATGATGTGTATGCAAGTGTATCAGAAAACTGCAAATGCGCATAACAGTAAACAGTGATAAAGCAATCATTTTACATCGAACTGTAAATTGATCGAACATCAAAAAATGAAACCTTTTTTTTTTTTTTTTGCAGTTGGGTAAGCCCCTCTGTACCCCTGCTAATTATATATACTAACTCAAATTACACAACAGCAGGGTAAGGGCCAAAGACTATAAGTATCACTTTCTTGTGTAGAGTACATAGTGTTGAACTATATTCTGCTTACTTGTAGTTCACCATAAATGAAGCATTTTGAATCCGTTCTTGCATGAGCTAGCACCATGAGTGCATTACTAACAACATTATGCTGTGCTTACATCACAGATCTCACGTTTTAAAGGACAGTTCTAAATGTTTTCTTTTTGTATTGGGTCATAGGCAAGTAATAGGCTATTTACTCTTCTGGGTCATTGTAAGCCTTGAAAACCTCCTTGGTAAGAATCAAACCCTGTATCTTTTGTTTGTGAGGTGAATACATTGACCATTATGTCTACACTCGCAACCTCGTAAATGTAGGCTAACCACCTTTTATAAGCCTAGCCAATTTCCCTTCAAAAGTAATAGTCAAACCCTGTTCCTTACATCTGTAACAACCTTCAGCTTGAAGATTGCTCAACGGCTTGCTTACCTTGTAGTGTTATATCTGCACTACAGATATATTGCTCTACATCCTGTAACTAAGATATTATTTTATTTAACATATGTTAACTGGGAATGTTCGACTTTGAACAAAGCCAATTTTCAGTGGAGGCCTGGGGAGAAACACTCCAGATGCATGTCTTTGTAATGTGGGAGGAAACCAGAGCACCCAGAGAAACCCCACATGAATGCAGGGATGACACGCAGACTCTGCACAGAAAGCACCCCATCCGAGAATCAAACGAGAGAACCTCTTGCTGTGAGGCGACAGTGCTACTGCTGCACCACTGTTGTACATTGTCAAACATGCAATCTGCAGCCAGAATATATCTATATTTATATTCTGTCCAACATTGGTGCTATGGATCTTTTTATCATATTAATTCTGTACCTAGAGGCAGTACCACTGAATGCTATCACTCTCTGGCACTTTGGTTGCAGGAAGCAGCACATCACATGTTGCACTGTTTGGTCAGTCTAACAGATGATACTGTGAGGTATCATGCAGCATGCATTCTGTCCTGCAAATAGCATTGATGATAGGAGACCGATATTTTTGTGCATTTTAGCTATTTGGCTAGGTGATTTAGGTACAGAATGGTTACTGCATTATAGTGTGGCATAGTTTTGAGATAAGACAGGCTACACTAAGTTAGATCAACAAAGAAACAATCTAGTCAAGCTGGGGATACAGATTTGTCTTGTGAACATCATGTAGTGGATATTTCAGATGTTTACAGACGTATGTATGAAATAACATGTCACATACAATTAGGCATATGTACAACATGATCACATGATAAGGTTTATGTTTTTAACACCATGAGCAACATCCTTTCCTTGTTTCTAGTGACACTGTGTATTATACTGCACAAAGGACTTGCTCATACTGATGTCTGTACCAGCACCCTTATATTTATATTTTTATTCATATTTATATTTATATTGTACATAACAGCATTTCCAAAGGTACTACATCTGCACTGCTTCCTTATTTGTTCCAAACTTGTGATATACAGTCCTACAGCATCTCATTTCCTTTGCAAACACTTTTTATATGTCAGTGTTCATGGATTCAAATACTTGCTTGGAGGACTGAAAAAAATAAAATAGCAAAATGAGTGAGTTTATTCCCTTTCCCCTTACCACACTTACTATAGTTCTTGGTTGGCATAAAATGAGGGCAGTCTACCAGTTTTTGCTTCCAGAACACACTTTTCTATTTTTAGTGATCTTGCCTTGAGTTAAAAAAAAATCATGTTTTTGCAGATATTCATTTCTTAAGAAGTGGTAGAGTCATGCCCCCCACCTAGATCAACTTTTCCTTACTCAGTACAACAAGTAACCTTTGATGTATATTCATTAAATTTTATCAGAGTTTGCAGTGTGTAACTCAGACCACATAAATGCTTACCTATCATAAATATTAATGTTCCACATGGGTTTAATGAAAGCTACAGAAGGTAACAAATATGCAGACTATTTAAAAGAGACCCCCTAGTCTTTATTAAATCTCACAAGTAATACATAACAGCTCTCAATCAAGAGCAGCCTAGCTTTGGAGGCTGAAATAGCTGTAGACTGCCTACCTACCAGTGGTTGTTCCGGGGATTACTTGAATGGGTCTCAGTTAGTAATCACTGCTCAAAAGAGTTTCATTTTTTTTCTAACCACAGCTTATATTAAGCCATGCATCAAGATTCATGTAACCTGTACTATTTTTCAAAACCCAGTATGTACACTAAAATTTTAATCCAAATTATTGGATTTTTTTTTGAGAAATGAAGTCATCTATTGAATGCACAGACATCTGAGTTAACAGAAACAGAACTCTAAGTCTGTGTCTTTAAAGGTCTACAACTATCAAGTTTAGTGGACATATGTCCGTGTTTCTGTCTTCCAGTGTCACCACACTCAGATTTTCTCATTTGCTTTTTCTGTGCCCAAATAGTTTTAAAGCAGCCTATCCCTCAGCATGGCAACACCTTTTTTCTAGGGCATTAAACTCGGAAAATGTGTTCTCACTGAGATATACTGTCTCTTCATCTCCCTCTCTTGCTGTCTTTTGGTATCAAAACATAATATCCTCCAGTGGAGTTAATATTGCGATGAAAGTAGAGAACAGAAAGGTTGCCACTATTATGACTAAGTTCGCCTATACTATTATTGGGTCTTTCTTTGCATTCTGCCTTTTTGCTTTCTTTGATTTAAGTGAACTTAAATCTAGCTCGTATTTCTATGCTGTGTCTGAATTTATAGATCACTGTTAGATTGTCTGCTAATACTATAACTTTAGATCTTTGATTCCCATTCTAAGTTCCACAATTGTGATTAACAGAATGGAAAGAGTTTGAAAAGATTCATAGTTTCATAGGTGCCCACTAGGCTAGCTGCTGTTGTGAGCCATTTTAAGCATAACCAATTTCCCTTTAGGTACTTAGATTATCGTATCCTGTTTGGTGTCAAACTGGCCTTACCCATATCATGGTCAATTATTACATATTACCCTAGTGAAAATAACTAGGATCATACTATAGATAAGCTGAAGAGACCCATCCATGAGACAAAGTATTTCAGAGCTGTTGCTGATAGTAATACAAGGAGCAGTCTTTGGATACGTTTTCTATTACCCATTCATTCATACATCCAACTTGTGTTTGAATATGGGCAGAGACAAACTTTGTTTTATGTGGATGGGGAGTCTGTTCCAGAGCAGCAGCACGCTCTGCAAGATACATCTGTCCCTCCAAACCATTCTGTTGAGGTTACACAAGAGTTTTAGATCCTAGACTGAGTATTTTTGATGCCATTTTGCTTGCTGTGGTGCAGTGGGTCTAACAGTATTGAGCTGGAAGATGTCTTCTATGCCAGAGATAGATCACTTCTTACCAGTATGTAGGATACTGAGTTTAGTGACAGAACTTTGAGGTGGTCCATGTAGGACATATTGTTTAGGGCTTGCATCGTTTAAGTAAGGTATCATTGTAGGTGTTCCACTTGTTGCATGTACCTGGACAGATACATACCAAAGAGGGCATAGCACTCAATTTGTCTAGTGAGAGCTGAGTAAAGGGAAACAATTACATCTGTAGATCTACTCACAGTCCTTTTGTTTGTAAGCTGCGTAATACAAAAGTACTTTCTTATGACAGTGGACCCATGTAGGTTGAAGGGTAAGTTACTGTCCACATAAGTTCTAAAATCTCAAACAACTGGGTCGACTCTCAGACATGTATTGTAAATGTGGTAGTTCCCTGGGGTAAACAACTTCCCAAAAGATACAATAATACATTTTTTCCTAATTTATATTCAGTCCATGATTCTGGCACCAATTTTTGTTTGGGGCAAGCTTTTCTGTTGGATGGCTAAGCCATTTGAGTATTCAATAACTTCTTATAGCTTGCAGTCATCTGCAAACGTAGTCATCCAGAGCACTTTGGTAGTGGCTTTTACTTCACAGAAGTAGAATCCAAACAGGAGAGATCCCAGCACTGACCCCTGAAGGGCTTCACTAGTGACTGGTCTCTTTATGGAGGTAGCTTTACCAGTTTTGTTCTCGTGCATCCTATCTGTGAGCTAGTTGGCAATCCAGTGAGGGATGTAGAAGTTTATTCTCAGTTTATTTAGGTTTTCTACTATGCCTGTGTGGAGAATTGTTTCAAAACCCTGGTTAGGTTGAGGTATGCAGTGTGTACCATTTTCCATCATACATTGCTTTGGAGCCCTTATCAAAGAGGTCCATCAGGTTGAGTGAGCATGACCTCCCCTTGTCAAATCCAGACTGAGATGGTTCCTGAGTTTGGAAGTTCTCTATGTCATTATTGATTAGTTCCATTATATGTCTTCCAGTAGCTTTGCATATAAGGCTGGTGAGACATATGGATCTGTACTTGTCTGGGTCTGAAAAGGTCATGGGAACATAACCTTAAAAGGACTGGTGTTTGTCTTTGGCTTGGGTGACTATTTTAGCCTCAAACTTGGCTTTTGTGGATTTTAGTTAGCTCCTGCATTGCTTGTTTATTTCAGTGATGAAGATTCTACTATTCTGGGAATTATTTATCTTGCTTTTGGTCAAATGTATCTTCCTTTTATTGTAAAGCTTGGTGATATTATGGTTCCACTGGGGGATTTGTTTTTGGGGTTTGCCCTTTGCTTGTTCCTACATGGTACGCGTGAATCTGTGCAGATGGTTATATGCTTGCATAATGTGGTGGTGTACATTTCCATATATTCAGTGGAGTTAACTGGGTTTGGTGGGATTTTAAGCTTGCCAGTTTTTCTTGTAGGAGTAAGTAGTTTGTCCAAAGCTAACTTGAGTGAATGGGGACTCTAGTTTCAATTTTATTTTGAAGGAGACCCCGTTATGATCAGACCTAACAAGTGATGAAGATACACAAGGGATGGTGCAAGATATCCTCATATTAGTAAGGACAACATCCAAGATATTATTCCCTCTAAGTGTACTCTGACTAATTGTTCCAAGGCATTTGCATTGACAAAGTACAAGAATCTCTCTATGTATGTCTGCACTAGTGGTGTACATTTCCAAGTCTATAGATGGATAGATTATATCACCCATGAAAATCATACTGGGTTTAATACTGAGTTATTTTAGTTCCTGTAGATAGAACTTCTGGATTCCCTGGGTCATAGAGGGAGTTTGTATCTAGCTAATATATATTATGGGACCTTTTTGATTTTATCTTGACATGAAGAAGTTGTAGTGGATCATGCTGCTTTACCAGCCTTGATGTGAGTCTCTTCTAGATGAAGACTGAGACATCTTTACCATTTTTCCCTCCTGTGCAGTAGCTGGTCTAAACATGTGGAAGATATGATAGCCCTGCACAACCAGAGTACTCTCCACTCTTTTAAACCAAGCCTTGATTACTATGTAGATGTCTACTTCCTCCAGGGTGATGAGGGAGTCAAGATTCTTGTTTAGGCTCCTACCACTGAACAGCAAAACCTTCATATTTTCTTTTGCTTGCTTTGTTACATTGGTAGGTTTAGAAGATAGTCATTGGTAAAAAATGGCACTGTGGGGTAGACAATGTATTTGCCAATAATCAAAGCCCTAGTGGGGAGAGATACAGGCCGTCCCAGGAGAAGCAGTATGGTCTGTCAATCATAACCTCCCAGGTCGACAACTATTGGAATTCTTTGAATGACACCAAAATTTTAATCAATTATTGACATAAATAATTTTTTGTTCACATTCACAGGCTTGATATCCTCAACTTCAGACAGCCTTATGCTATCTGAGCTGGTAAACTTAACTTGGTGAGTGTGTTCTGTGCCTTTATTGCATTTTAGAAGTCTTTGAAGTTTATGCAAGTTAATCTTTTAGAACTTCAGCATAAAATGGATTATGTGTATTGTCATGGCCTTGTTGAGGTGTGGTCTGTGTCATATTGCTATTGATTTTGGTGTGTGAGTTTACTGTGTACAAAATGTTTGCCTCCAAGGACATTACACACACACACACACACACATATATATATATATATATATATAGACACACACACACACACACACACACACACACACACACATATATATACATGCCTCACACACACTGTGTTATGCTATTTGGGTAACAGATGTTGTCAGACAGCATGAGACAATCCTTACTCTGTCTTAAGATACACATCTCAATTAGGCTGGCTACAGAAGATGTGAGGAAGTGCTGGTCTATGGTTTTGACAGGAATGACTCAGGAGGTAGAGATGAATATAACTGCATGGAATTCAGTTTATTTAGGATATGGTTTGGGTGGTCTTACTACTAAGGCCTGGGGCAATGCCTAGTAATTTGTTCAAGAGACACTGCAGCTCAAGGAGTGTTTATTTGCACTTGGTACAGGTTATTTTAGCCACGGTCCTGGATTTCCAAGGCTGTATAGATTTTACAGGTGTCTTACTGGGAAAAATGTGCTAGTGCATACAACCCAGAATAGCAGAGGTCCAATGGTGGGAGGTGCACTGAGCAAAGCTCAGCACAGCTTCTTTTTTTTTTCCTTTCTCTTTTTGAAATGTCATTTCTCAGAGTTCAGGGCTTTACATGCTTCTCCTACAATTGCAAATAAAAGTGCAAGTCTAAGCTCACAGACCAAGTTAAAAATACAAACACCTACCTTTTACAAGTAATTTTACTTACAGTGATAAAACAGCAATATAATATATAAATGATGCTCAAATCTTGCAGGAGTTCACAATTCTCCCACAACTGCAAACTAATCTATTTATTTAAGGTATTATAACAGGTTAAAAAAATGCAATTGGATACTTTTTTGGCTAATCTCCACATCTCTACACAATGCAATGAAATATTCAAGCAGAACTGGAAAACAAACTTTTCCCTTCCCATTTTGATGAACATTTTGTTTCTCACAGTTCAGACTTTCTATGCTTCTAGGAGTCTTGAATAATACTGCACTTGGAAAATATACAGCAAAACAGAGATTGCAGTAATTTGGATTATGCCCCTTAATCTGAGGAGCATGAGCTCTGACATAGTGTGCTTAGTTAGCAATAGCACAGCACACAGTTCCTTCATGTCAGGAGATGTGTTGAGGTTTACCCCTGCAAATTTATTATATACTGTAATGGCAGCATTCATAATTTATTGCTATGGTATAGAAACTGAAAGTTTGAGATTCACAGAGTGTGGTTTCATATTTCTTACAGTTAGCCTAAATTTAACACTGATGACTTAACTTCATGCCTTCTATTCCTAGCACATCCTTCCCAGCAGTCATAGTTTAGCATGGTTTAGAGAATGGGTGACCTGTAGATTGCACGCTGATTGGAGAATGAGCGTTCTCCAGCAGGGTGTTAATCTACGGGTAATTCTCATTGAGTAATGAGTCAGATGATTCATGGCAGCATATCAAGCTGCCATGGAGCTCAGAATGAAAAACCTAATGGGAGAGCCATTGAGCTATCATTTTACACTTGCTAAACAGTGCTTTTGCTGTTTAGCAAGTATAAAAAAAAATGAAACTGAACGAAAGTGTGTGTGTGTGTGTGTGTGTGTGTGTGTGTGTGTGTGTGTGTGTGTGTGTGTGTGCGCGTGTGTGTGCGTGAGACTGAAGAGTGAGAGCAATTGAATGATCCCTGGCAGCAGCAGTTAGGAGATTTGCGTACCTCTCGACCTCTTAGCTCAAGATATCTGGATAAGAATAAAATGAACAGGGGTAAGACTCAAAATAAGAACATATTTTAAATGTTGCTGTTATAAAACTGCAACCTTGCATGAATATTACGATTTTTGTTAACATGTATTTTCTGAAGCAAAGGTGTATGTGTGTGTGTGTGTGTGTGTGTGTGTGTGTGTGTGTGTGTGTGTGTGTGTGTGTGTGTGTGTGTGGGTGTGTGTCTGTCTATGTGACTGAGTGAGATCGACCAATGGAATCAGCAATTGTAAAGATGTTTGCATACCTCTCAACTTTTCAGCTGAAGAAATCTGAATACAGCCTTAACTAAAGGGGGAACAAAGGCTGAAAAATAGGAACATAATTTAATTATTGCTCTTATAAAATTACAAAGTTGCTTAAATAAATTTGTGTTAGAATGAATTTTCTCAAGGCAATAAAATTCTGAAACTCAAATGTATGTCATTATTTAGTGACATCAATCTCCGATGACTGGCAATAAACCAAATGTTTTAGGAGTAAGGAACCAGAAAATGAAGTAAATACCTGGATATTTTTTAAAGTGTTCTATTTTAGATGCAAAATGCTTCCGCCGACTCCATTAATATATACTACAGCAACTTTGAAACATTAAGTGGAGGAAATATTTTACCTCAAAAATATATATAAAAAATATAGTAATAAAAAATAAATAAGTAAAACACAGCAATTTTACAAACAGCCCATTCTCTAAGCACAATAATGCCCTCTGTGTGTTATTCTTGAAATAACACCCTTATTGCTTTATTGCTTGCTTGAAAGGTTTCTGCACACAGGAGTGAATGTTAACGCAGCTGTATCATGTTAACTATATAAGCATTTTCATTCTTAGTGCTCACCAATTCAGTTTTTTTTTACTTGCACAGTTTGGATTACAGCGCTTTATTTTACAATGAATTGCCTGTGGTGGCATGCACTTTGTCTTCAACAATTTATATATTAGATTAGTCTTCTGATTTCTTTTGCTGTTTGCAATAAAATGGTAACAGTTGGCTCCTCATAGAATAGTTTCTCCCTTCCTCTTGTGTGACAAATTTTCTCAACATCTAGGGCTCTGTTTAAAGGACTCCCTGAGGCTCTATACTTTTGATTGTAAGTACTTGACCTTCATTGTCTCGTAGGCCTGTCAAAGGCAAGAATCAAATGAAGATTGGCTGTCTTCAGCATTTCTTATTTCAGGAAAGGACTCAAAACCTGGATGATGCAACCTGTTTTTTTTTTTACTGTATTTTATCCACTCGATTGACCTAGCCAAAACTCCATGCAGATTCATTATAGGAGGTGGCCCTTTCAGTTGTCCAGACACAGGGCAGGAGAACTAAGAGTCAACACTTTAACTTCTTGGGCTTCTCTCTTGGCTGTTTTGGACAGGTCACTTACGGCTGAAGAGGAGTCACAGGGTGAGTGCATAAGAATCAGTTGTTTTAGCTGAGAAGTTCATATACTGCTTCAACACTTTGAAGGTGTGACTTTGCTAGGATCATATTTGACTCACTATCTTTTGATTGCAGTCACTGTTGCCTTCAAGTTGTGGCTCTGCTGTGTGCTTGCAGAGTTAGTCCTGTTCATTCTCAATGACAGAAATGAGCTTTGTTACACTTGCAGTATGCAGTCCATGTATGATGAAGGAAGCAGTCCCCAGTTGGTATGAAGGAGACCTTATCCCATACCCTTCCCTTCATACCTGTTATTTCAGGAGATGAAGGAGGAACGGAAGGTGCACTTAGCTTGGGGATCAGCGTGTATTGGTCTACACTTTGCCTCCATGGGATGGATACTGGGATGGTTCATGTCTACTGCTGCGCTCTTTCAGGCCATTTGGGTGTTTTGGTATAAGAGTGGCAACTGTCCTGCTTCCCTGAGGTAGGGGATCATTCTAGAAGGAATAGCTGGTGAAATATGGCCTAACTTGGATCTTTCTTTGAGCTGCTCCTTCAAAACTCTGTCCAAAAATATGGATCCGCTGTAATTTTTGATAAAATCTCCACTGATAATGGCATTTGCTTGATCTGTTGGAGAGGTATGGTATCTTGGAGGCTACCTCCTTCACCTTCTCTTAGTATGTTCAAAATTCTGACATTCTTATGCCAGGTGGTCCATAGACACCTGTTGAGGAGTTGCATTTTAGAAAGAATGTAGAGTGTTTGATACTTTTGTCATCTGCCCAGTTTTTACTCCTCTATGTAGGATGAAAGTTTGTATCCAGGGATCCTACAGATCATATTTCCTATAGAGTTATGGCCAACAGTAACTCCTACCTCCATGTTTGCTAAGGCTCTAGAGCCAGCTTTTGAACTGGGATCTGGAGAATGTTGCTCCTTTAATGTTTTCATTCTTGGCCATTCCAAGAGTCTGGAATGAGATTCGCACTTAGTGGGAGTCCTGCTAGATGTTTTTGCAACCTTCTCTTCAATGAATCCTCTCACACTATGATGGACAATGGGTTTTGGTAGCCTACTAATTAGCTCATTGTTTGTTCTTAGACCATGGAGACCAGGATATGGAAGGAGGCCTGTGCAGTCCAACTGGTGGAGAGTCAATGGAATTTCTAGCTATTAGAGGTAGATGTAATTTGCCTTCAGTCCACTTCTGCGGGGGCTTTTATGAGGGGTTAGGTCTTTGGGTGGATCCCTTATGGTTTTCTTCACTCTTATCCTTTGTTGCACTGGAAGATCTTAAACCAAGACATGTTCTGATCTCTAGGATAGAGTTAGAGAGAAATGCTCATTTGACTATCGCAGGGACTATAATACTCTCCTTCAATTATGCCAGTGCATGATGAGGAAGGAGGAGGAGTTTTTCTTGTATTGAGGTTTCATTCCATGGCTGACATCTGTGTGCCAAGCGATCCATTACCCAGAGTCTATTTCTCTGCCCACTTCTAGTGACTGAAGTAGGCTGTGGGTTCTAGATATTCACTATTTGCAACCCTTCATGTTAGGGTTAAGGATTACATGGTTTGATGACATTTGGCCCTCTCATGGTGTGGACCAGAGCTCTGACCATTGCATCTCCTTGACTATGGTTGTGCTTTTATATTAGGCTCTTTGAAACACAGTGAAGACTTTTTCTGAGTCCATTTGGTCAGATTGTTTTAGGGGACACAGCAGGACAAAGACCTTCCTGGTCATGACTACAATATCTCTATGATGTTTGGAGGTTACAGGTTGGTGCTCAACATTCTCCAGTTTTCACAGTATTTGCTTAAATGTGTTTTATAGTTGTGGGTAAGGCCAGGGCTTGAGTCTGCCTGTTGGGAAATCTCTCTGAGTAAGAGATGTCTTCTATCCTACCCTGGAGAACATTCCCATATTTTTTTTCCTCTTCTTTTGTATAGTGGTATCCTGAGTTACAGGAATCAATTCCTAGTCTTTGTTTCAACTTCATTAGCCTGTTCATGCATAGTTCAGTCTTTCTTCCCTTGATAGATTCTACTGCCCATTTTCCATTCTTTTCCTTGGAATTCTGAGGAAACTATGATGAAAATCTCTGCAGGCACCCATTTTTACCACCTCTCAGTGGGTATGTGTACGTGGAAGTGATTATATACATTGTAGTCCTCAAACCCTGGTCTGCTGCCACCAATTAGATATTAGCCTTGACAGCTTAATGCAACTGCCTTAAATAATGACCAATATCTCACCCACATTGGTTCAAGCCCCATGACTTCACACACACACACACGCACACACACACACACACACACACACACACACACACACACGCACGCACGCATGCACACACACACACACACACACACACACACACACGCACACTCACAATATTTCTCATGTAGGACTACTGATGCCTCATCTGTGACAGCATACTTTTCTTGTGTCACAGTGCATGGTGTGACCTACCAGATTAGTCTGGTAAAGATTTATTTCCTTAGCACTTCTCCACTGAGCCAACAATATCTTAAATTATAGTAACTTGTAGACAGTCTCTCTTCAAAAACAGTTAATATACAGTCATACAAATACTCATCATCCACAAACTTTAATAAATGAGTAAATGAAACCCTTACAGATAAAAATCACACAAAGTATAATACACATATATGTGTGTGTGTGTGTGTGTGTGTGTGTGTGTGTGTGTGTGTGTGTGTGTGTGTGTGTGTGTGCGTGTGTGTGTGTGTACACATAAATATATATATATATATATATATATATATATATATATATATATATGTGTGTGTGTGTGTGTGTGTGTAGGTCCCCTTCAGATAGTCAAACTTTTAAAAGCTCGACTTTCATATGGCTGAGACCATATGATTGAGCTTTTAAAAGCTCAAATGGTTTAAATGGAGATCTCCATACAGCACGGAACGGGAAGATTTCCTGTTTCTGCAATGTAGTGTGATCTCTGAGTCAGTATATTTAAGTAGCAGGAGTGTGGGGGGTGCAAGGGGCTTGCCCCCCCTGCTAGCCATAGCCACATTTAGTTTTTTTTTTGTTTCTTTGTTGCATTTCTTTTTTTTTTTTACATGATCAATATTTCAAATGTTTGATCATATGGTCTCAGCCATATGAAAGTCGATCATTTGAGATTTTGATCATGTAAAGTAGACCCATATATATATATTTAAACAGAAAGCAGGCAATGGACTAACACTAACTGCATCAGTATGGTTTACCCTTCCCTCTTTTTAGGGAATACTGTAGCCTAACTACCAGTAATTGCAGACAATTACAAATATTCAGTAGCTGCAGGTAGCACAGGGGGATTATCAATTTTTAGATTATTGTCACAGGAAAAGCAAGTAAAGTTCCACTTCTGTACAATCCATGTGAAACAATTTTTTTCATTCTATAGGTTTAGATAGAATTAATCAAATCCATAAATCAGAATAAAGTAGAAAACAAAGTAGCCAGTTCAGTGGTATAGAGGGCTAAATCCATGACTATGCTGGTGGTGACCAGAGGTCATCTTGTAGCTTGGGTGCCTGTAGTAGCAGGCAGGGACAATAGAACTAAGCAGCCACTGATGTTTTTACATCCTGGAGTGGTCATGGGGAGTTGGGTCTGGTTTGGCACAAGGGTAACACCTAGCAGCAGCACTAGGTGTTACACTGAGAGCCATCCTAGCCGACCAAGGTCAATCTGTCAAGGTTAGTAGCACCGACCTCCATGGGAGACAGCAATAGTGGAGCTCAGAGGAGCTGGCAATGGGGGATAGGGATGGTGATAAGCACCAGTTTTCTATGTTCCTCACTTCTACAAACAAAACATATTTTAATGCATTGTTTCATTGATTATATTAATAGAAATTCCAAAGCTATTGATCTTATGAACATTTTCACCATGTCAGTACCTTCACTCAGGCTGCACCTCCTTTCTGCAAGATGTCCATACCAGCCATTCCTGGAAAACGTTGTGAATAACCACCCAGTCACCTATGTTATGTTTAATGCAAGGTAGTAAGTAGCAATGCTTAGCATAGAGGGCAAGTTCATTCTAGATGTATGAGAGACACTGGATTATAAATCTCACCCTTAGCTGTGTTTTATATATTTGATAGTGAAGGTGCAGAGTCTTGGTTCTAGTACTGGTGGAGCTGTTGTACTTGCAGAGATACAGGAGGTCAAGGGCAACCATGTCTGTGATGGCCATAAATTCAAGGAAGAGATCTTTCCTCAAAAGTGTGTAAGACACTGAATAAAGAGATCCAGCTTCTAAACTTTCTTGATAGTGCAGGAAGTTTAGGCCTGTATTTTTATTTTGTTTGTTTTGAATACTTTGGGGCCTGTCTAATTGTCTCATATGTTTTGTAACATATATACCAAATAAGGCATTGTAATCAATACATGATCCAATCATTGCTAAATATAAGGGAATAATTACCACTTTAAATCCCGTGGGTATTCCTTTAGCAATTAGCTATGCTAATTAAAAAAATTCTTGACAACAGTTGGTGATCACAAGAGTGGTAATTATTATACCAAGCTCCAATGTCCATGACTATGTTTTTGTTTTAAAGTGATTTCTAGTCTATACAGTTTGGCTGGGGAGAGGTGGAAAGGGTTGTCTACCTAGCATTTGGTATGAGTCCATTATTACTTTACCAAATACATCCATTCACATGGCAGGGGGAAAATGGAACCCACAGTAATCTGATCTCCCAACACCAAAGTCAGGTGTTTTATCTTTTGAACCAATGACACACTTACGATCTTACGGTCCAATGTTTTATTAAGTTCAATGGTTGTCACAGTCAGTAACAGTTCTCCAGATTAATCTTATATGTGTATAACATGAATGCGCAAGTGTGCATGTGTATGTACTGTGGTTTACTGGTACCCTTCATGCCTTGCATCCACTGAATGCCAGGATAAGCCACAGCTCCCTCTGGCCTTGAACTGGATTAAATGAATAATCAAAAAATGAATAAAGGAACTAAACTGAAAGGTAATAGAACAAGCCTTCAATTTTAATTCCTACAATGTTTACAGTTTATTGTACACATTTGCTGCTTTGCAAAATGAAGACTTTTTGTTAACCTAGAAAACAAATGTCATTAAAAAGTAAAAAAAAAGATATTATATTTCATAAATGGCTACTATATTTCAAGCAAGTAAACAATCTTTTCTCCACCACAAAGCATGGTTTTCATCTCAGCCATAGCACCACTACTGCCCTACTTCACTTTGATAATGCCATTAATAAAAACGAAATACCAGAAACCTAGTATCATCCTGATTACTAGACCTGTCTAAGGCATTTGACACCATCTCTCACCATAAACTATTACTAGAACTCTCCTCCTTGGGTCCCCCCCTCCTTCTCCTGGTTTAACAGGTACCTAATACATAGATTCCAAGTAGTCAAATGGCAGTATGAAATCATTTCTACCCATTACTGTAGGAGTGCCACAAGTTTCCATACTCCTATTTAACCCTCAAAAAATTAAATTACTACTTTTCACCCCAGAAACTTTCTCCCAAGGCAAAACTCTTGTCACAAACACTTCATTGCATAGCATCTTGATCAAACATGTCCCTAACACCAAACTCTTAAGAGCTGCCATTGAAGACCAGTTGAAATTTGACCTACACTTCCAAACCCTTATTAAGAAAACACCAAAAGTTCAGCCACTTATATAGAATAAAGCCCTATAAACCAAACATAACTAGAGAGACCATAGCTAAAGCCTACCTCCTACTTACTCTACCGTAGGCCTTCCCACTCTTTATAAACCTACAAACATCCACACAAACAAAGCTGGAACAATCCTTCAATAAAATAGCTTGCTTTGCTGCAAAGCACGTTTTTACATCTCATCACTGTCCTGTAAAAAAAGTGGAAGGAACTGCCACATCACCTCCACTACAGATAGCTACTACTAGATCATACTGTAATATAGTACCCTGAAAAAGTATATAGTACTAAAAGGCATGCATCAACACTACCACTCTACAAAAAGCACTTGGTTCTAAAGACAAACTGCTCCTCTCCATCACTAAAGTCCAAAATGCATCTGGAGCTTCTTCATACTAAACTCTGCAGCTACCCTCTGGAATGCCCTTCTAAAAGCTCTCAGGCTTCTTGAAAACCAAGAAGTATGCAAAACAAATCTAAGAAATCAGCTCTCAACATCCTAGCTGTGTAGCTGTACATCTCCAGGATAAGTATAAGATTTCTGCTTCTTCCTCCTCTTCTAGTATACCTCTGCTCTTCTACTCTGTTACCAACTTCCACTCTGTCCTCACCCATCCCACCTTCTGCCTATGCCTTTTTAACTCTTTCACCACTCATTTCATTTGTATATCATAATAAAATCAATGTTTTGTTTTCCACCCTTTGTAAATAACTCAGTACTCTATATTGCAACATCTATGCTGCAGAGTTACTTAACTATATCTGTATAGAATATAATTAATATAACAGGCCTTACTACTGCATGTGTAGTGACAATTTTCTCTATTTTGACATTGTAAAATTTATTTTAATTGTATTCTTCCTGATATTTTGATATTATATAACTTAAAAGATGTTGATTGCACTCTATAAACTGGATCTTTTCTCTCCAGGCCTCCAGAGAAAAGGGGCCTTTCTGCATAGCCAGACTTCCCTGATCAACAAAGGTAAAATAAAATAAATATGTAACAAAAGAAGCAATGAAATATATGACTAAATAAATAATTAACCACTATTCGTAGTAATTTCATTTAAAAGTGTCTAAACCCATTAAAAGTCTAGTTATTTTCACCTGCATTTGTCCTTATTGTACACAAGTTCTCTATATAAATATTTATATTGATAATGTAAATTTATGGATTGAAATAATGGCTTCCCTATGGTTGGCTAATTGTTAATTTGGTAGCAGTCAGGTAATCATGACTTTGATATCACTTTTCTGTGTTACATTTGTCTCAATGCATCAAAAATGTTGAAGCTGTTTTTACTGGAAAAGTCAAGAGGATCCAGTGACTCATAAAAAAAGAGTACAGCTGAGTATGTTTCTATTGTTAATTTTTCATTTTTTTCTGATTTTTGTGAGGCCTTTGACATAGTGCATTGTGAGATTGAGGGTTAGTGTATAAGACATGGCAGTACAGATTTTAGCGCTATTAATAAGTAACAGTTAAAGAATAATTAGGAACAGCTCTGCAGCATTTATGCAATATTACTGCCCAGAACCTCTGTACAAACCCTCCACATATATAGATATAGTGACATAAAGCATGCCAGGTAAAATCATTGGGGGCATTACTGATTCTAAAAGTGCTGAGATATCAAAAATACTTCTCCAGTCAATGCAAAACAATTACTGTTGTGTAATATCATTTTAAGTGATTCCTGTTTCTACTTTCTTTACTTTCATGTATGAAAATGAGATACCTTCACTTGTTTCAAGTCTTCAAACAAAGAATTTTTCAGAAGAATATCCTTCTAAGACATTACTAAGCAATGCTTGCATTGGTACTGAGCTATTTAAATAAAACAGTCAGTAAAAATGTTTTGGTTATGCCAACCACACTTGCAGGTTCACTAAGGTGAAATATGTAACGGCACTATAGGTTATCTTTATTTCCAAATTATGCTAATTAACATAAATCAGTTAGAACATATTCTCTTGCAGGCTGCTTAATTGATTTCTGAAAAGCAAGCCCAGTCATTGCAATGCATGGGGTTAAACCATATATAGCCATTAATAATGGTGGCAATGTGAAACCAGGGTTAATGGCACTCATAAATATTAGATTAGCTCTGGGAAACTAATGAGCACAAAAGGTATTATATCTGACCTTTCATCCACTAACTGACAGCTAATTATAAGCACAAATAAAGACAAATTAATGAAGAGAAAACTTCAGTTACAGCACTTACAGGCAATTAGAGAGAACACATCAAAGAAAGAGTCTTTATCTTTAAGTACTAAAATCATTTTTCCCAGAAGAATACTAAGAGGGTGTGCATAACAAAATGGCATATTAAAATAACGGGTAAATACCATGAAAGCTAAGTGCTGTACAAAATAAAACCCAAATTAAAAGGTGATTGTGCATCACCACTTCCATGTCTCTGAGTTGTAACAATACAACTCCAATATGTGAATACTGACATATTATACTAACGTGCTACTTTTAAATTAAGACACTTACAGGTTGATACATTAAAAAGGTCTAATTCCTATATTAAAATCAATCACTTTTTATAGGTACATTGAACAAAAAATAACAATGTCTTCCAAGGCAAAAAAATAAACAAAAGGCAAGGTTATCTATTTTAAAGCCTAAAAATCTTTTTGATACATAGTACTTGACCATATCAACTCATTCCTGTAAAAGTATGCAACCACATTAAAAGAAGAACACTTCACTTCATTCTTTTACTTCAGCCGCTAATCAAACAATTGATTCTCTTTCAAGTTTCAAGAGTCAGTATCTACAAAGTTTGAATATCTCATGTTATGACTTCCAGTACTTCTTTGAACAATTTACTTTGCTCTCTAGGAAAGTAAAGACTGACAATTCCACTTGCAAGCTCTACAGGAATTATACCCACCATATTTAAATTGCGGCTAGACTGTGCTCTTTTTACATGCTTTTCCTTTCAGGGATTTGATTAAGTACTTTTAATATATATATATATATATATATATATATATATATATATATATATATATAAGCTAATTGTTGCAAGTACATGGTGTGGATGTTAATTAAGTAAAATTATTATTTTAAATAAAAGGAACAGCATAATATAGTGTTAGAACACCTGTTTTCTTTCATCTGGTATTTGAGTACTGCATGTCTGTCTGTTTAGTAACACGCTGTGATTGCATAATTTGTGCTTCAACAATGCAGTGTAAGTCTACTGCTATGACTTGGTGTATTAACATGATGTATAGGGTGTGTAGATGGGGCTGAAATGCATAAACAGTACACAAACACACATTCTCATGTACATGTTTATCTGAGGCAGTAGTAAGTCACGAGCACTATGGTTTATAACTACAATGTTTCTAAATAGGGTTTCATCAGGAAAATAATGTATGGACTGATGTATAATGATTTATATGGGCTGGAAATTACAAGAATATGTACCCTGTGGAAACCACATAGAATAGTAATCACAGTGTTGCCATTTTTTTTTTTTGTTACTTATTTTCTTTATGTGCAAGATTTGTAGCACAATTTAATGTAGGAGAGACATGTAATAACTGTATATTACTTTTTAATTTGGGGTAAAAGTTATAGTTACTCAGTAACCCCCAGCACTAAGAAAGGAAATATTCTTACACTAGGTAATAATGTTTGTAGGAAATCCTACCCATGGAGTGTTGGGGTCTCATAACACAGCCAATTATTTTGAATAGATTGCATGTGGACAGCTTTTAAGGCAGCCCAGAGAACATTGAGTTATACTCCTGCACCACAAGGCATATATTTATTTATTTATTTAATATTTGTTTTATCAGGATAAATCCAACTGGATAGCAGGTGTCCATTTTCAGTGGAGTTCCGGAGAGAAAAGCTCAAAGAAGTTACAATGTGAATAGATAAGTTATTAAAGAGTGACAGCTGAAAGCAATAATAGTACTTGGATAACAAAGTGGTAGAATGCTAACATATAAGGCAAAAAAATGTTAAATGCAAAACAATCTCATAGTACAGTTCGATTATCACATATCATCTCAGATGCCATTTGTTAGGTGTTGAGCATGCAAGTCAAGTTTTTCTTTTTCGTTTTTTCTTTATGAAACACTGTCATAAATTACTTTGCTGTTACTGACCCATGTCACTAGTGCATGTAACATTGCACCACATAAAATAGTAGGATCACAGGATTAAAGTAATTCCAAATTTCCATGTGAAAATGTATCACATGAAACAGTAGGATCAGAGGATTAAAATACTTTCTAATTTCCATGTGAAAACTTTTTTAGCTATCAAGTACTAGTAATGACATGACAATATTAAGTAGCTAAAGGAAAAGGCATGCAGATATGCAGTTCTTCTAAGGCCATATGTTTCACTGCAATGGCATACTTTGGTACTCATGTGAATAAGTTACATTACTCTTTGAGATGATGATTTGTAGCCATAACATGGTATTAACTTAGATGAAGGCACAGTTTGCTATCATAATGTCGACTCACATGCAGTCAAGTTGGAATATGATTAACACACCTCTGCGAAAGTTGGACGGCCAAATTGTGGTATACCAGACACAAAGACAGAACATTGAAATTCCCTTCTGCTCTGGACCCAAGAACAAGTGTTACTATAGGTCCAGAAGGGGTCAAGTTAGGAAAGTTAGGACACTCAGAAATGTCAGTGTTTGACATTCCACCATTCAGTTTGTAGGACATTGTTCAAGTGGACTGGGCACCTGCAAGTCGACATATGGATAGTAAATCTGTAGGCACCCACATATACATAATGTGGTTCTGTCAGCACGTAATATTTAGAAACTTTGCAAAAATGAACAAACTCTCAAAAAACAAATAAGCAAAAAGGTAGCAGATACTAGGAAGTATCTGCTATCTTTTCGCTTATTTGTTTTCTGAGCACATAATATTTATTAAAGTCTTACTTCTACTCGGTGTATAATGCAGAAAAATGAACAGTGCTTGTGATATATTAATGTCTGAAGTACTTAGATCTAGAAGGACAGACCACTACCAATTGTGTAGTAATAAACTTGATTTGCACTGCTACAAGTTGGGCAGTTATAAACTTGATTTGCAATACACATTACATTTTACAGTAATGGAACCCTACAAGATAAATATTGAGCACTTTCTCCATAAAACAGTTGCAATGTTACCACACTGAAGGGGTGTCAGCTGTTTGGTGCAAACTACATACTCAACTATGATCAAGGAAATTAGATTTGCTTGAACAAAGTAGTTTGGCAGCCACAAGTCATTCTTTTTAAATCACATAGGGCCGGATTCACGAAGGCTTGCACAGAGTCTAAGAGTAATGTAAGACTTCAGACAGGCAATATGTCTGCCGAGCGATTCAGCAATAGCCAGCAGGGGTGTGCATGAGAGCTCCTAAAACTACTCTTGCACGGAAAGTGTTATGATATGCAAATTACCTCATTTACTGCTGAAAGCTATGCAAATGAGGTAAATTTGCGATCCAGGAAACACTAACCTGTCCGTGGAAGAGTAGAGTTACTTGCAGAAATGTACTCCATTGGTAACGGAGTACCGTTCTGCAAATAGAAAAACGGAGCTATGACAGCTCCAAATAAAGTATACATGCAGTTAAGGAAGCATGCCAATGGCCAAATATAAGGCAATTGGCATTTGTATAGGTTGAAAATTAATAAAAATCTATTTTTCCCCGATCTCTGCTGTTTAAGCATAGTGCAGCTCCGCGCAAAAATGCAGCGCTTTAAAAACCAGAAAATAATTAAAAAATAGCCAAAACTAGGCATGTTTAATAAAAAGATTATTCTGCCATGCAGGTGAATAGCAGGCTGAAGACAACATGGCTACTGAGTAGAGTTGCTAAGGGGGGAAGCTCAGTTTGAGAGATGTAACCAAGTATTAGTAGGCAATCCTATGCAAATGAGGATAAGGATAGTGAATCCTAATTTTCTCTGTTATGTGAGCCATGTCCCTAGAGTGTAAGTGTAGGAGTAGGGGAGTAGTAGAGTAGAAGATAGGTGACATCATGAGGGGGTATGTCTGAAAAACTGTAAGCTTATTGGAGCAGAGTGGCTTGTGTTTGACATGAGTTGCTCAGGATTGCAAAAGGCATGTCTACAGTTGTCCTAGCTGAAACCCAGAAACCGAAGGTGTACGCCATGGATATATCTGAAATTTCTTGCAAACGTGCTTACACCGTGTGCGCGCGTGTGTGCGCCTGTAAGCCTGTGTAAGCCTGCGTGCAAGCGTGTGCACCCGTCTAAGCCTGTGTAAGCCTGTGTGCATGCGTGTGCACCCATCTAAGCCTGTGTAAGCCTGTGTAAGCCTGTGTGCATGCGTGTGTGCTTGTGTGCATGTGTTTGCGCTTGTTTTCACGGCGCTGCCCCTTGTGGAAACAGAAAGGGAAAAGGAAGGAAAAGAAGTAGTAGGAAGTTAACCAAGGAGAACTAGCAGAGCTGCCAGGTGAAATAAATCAGAATCAGCCAATTACACAGGCAGTACACTAGCCCAGCCCAGTCCAGCACTTAAAACTCTGCAAACAACATTCACCCATGTTTTTCTCAAAAACACTGCAACACTGCAGTATACAAAGAGTAAAAACTTAAAAAGCTTAACTCAGACAAAAAAATGTTAGGGGCTGCCATTGCTATTATAAGCCAACATGTGCAAGATGCTGTGGGTACTGCCATTGCGAATGCTGCTGAGCAACCCACAGTGAGGAGACGGAGAAGAGTGTACAGACCAGGGTAACCTACTAGGGGCTACACGAACTGGAGATAGTGGAGTGTTATAGAGTGGACAGAGACCTCCTGCAGCAAATTGTTGAGCTGTGCAGGCCACGCCTCACACACAGAACCAACAGAGGGGAACCCATCCCAGTGGAAACCAAGGTATGTGCTGGCCTAAGAATACTAGCAACAGGTACCTTCCAGAGACCAACTGGTGATATGATGGGGATTGCACAGGCATCAGCATCCAGGGTACTGCATCAGGAACTGGTGCAGTACCCTGGTGCAGCATCCAGGGTACTGCACCAGTTCCTGAATGCAATATCAGCACATGTCGGTGATCATGTATATTTCCCCAATTCCCATGAGGCATTGTCCAGCAATATGCATCTTTTCCAGCAAATAGCGGAATACCCTGAGGTAGTGGGTGAAATTGACTGCACGCACATACACATCAAAGCACCAGCCGGTGAGCGGGGTAGGGCCTACATCAACCGCAAGGGCTTCCCCTCCATCAACTGCCAGGTCGTGTGCGATGCCCAGGGCATAAAACTGAATGTGTGTGCTAGCAGCCCTGGAAGCTACCACGATTCCCATATCTGGCATCTGATGCAGCTGTACCAGACATTTGCCAATGCGGACATCCCTGATGGTCACCTAGTGGGGGATGCTGGATACGCACCCATCAGAAATGCACACACACCTGAACAAGAACTCCATAATGAGGCACACGCACAAACATGAAATGTAATTGAGCATGTGTTTGGGATGCTCAAGTCATGGTTCCGGTTCCTGGACACATCTGGTGGAGCCTTGCAGTACTAACCAAGTACATGTACCCAAATTGTCCTGGTATGTGCCATGCTACACAATATGATCCTGCAAAAACAGCTGCAGCAGGAACAGCATGGGGCAGGGCCAAACAGCCCCCCACCATTGCCAAGGCCATCACAGGTAGAGTGTGACTCGGAGGAGGAACAACCTGAGCCTGCTCCAGTAGGCAGAAGGAGGTGTGCCCAGTATGCCTTGGCAAAGAGGCAACACATAGCACATACACTGGCTCAGTAGGAACCCTGGAAATGATTCCTCTTTCTGACTCGCACATAAAATAAAAGGGATGCCTAACTTGACACTACCTGTTTTCAAACATGTATAGGAAGTGTACTATGTGCATCCAACATAGGCAGCCCGGCAGCACCACCTGAGGCATGATTGCCATGTTTTAAGCAATATAAAGCAGTGTTAAGCAGCTTTTACCACTATTTAGTATATGTAAACAAAATTGCTAACTGCGCAACGTCGGGCAACGTTGAGCAATGTTGGACAAGGTCGGGCAAAGTTGAGCAAAGTCAGGTAAACATGCTCATATTTGCTTTTCTGTTTCTTAAGCAGTCTGGTCTGCCCAACATGAAAATAAAAATCAGTAACAGGGCTCGAACCCAGGATACTGTGCACTATAGTCACAGTACTGAACCACTAAGCCATGACAGCATTTCACTGGCACTGACACAGCAGGACAATTGTACACTAATGCAAACACAAAGAAATGCTGTATCATGCCCCTCCCTCACAGGCCTATGTAGACAGAGAACAACAGACCAGGCGGTGTGATGTGGGTTGGGTAGGCTATGAAGTCGCAATCTAATATACATGACATTGGACGCTAAGATCTGTAGTACAGTAGTATGCCTCAAGCCAGTATGATAGACAACAGTACAGACTGAAATGGTGTACCTTACATAGTAGTGCAGGCCTAGCAAATGTGTATAAGTGTCAGGTGAACCCCTCATCCTATGTACACCCACAGTAACAATCAGGTGTGCCCCCGGGTAGAAATGTACAAAGAATAGCTGTCCCCCCTGTATGTAGAAATGTTGATAAGTCTATGCAAAATGTCTCATGGAAGACCTGCAGGAACAGCATGATCCCTGTTGATTTATGACACAAAGGTGAGCCCTGCAGTAAAAATACAACTTGATTTTCCACACACATATAGTATAAATGTCTATACCAGGTGTGCTCACACACTTCAACAAATGTAGTGGATTTCAGTCAGCAACATACTGAAAGGTCATACTGGGCATGCTCACACACTTCGGTCATGTCTGAGTACAGCAGTGGGCAACACATATCTGGCAGTTGCATGTTTTACCCCAGGAACCTGTCACTATTCACCAATCCTACCTTGTGCACACAGTTATATGAAAACAGACACATATAATATATTGGAACCCTGTCATAATCAAACTATGTACCACAAGTACTTAAGTTGTTCACAGAAATTGAAAAAGCAAAGAAGATCAATAAACCTGCAATCAGTATCATCAATAAAACATGTGCACTCCAAACATTATCCAATCCATGTTCTGGCAAAAGAATCTGTGAAGGAGTCCATAGAGAACCATGATGCTTCCTTCTGCTATGTCATAAATAGCAATGTGCACTCATATATTTCCTGTGTCAGTGCAAACTGTAAATGACTGACATTGCCAACATCCTGTCAGACAGGCTCATACATACATACCCCCCTCTCACTGACAAAAGGCCCCATCATCATACCTGGAGATTATGAAAGCACAGATATCACATATAGAATGGGTAAACAGCTCCTTCCAAACCTGAAAACACGGCGTCTATGGGATTACATTGTTTCCCTAGCTGTGTCATAAGTGAACTCCAGAACAAACAGACCCTGCACCTGAACAGTCTGTTGAGCCTCACCCTCTGTACAGGATATGAAACTGCTGAATGGGTTACAGCATCGTTTGGCACACTCCACATGTGTTCATGCACAACAGACCATGGGAACTATTGTCTTATAAGCCTATTAAGCCTTATCTGCAAAGCCATGGTTTCCATCATGATGGACCTCATAAACAGAGGTATTGGGAGCCTACAAACATCAAACCCTAGCCATATTGGTTTGTTCAGGGGCAGATCATGGTTCTGAAACCTGCTACACTGTTTTCAAAGCAGTCACCCAGGACATACAGCAATGAAATGAGCTACACATGTCCCACATAGACCTTGTAAAGCCCGTTGCAAACATCCCAGACACATGTCATATCCACAATATCAACAACCCATGCATAAATATGTATGTCATCTGATGGATTGCCAAATGGGGCACAGATAGATCCCACAAGGTAAGAAATTTGTTCACCTGTTCAAGCTGGTAACAACTGCTGTCCCCCATGGCTCAGTCATGAGACCCCACCTGTCTGGTGTATGCTCTCCAGATATACAGTCAAACACACAAGGGCTATGTTTAGCAAAGGTTGTGGCTGACTGCGCAAATGGTGTCATACCCAATGTTTGGGACAACCGATACATCCTTATAAAGGTTCACAGTCAGACAGATGTGGCGACAGGATTATGGCCCCGAGCTACAGTCATACAAATACCACATAGGTGCCAACACCATAAATATGGAGTTGATATGGACACATGTGGATAGTCATCTCCACTTCCAGAAACACATTCACAAAGTGGTTAGAAATACATGCTGTGTTCTCACAAGACACCAAAGTCTTTGCATGTCGGTCAAAGGAAGTTCCATGTGCCCATCACTCATCAGACCTGTATGAGAGTACCACATCAGAGTTGCAATGCATCTGACTAAGCACCTTCAGCAGCTGGAAAGAGCACTGAAGTACCTCAACAAGAGGATTACTGGCCTCAAACAGTTGCCCCATGCAACATGACTGAATTTAACTCAGTCTGTACTCTGTTGCATACTGTCTACTAATGAGATCTCTGCCCAACAGACAGGTCCATGTCCAATGCAGAACTGATGTACATGCGCTATCTGTAGTAAACCAAAGCTCTCTGTACCACATGCTCTAGGGGTATCTTCATCACAATATTAAATAGAACATGTTGGAGGGATACAGTACTACCTCACAGATGTCCCTTGCTTTGGAACAGGCTCCCAACCAACAGAAGGCCGAGTCCCTCACTGACACTCTTCCAGAGGAGCCTTGATGAGTGTATGTGAAACTGAAGTGTCACACCAGGCAGCACTTCATCAGCTCTACTAGGCCTAGGGAACTAACACCATGGGTGTAGATAGCTGCACGCTCTAGCCATACTATGTACCTATATATATATATATATATATATATATATATATATATATATATATATATATATATATATATATATATATATGTAGGGGAAACACAGTATAATAAGGCAAAGATGGATATGCACAGATGTGTGTAACAGGGTGACCATCAACGCCCCTTCTGCTATGCACCTCACAAGACATCTACAACAACTGGAAAGCCTGCAGAAATACTTCACAAGGAGCATTGGTGGCCTGACAAACATGGTATACACAGGCCGTCTGAAAATGCTCCAGCTGTACTGCCTTGCATATTGCCTACTCAGAGGTAATCTCTGCATAACATACAAAGCTATGTCAAACACAGAGCTGTTGGACATGCTCCACGTAAAACACTCACAATCCCTCTGATCCTCGGACCCAAAACCCAGAGTGAAATACAGAAGGAAGGGGTGTATCCATTTACCTTATGGATACACACACCTTCAGGTCAGTGGCACAGCATGAGGCCTCGGAGACCATGCAAGTGCAAGTCACATTGGGCAAAGCTGCTTATCACATTGTAGGCTGCTACAGATCACCTACCATGTCTCAGGAACCTCACTCAGTATTCCTGAGAACACCGGAAAATATAAAGTTCCTACCAAACAGCATTATATGAGGGGGATTACAACTACCCAAACATTGACCAAGATAATTACTGGTGTGCAATGTCCGTTGCCCAATGCTTCCTAGAGTGTAAACACTCAAATGCCCTGGAAAAGCTGGCCACCATGGCTACTAGAGGTGACAACGTACTGGACTGGAGCATCACCAACATGGGGTACCAGTGTTCTGCAACAGAGATAAACCCCTTGCTGGTAATATCAGATCATAAAGTAATCACAGTGGACATCCACATCCCACACCCCCCAGTCAAGGAAACCACTGTGAAGACATTTTCAAAAGCAAACTGCACACTTCTCAAGACCAAAGTGGAAAGTTCCAAAGCCCCCTTGTTATAGGATAATGCTATACAATCTGCCGAATCATTTACAAGTGCATTCTATGAGCATCTACAGGGATGCATGGATTGAGACATCCCAAATAAAACCAAGACGCACTCCCCCAAAAATAAGAAAACAATCTGGTGGTCGTTGCCCATAAATAAGCTATACAACAGAAGGAGGGAACGAACACATGATACAGCAAACTTCACAAAAGGAAAGGCATCTCTGATCATTATTAGGAAGAAATAATGATCGCTCATAAAATAATTCAAGGACTGTTTCTAAAGACAAATTGCCAAGGAATGTAAGAATAACAACCACAAAGCCTTTGTTAGCTATACCAAACATTTAGGTGGCAACTCTCAAATATGCTGTCAGCTACTGCTAAATGGCAAACAATACACTGAACCAACTGACATTGCCCACATCCTGGCTGACAAGTTCAGTGCAAACTCCCCCCCATCACCCCAAAAGGGTCTGTGTCCATCCCAGAAGAATTCAGAGCCCCAGACTTCATGGACATGCAGGTAAAAACAGCCCTCTCCAAAGCTGAGAAAACAGCATCAATGGGACTGGATGGTATCCCAGGCTGCGTCTTACACCAGCCCCAAAAGGAACTACACCCTCACCTACATTCACTGTCCAGACTCAACATTACCACAGGCTATGTACCCAAAGAATGGCATACAGTAACAGTCATCCAGCTCCACTAAGGGGTTGCCGCAACAGAACCTGGAAACAATTGCCCTATAGGCCTACTCAGCCTGGTCTGCAAAGCTATGGAGCAAATTATCATGGAACCCATAAACAGAGACATTGGGAACCTCCAGACACTGGACTCTATCCAACTTGGCTTTGTTAAAGGCAGATCCTGCCTCCTAAACCTAGTTGACTTCTTTGAAACAGTTACCAAGGACATAGATGGAGGTGAAAGTAGTCCACACAGCCCACCTCAACCTCACTAAGGCCTTTCAACACCATTCCCCACTCTGGCATCATGGACAAGCTTACCAGCTTGAACATTAACAGCTATGTCACAGGATGGTTGGCCAACTGGCACACAGACCAAACACACATGTTCAGAGTTGCGGGTTCCATGTCTGACTCTAAACCAGTCACAAATGGCATCCCACAGGTCTTGGTCCTGGGACCCCACCTGTTCAGTAGATACTGCTCAGAGGTACAGGCAAGCATGGGAGGAGTATGGCTGAACAAGTTTGCAGATGACTGCTAACTGTCATCCATAATCGACTCTACAGCTGACACACACATCCTCCAGAAGGGTCTTACAGAGACAGATACCTGGTGTCAAAACAATGCCCTCAAGCAGAATGCCAATGAATGCATAATCATCCCCTTTGGATAAAACAAAGTGCACACAAATTACCACATAGGTGGTAATCCAGTATGTACAGAGAAAGTAATTTTGGCCCTGGGGACCCAGGTAGATAGTAAACTCTCCTTTGATGATCACATGGCCAAAGTGTTTAGAAATTCCTTCTATATAGCCCACCTAATGTAACCCACTTTGTCTAGTCTGATGATGTCACCATCCTACAAATATACCTGTGGAAAAAAGAATTCCCAGTAATGTGTATAGTGCATTGTGTAAATGCGTACTTCTCTAGTATCATAACATAGTTAGGTAGGAGTTTGAATCCCACACTTGACATGTGTGTACGTATCTCCCTGGAGAGAAGCAACCTTTTTGGAGACTACTAAAGCACCTTAACAGTGGTATACTTATCTTTGTCAAGTCTGATGATGTCACCATCCGACAAATATACCTGTGGAAAAAAGAATGCCCAGTAATGTGTATAACATGTCGTGTTAATGCGTATTCCTCTACTGTCAAAAAGTAGGTAGGGGTATGAAACCTGCCCTTGACAACTGTGTGTGTTTGTGCGTGATCTCCTTGGAAAGGAGCAACATTTTTGGAGACTACTAAAACACCTTATAAGTGGTATACTTATCTTTGTCAAGTCTGATGATGTCACCATCCTACAAATATACCTATGAGAAAAAGAGCTCCCAATAATGTGTATAGTGCGTCATGTTAATGTGTACTCCTTTAGTATCATAAAGTAGTTAGGTAGGGGTTTGAATCCTGCACTTTTCAACTGTATGTGCGTGTGTGTGTGTCTCCCTGGAGAGGAGCAGCCTTTTTGAAGACTACTGAAACACCTTAAAAGTGGTATACTCATCTTTGTCAAGTCTGATGATGTCACCATCATACAAATATACCTGTGGAAAAGAGAACTTCCAGTAATATGTATAGCATGTTGTGTTAATGTGTACTGCTCTATTATCATAAAGTAATTAGGTAGGGGATTGAATCCTGCACTTGGTGAGTACGTGTGTGACACTTTTGGTCAATGTGTTGTGGGTTTGCTTTTACTACTATATGACATATCACTATGACAACAGTATGTGCATTGCACATGTCAGGTAGCTGTGTGGCAAATACATATACGTACATGTGAACTCAATTATTTCATAGGTGGGAACCCTGCTTTCTCCATGAACACATCTGTTATCTTTGCCAGAGTGTGCTGCCACTTTCCAGACCTTAGGTCACATCTGTATGCTTGTGACAAGCCCAGCCACTGCAGTGATCCCTGGCCTAGGTCATCCATGTCACACACACTCATTACAGTTTCTATTGAATAGTGTGAGTGAGGGTTTATGCCTGAGGTATATTTCAGACCTGTTCCAGCACAGCAAAGCCTGTCAATGATGGCTATTCATTATAGGTGTACAACAACCTGTGTGGATATGCATGCAGACCCCTTATCACTTATGTGATCCACCGAGGAATTTCAAAATACCTTTGGAAATATGATTACCAAAGGAGAGATAATGTAACACTTGGCTGTGTGTACACATCGGTACCTGTTCAACATGTTGAGGGCTACTACCTGTGTGGTACTGTGGGGATACTATGTTTTGTAAAAGTGGATGCATTGAGCCTGAGGCCATGGCTTTGACACCAGGCATCTGTCTCACTATATATGACTATGTCTCTCTCTATCTGTCTCTCTCTCTCTCTCTCTCTATATATATATATATATATATATATATATATATATATATGTATATGTATATATATATATATATATATATATATATGTATATGTATATATATATATATATATATATATATATATAGATACACACACACACACATACATATACACATCCATTGGTGTACATATACATATACATATAGGCACATATACAGTCCACCTTTCATGGTGGGAATATCAATTATGCAAAGGATGTGAGGTATACAGTAATGTAATGATATTGCACAGTCTTGTGAGAAATGCATTGAGAGGTGTTCTCAGCCCATGTAGCTTTAGCAGGCCTCACTGGCTGCAACATTGCAAACTTAACAAATCACACCCACAGTGTTTAACCACTGCATGTCATATACCAGCACTGTATGCTGTCTTGTTTGCCACACACTACAACCTACATACAAATATCCACATAACAACCTTCACCAACATATATATGTCCACCCTTCACATACAGTTGCAGTATGTCCCTTGCTCTATGCACATGTACAGATGTTAATATATCTGACACATATATATCTCTCCGTATGTGTGTGCCATACACACACAAGGTCCACACTGTTGTAAGTCCCTGTACCTCACGGCTGACCTGTTGGCCATTGCTGCAACATGAACAGGTGTCACATGTGAGCACACGGTAATATTAGAGGGTGGGTATATAGCTACAAATGTTAGATTAGCATAGTAGCCTGGTACAGCAGTTGCCAATGCTACGCTACACGTTAATATGACTATCATGCATGTGTTACTCTGTCACATCCATGTTTATATAGCTGTATGCGCTACTCCCCCAAACAGCCATTGTCCACACTACTGTACAGAACACAGATAACATGGATCAGATGTTTGACATTTAATGCTGAGCTACATATGTCACAGTTATGTCCCTCTGCACACAGCTACACACTGATTTGTCCATGGCAGTAGTTATGCTGGACATCTGGGCATAGATATGTACTGCTGCCACATATGGATGTTTCAAAGTATGTAGAGTACTCTTCAAGAACATCTACTACATGCCAGTAAATACATATCTGTTACATGCCTTTCCTTTGTATGTGTTGGTATTATTAATTTCCATGTTCCTTTTGCTTTTGAGTTTGCTTTTGCTGTTAATGTCTCTCTCTCTCTCTCTCTCAATCTGTCTCTCTCTCTCTCAGTGTCTGCAATGGAGTGATTGCGTGTATGGGCAGCAAGTACAGCCTGCTTTTAGGGTCTATATTAGATCAGCAAACGCTTAAACAAGCGAACGCTGACTGATCAACCTTATTTTAGCGAAAGTGAAAAATATTGAAGCAGCAGAAACCCAAATTTTTTCCTAGGGAAAGAACTTGGTTGTCCGTTTCTGTTGCTTTGGTATTTTCAGTGCTGTGGTGGAAAGTTAAGGGTCAGATTCAGGTAAGTGTGCGATTCTGTGGATGTGAGTGTTAGGGTGGTTTAGGTGAGTTAGGGTTAGGGCTCAGGTTAGGTATGTGTGCAATTGTGTGGACATGAGGGTTAGGGCGGATTTAGGTGAATTAGGGTTAGGGAGTGGGTGAGGTGAGTGTGCGATAGTGACGGACCTTATGGTTAGGGTTTGGGTTAAGGTAAGTGGATAGTTAGTGTTGTGTGCATAGTTTAGTGTAGGGTTAGGTGTCAGATTTTAGGTGTATGTGTGTGGATTTCTGTTTGTTTAGTGTGCTTGTGTTGTGTGTATGTGTTTTGGATCAGCGATTTTTTTCCCTAGGAAAAAAATCGCTGATCTGACAGTTCGAGATTGTAAGCTTTCGCTTACATAAGGTCGATCAATCAGCGTTCACTTTTTTAAGCGTTCGCTGATATAATATAGACCCTGTTTCATAGGTATCTGCACATGTGCATGTGATGGCCTCTGCCTCAATTGGTGGCCACCATTTGGTAATTGCATGCAGCCTGCTGTGTGGTAATTGCAGTACTCACTGTCATAGCAACCCAATGCTATAAATTGCTAAGTCAGGTAGGCATAGCCCTTTCAGCTTTCCAAAGTGGGGCTTATACTTATTTGCTGTGGGCACCATTGTTTAAGTCAGAATGTTGGTATAGTTCTTATATCTGAAGCTAGGGGTGTAGCCAGTTATTTAAATGTTGTACTCAGACCTTTATGTTGCCACTTCCAGTACACACTTGTCAGTGTAGAATTGTACTCATCCCTGCAAATGCTAACATAAGATACATGGGAGTATGTAGTTCATTTTCTACGTATACAATTAACTGCCATACAAAAGTAGTTATTAAGATGTATTCTTTTGGCACATGAACTGTTTGTGAATGGCTATACTGTGAATATTAATGTACTCACTTCTGAACAGTTTGTGCTTTCTTAGTGTTGACATTAGCACAGGCTGCTCATGAAAACTGGACAATTCCAGTACTGAGTACGCCTACCTAAATCCTTGGTAGACCCTGAACACACAGGTATATTGTACATTTGGGTAGGGATGCAGACGTACAGAGAGCATTATGTATTATTGTGTGAATGTTATCTTGCTGGACTTAAAGGGTTGCTGTGTACCTGTTAGTTTATCAAGGCAAGTAGTCTGTCTGCATAGCTCCCAACTGTGAACCTATCCAGATGGTAGCCAGATGTTAGCCTGTTATTCTTTGTCTGTGCAAAGCACAGGTCATTTCAGCACTGGTACAATGGCATTGTTACAGTCAGTTGCTACCAGTACATGGCTACATCCTTTGGTATTTCAGTGTTGTACTCCTATATAAGGGTATGCTTGTGGAACTCCTTCCAAAGCTATTTGCACAGTGTGTAACAGCAGAAAAGCTGATATGCCTGTGTGTTTCTGCCTCTGCCAGGCCTCTGAAACACTCAGGTACATATTTGAACAGAGTCAGGGAAAGGTAGGTAAAAGTGAGATACACCTTCAAAATAATAGAGACAGTAAGTGGAGACTTCGAGAGAACCAGTGCATATGGATTACTACACCTATTCTGAAGTACAAGCGGTGTCTAACTCTTATTATTGTCATTATTCATTATGTGTAATACTCCACCTTTCTGCCTAACATCAGTTCTTTTCAGAGGGATTCAGAGGGACACAGCTAACATATGTTTCAAAATCAGGGACATCCCTGGAAGGTAGTAGCAGTTGGGATGTACATCCTCTGTCCTAACCAGATATACCACTTTTTGTCCTGCTATGATACTGTGTGCGGGCTGTAAAGTGCTGCTGTAAAATTATTTCCTGCTAAAATGGCTGGTTCTCTTATCACAGTCATGTAATGCAATTCCACAACAACTGCTGGTAAAGTTCCACAGAACAAGTTTTGTGTTATGGCATTCCTATTTTTCCTTTACATTCACTCATTCTGATGCATGATATATTTATTTCAGCACCAGCTTGTTGTATGTCTTCCGTGGCTTAGTGGTACTTCATGCAGTCTAGTGTGTCCAAGGTCCGGGGTTCAAGACTAACAGAGGTATTTTATTTTGCTGCTGAGCAGAACAAGGGCCCTGACATACAGAGTGACTAAGGCACTTTTAAGCAGTTGAAAGCAGGTTTGCACGGGTTTGCGCGATGCTTAGCAATGCTTAGCTAAGTGCACACAAGCGCACCCTCGCGCAAACCCGCTAACTACTGCTTAATAGTGCTTACTCTCGCTAACCCCCATGCTCATTTCTTTGAAAGAAAAGAAAATGGGGAGATAGGAAAGTGGCACAAAGAGAGAAAGACAGTAGGGGAAAACTGCTTGGGTTGTGCAGGATGGGTGTAGGGAAGGTCCATAGCTGCCCATTTCTTTAACAGCAATAGCTGTGCATATGCAATACATTTGGAGGGAAATATGAAACCTTCCACCCCTGAGAGAGGGGTGAGGACAACAAAGTATGTTGTACTGCCAATTAAATATCAGTTTATGTGTCCAGCGGACATGTGTGCAAAATGGGCAGCTATGTATGGGGCGTAATTTTTTTTTGGGTGCAGATTGCCTTTTTTTTTTTTTCAGGTGAGAGTGGAATGTGGGGTAGGGGAAGTAGGTATATTTGGGGAGGTAGGTTGGGGAGGTAAACAGACAAGACCAACAAGATGCATACAGGGGCGGAATATGACACATGGGGTGGGTGAACACCATTGACAGGGAAGGATGTTTGGAAATCGCAAACCCAGATGGCAACAGTGGAACTGAGATCCCCACCCATGGGCATTCACCACTGCACCTTCATAGCCCAGACGGTGGCTGTGCTGGGGGATGCATAGGAGGGGAAGGCTCACCCGTGAGTCATGTCACTCGTGCCTCAAGCTGGCATAGAGGATCAGTGACAGAATGCTCGATCTCCCTACGCACCGCAGCCCGGACCATTCGGAGGGTGATAGGTGGCCCTCCTCTGACCACGCTTGCATGGGAGAGGAGCCTCATCCCCTGCAGCGCTTCCACCCGAAGGTGGCACAGGGCCAACAGAGGAGGAGGTCCCGGGCTGGGCACCGGACCTGCTGGTGCCAGGTGCCATCGCCAGCTGAGGTGGAACAGGTGGGTCCGCTGGGACGGGCCTTCTCATACATTCTATGTTTAGGAGGATTTAATGACAATATGGGTTGGTAACAGCCAACAGCATTCCAAATTAGTTGTAACAGCATGCAGTAGTATTCCCATTAACCCAACACATCAGAGTTCCAACAGTTGAACAGCAAGCATAACACATGCCTATATAGAACAACAGTGGACATTCCAACAGCATGCAGGATTGATTGGTGGCAACAGGCCACCAAGATTGTGGTATTTGAACAGAGCACATGCATCAAAGTAAATGCAGATATTTATAAACCAATAGGACATATGACCCAACAAATGTTTTGAGATTAGACATACCCATTGAGGTGTGGAATTGCATTGTTTACGCACATACAGTAGGGTGTAAAAAGATACCTCCATTAACAACTTATACATACTTATAGTTTACATTACATTCCTATTGACTGCAGGTATATATCCCCTACATGTATTATTACACTAGGCAATGTCCGTTAAATTGTGAAATGAGTTTTGCTAGTTCTTTATATACCTGACCTGTATCTGACATACAAACTGCCCAGGATGCAGATGTTACTGCTATGTATTTATATATTTTATTTATATATCTACATATCTAGATGTGTTCAGGTGACATTATCAGTTATATTTTAACAGCCCCCTACATTTCTAGCAGCACACTGACGTTTCTGAAGAACACAATAACAAGCTACTCATGTGCCAGATTAACCTGCACATGCCGGCCATGAACCAACAGTTGAGGACTGCATATATGCTTAACAGCTACTGGCACTCCCTTCAACCACTTTATATGGGCCTACCCAAGTGTGGGTTGACAGCGCTTAATACAACAGTACTATTTCTATGATACAAGAGTACAACAACATATCGAAGAAAGTGACACGGACACACTCCAGGAATTATACCTTTATTAATTACATTACACACTTTTCTACAGGCTCTCTCACTTATTTTATATAACAGTACATGCAGAGAAGTTATTCAAGACTTGTTATACCTTTATTATTGGGCTACAACATTTTTTTCAGGCTCTCTCACTTATTTTATATAACAATACATGCAGAATAATTACTAACCTGCCTGGTGGCGCAGCCTTAGCAGCCCATCTGCATAGGCTTGCTGATTTGCAGCATGGACACCTGCAGTTGTGAAGTAAATGAAGTGATATTGAGACATACCTATCCATAATATAGACTACAATAGCAATTCTTACATACTTCATTCCATGGCTAACTACTCAGTAGTGGGGCATTTTCCATCCCACAGGCCTCCTGTATCCACTGGTTCAGTCAGTCCTCCTTGCGTATCTTCAGGTCTGAGTAATGGTGTCTGACCTGCTCACCAGTCCGAGGGACGCCTGTGGCACTGGTGAGATCATGAGCTAGACGGTTCCAGGCTTCCGCTTTGTATTCGGTGCCCTGGAACTGGCCCTGCAGGAGTCTCTCATCATGATTATGGACAAGGAGCCAAACCATTACGTTTGACTCCTCAGTGCCCCAACGTTGCGCTCAAAATTGAGAACCCTCTCCAACACCGGCCATGCTGACTGCAGATGGGAGCTGCAACCAGTTATGGCAAGTATTCCCACCTATGGAGCTTAAATATGCCTCATTTCCCGCACTTATTTGTGATTGGCCGGTTTTGAAAAATCTCAGCTGAAAGCACACCTGCTTAGCAATGGGTAAACTTCCATTGATATGTATGTGTGTGTTGAAAGTGCATGCATATGAAAAGCTGTCATTGCTTAGTGGTTTAGCACTGTGATTATTGTGCACAGTATCCTGGGTTCGAGGCCTGTCATTATTTTTTTTTTACTACTGGCCAGACCGGCTAGGAGGTGTGGCTGTGTTTAGCTGACTTTGCTCAACTTTGCCAATTGTTGCTCTACATTGCTCTACCGTGCTCTACGTTGCTCGACATTGCCCGACGTTGCCCGATGTTGTGCTAGTTACCGCGGTGCGCAGCTATGCGCAAACTTGTTTTGTTTGCGCTACTTGGTGCGATGCGCAGCTACGTGCAAAGCCATTGCGCTAGTTAAAGCAGTGCTAAGCTATGAGCAATTATACTTAAATGTGCTTAATACTGGTAAACTTTGCTTTGCAGTGCTTCACATTGCTTAAGATACGTTACTTATTCATTCATCAGTATGCATAACCATTTCACCTTCTTATATATATATATATATATATATATATATATATATATATATATATATATATAAAATATCGTTCACTACTAAATAGGCCATTTCAATGCTTTTTACTAAAATTTAAAAGATAAATGTCAGAAATTATTTTTATACACAGGTTTCCAACAGAAAATAGAAAGGGGAGTGGTGGGACTCAAACCGGGAATGCCTCATCTTTGTGCGAAGGCTCTACCACTACTCTATTGTTATTTGGCTTAATTTGCATATAAGTTTCTTATTATCCTCTTCGATGTCTAAACTGCTAACTGTAGCTAAGCAATGGGCAAACCTGCACAAACACACGCAAATACGGGCAGCTATATCGGGAATACTAAAAAAAAAAATAAAAGTTTTACATTTTATAATTGTACAGGGGTTTAGAATGTGAGGGAGTGTAGTGTTGGGTATGTACACATTTGAGCAGACTCGCTGTCAGTTGACATTTCCCAATTGAGAGACTTGTAGGGGAATGGATTTTTGGACTGCTCGGCAGTCCGACATGCCCCCTGCACTCATGCACGTTCCGTGTTAACCTTAGAGTTTGGCAGCGAGCCCTCATAAATATGCATGGTGCGCTGACGTCTTACTCTTAGGCTGCAGTTTCCGTGTAAGACTAACTTAGTCTTACACAGAACGTTAGTGAATCCTGTGGACACAGAAAGAAGTCATAAATTACTTTGCTGGTACTGGCCTGTGTAAACCTCCACAACATACACATCTAAATTGATGACCGAATATATATGTTCAGCCAAAAGATCTCTTCAGTTAAGAAAATGTCTATCCACTGTAAAGAGGAATGGAAGAATTATCCATAACAAAATGAATGCAGCAGGATGGGAGCCACAGAAACATAACTTCACTATCATTCTTAGACAATCACTGGTATTCATAGGCATTGTGCAAGCACATTACTGGTATGCACACTCTATGTGAATGAATGTAGCTAGGCCACTATTCATAGAAGCCATTTACGTAAATATGCAATGGCTACAAATAAGCCTAGGCAAATTAACTCATAATGAGTTGGAAATGAGAAATTATGTAAAATGATGTATGCTAATGAAATGTCCTTTTGTCCACTTGTGATTCAAAGGCAAATTTCTGCTGTCTGCAGATTAATTGTAAAAGGTGGAGTTGTGCCTATTTGATTAACTTTACAATCTGTTTAGATATTTGCTGACCCTGTAAAAATAATTTTAGTTTTCCTTTTTCGGGCTTGATCCCTTATTCTTTATCATTATTGCATATCACCACAGTCATAAACGCACACACACAAAACTCATCATCAGTCAAACAACACAAGAATAAAACCTGTTCATCTTGCACTGTTTATTCCCACTGCTAAAGAAGCGTATCATTCTTAAACTCTCACTTGCAACTCCTCAATTTCTCTTTTGACTTCCTTATTTCTCTGGTATAGTTTTGAATTCTTTAGGTAATGTGACAGCATATATCCTGTTTTAAATTACGTTCTACTAGCAATGTTTGGCAGTTATACTCGGTAATAACTAAATTATTTTATGTTAATTATAATAGTCACTAAATGTTTTCATTTTTACAAACCTAGTAGAAAAACTTAAATTTCTTTCCATACCAAAATATTATGACCAAACAAAGTACATATTCCATTTGAGCGTATATCTTATCTATAAAATACCAAATTCTGTATCAACTAAAATAATATATCTACTATCTTCTGGGTAACATAATGTCAAATACAGAAGTAAGGCTCATTACCTTCATATACATTACCATATACCTCTCAATTTCTTGCAAAAATCTCAAATTATCTCTTCTTCTGTATTCCACAGTGTTGTTAACTGCATTAACAGACTCTGTATATGTATAACATAATCACTTCCTGGAATACAGCCATTTAAATCATCATTTTTATTTTAGAATTCTGTACTGTCATCATGTATTTATTTATTATTTATTTATTTGTCATTTGTTAACCAGGTCGATCAAGCTAAACCAAAGGCCTGTTTTCAGTGGACACCTGAGTAGAAAAGCTCCAACACAATTACAAGACATTGACATGCATGAATTCAAAAAAAAAAAAAGAAAAAACAAGAAAATTACATAGTTATATCATACATTCATAAAGCATGAACAAGTACATAGTTATGTTGTAGTACATATTTACAATAATAGAAGTTGCAATGAAAAGTATATACAAAAATTAAAAACATGCTGGATTTGAATATATTGACTAAATAATGTCAATGACATTGTAACTAAATAACTTGTTACTCCTGCTTACCATCTGCTAATCTGAACTATTAAATCTTGCAAAGTGAGATGGCATCTATGTGAAATTAGTAACATCACAATGTTTTTGTGTGCCTGTGCAAAGTAAGATGCTGCTCTCCATGCCACATAATTTCTAGTTATTGCATCACATTAATTTTCTTCCCATTGCATTTCTTCCAGTAGTGCTTATCATGTTTGTATTATTCCTATATTTGTAAACGCCCTGTTTTTCTTGTTGATCTTGGTTAAACCATTTGCATGGCATCTAGGTTCAAACATGTCATTACCCCACTGTACTCAGCCCTTATCAGACCAATCATATAGTATAATGGTCCCTTTGTTATGTATCTGACCAGGCATATGCAGCAACTAGAGTGACCTCAGAGATACCTTACAAAAAGGATACAAGGTGTAACAAACCTTCCTTGCACAGAGTGCCTTAAAGCCCTTTCCCTGTATTCAGTCTCTTATACATTGTTGAGGGGTGATGTATGCCTGGCTTACAAGGCATGCACATACCCTGAACTTATGAACCTCCTGTGTATTCATTAATCAAAGAGTACCAGAAATATATGCTCTAGGGACCTGAATTTTGTTTATGGATTAACCAGAACATGCTGGAGAGACAGATATATTTCCCAGAGACTGCCCCTCCTATGGAACAGGCTTCCCATCCATGTGAAGCTGAGTCCATCTATTGCCCAGTTGAAGTGCAACCTAGACCAGTGGATGGGGAATAGAAAATTTACTCTGGGCCTGGCACCCATGTCCATTATGGCCAGAGGTAGCTTATAAATACCTGTCCCTCAATGTCCTATTTGGATACAGGTCATCATTATTCTTTCGGGAAAACTTGACTAGGCTTAGAAAGGCCCCCTGGGTTATTAGCCTAGTAACAGTCTATGAACCAATGTCACCAAAGCCATTAGTTTTCTATCAGCAACCTCTTTAAGTTGTTCTCTCCTTCATTATACATTTTATGGACAATAATCATATCTACTTTGGTAACATTTTAACTTTTTATTAATGATATCAATATTTTCAAAAACAGTTCCAACAAATTGTAGATTAGTGTCAACTTGCAAATTAGCGTATGTCTGACATATAATGTTTCCTTACAGAAGAAAAGATTTAGTATCTACTCAGACTTGTAGATATACTTTGACTGTATAGTTGTCTAAAGACAGCTGCATTCACTAGTCCCACACTAACTGCTAAGCCACTCCCCTGCAGCCATCAATAGCATCTTTTAAGCATTAAATAGGTAAATATTTAAATTGATAACTTGGAAATGTATTCCACAGTTCCACTGTGGTCAACCTCAGACCCTTTACCTCAATATAGCTTTCACCTTTAGCCAGTCTACAGTATGGGTGATGAAGAAACTCTCTTATCCATTCATCCAGGAATCTCACTGAGGCAATTTCAGTCAAACAGTTCATCTCTCACCTACCATTCCAGCAAGAAAACTTATATTTCACCCTGGAAAGCAGGCATTGTTAGATAACACCATACATTTAATTACTTCATACACATAATGAAAGAAAATCGTATACCTCTCCACTTTAATCTGAATCATACAGAGCCCAGTCTAACTTTATAATTTGTCTTGTGCATAAGACACAATGTCTAGACTTTACATACACACATACAAATATTTCAAGCACAGGCATTAATGCCTTTCTAGCCTACCACAATACCAAAACAATTGCTCCCATAATAAGTGTTCAGGCTGTTCTTAAAATATCTAAACTAGTACTTGCTTTAATGTAATTTGGTAGTGTGTTCCATGCATCAGCTGGTTTCTCAAAGAACTAATTAGTACACTTCTCATTCCTACAGAATATTCTACATATGTTGTCTGATGATTCTCTACTACTTTTTGATAACCCCAAACATACCCAGAGGTAGTTGTCTCTAAATGCCCTATGTATCTCAGTAAGATCTCTTAGATATCTACAAGAGACACTGCACAAGTTCAGATATTTTACTCTTTCATAATAACTTACATTTTCACATCCATACATGCACTTGGTATATTTCTGCTGTACTCTTTCCAGTTTACTCATGCTTGTTTTCCTATATGTTTTTTTCCTCTAACAATGTAACTCCTTCTCTTTGCAACCCATCCCCATTAGCTTTATAAAATGCCTACTTCTCAAGCTCAAGCCATGCTCTCCTTCTGCAGATAACTTACCTCCTTTCTTCCTCAGATTAGCTGCTAACTTCTTAGCCTACCCCATCTCTACTTATAAGCCAATCTATTAGTGAATGCACTGTACCATTACTCTGGAAACAATTCTATACCATGCCCTTTTATAAGGGTGGCAACTACACAGAGCCATCTTACTTCCTGCCTATTGAAATAATGTACCCCCTCTCCAAAATACTTGAAAAATGTGTACATAAGCAACTCTGCCTATTTACTCAAAGAAAACCTAATTACAAACACACGTCATGGTCCTGTCCTAACCACAGCACTACTACTGCTTTCATCTCCTTCACTAACTTAATCTGCCTTGCTAGAGACAATAACAAACTTACTTCATGCCTCTTTTTTGATGTCTCCAAAGCGTTTGATACCATCTCTAATCCTGTGCTTCTATCCAAACTCTCTGACCTCAACCTTTGCAGTACTACAATTTCCTGGTTCTCTAGCTATCTCACTAATAGGCAGCAATCAGTTAAATGGTTGTCATCAATATCTCCTTTTCTTCCCATCAAAACAGGGGTTCCTCAAAGGTCAGTTCTTGATCCTTTTCTCGTCGCTATCTTCACTATTACTTACATTCTTCCTGTTCCTATTCCTGTCTTGTACAATACGCTGATGACTCCACAGTCATCTCTTCCTCAGACTACCTCTCAAACCTTCAAGTCCTTACCTAAAACTCCTTTAACTCTATTGAAAAATGGCTTTCCAATAAGCAACTCATCCTAAATCCTAAAAAGACTAAGCTTCTTCTATTTCTACCAAAATCTCTCACACATCTCAAACCTTCCTTCTCTATTTCATCCCTTATCAACACTGTCAGTCATGCACAAACTCACACCAAACTGCTTGGAGTCATCATTGATGAACAACTCAAATTCGACCTCCATGTCCATCATTGTATAAAGAGAACACATCCAAAACTTGGGTTACTATAGAGAAATAACAAATTCCTCTCAAAAGATGTTAGACTTACTCTTGCTACATGCCTTCCTTCATCCTAGTCTTCTCTACAGTTCAAATAACTAACCTACAAGCCTTTCTCCTAACCAAACTGGAATCCACCTATAAGAAAGTAGCAAGATTTGCTGCTAACCAGACCTCAAAGACACACCACTGCCAATCCCACAAACTCTTAAACTGGCTGGAGTTCCCCCACCAACTTCTTTCCTCTCAACTCCCTATCATTCATTCCACCATAAACTGACCCTCCACCTGTCCTTCTATCACCCCACTTATCACACTCTATACTCCTCCCAGAACTCTCAGAAGCTCAGACCAAAACTGTTGGAAATCTACAAGCCCCAAAAAATCCATAGGTCAAACTCTCTATAGCTACACACCCACCATAGCCTGGAACAAACTACCCTTGCACATCAGAAACATAGCCTATACTCATTAATTCAGAAAAGCACTAAAGCAGCATCTGCTTAGACCTGGAGCTGCCCCTGTAGTATGTCTAGTACAAACCACCCTCCGTAATCTACTTTTCTCTCCCAACCTTTCATCCTCTGCTACCACTTCACTCTTATCTACTACAACCTCCTTTATACTCTCATTATCTCTTGGCTTTTAAGTTAACCAATACCTAACTTCCACAACTACCAACACCTAACTTCCAGAACTACCAACACGTAACTTCCACAACTACCAATACTTAACTTCCACAACTACCAACACTTAACTTCCACAACTACCAACACGTAACTTCCACAACTACCAATACTTAACTTCCACAACTACCAACACCTAACTTCCAGAACTACCAACACGTAACTTCCACAACTACCAATACTTAACTTCCACAACTACCAACACTTAACTTCCACAACTACCAACACGTAACTTCCACAACTACCAATACTTAACTTCCACAACTAATCTACACAATGCTGAATCATGTCCTACCAGACATGTCAAAATGAATTTACCTACAGGTTTGCAACATACTTTTGTACCTTATATCTTACTTGATTGCTTGCATTTAAACCTAGCTGCACTTTTTTCTCTATGCTTCGGAACAATATTGCAGTTAACTCTAATTGTATTTTTTTTGTATTATTTGTATTTTTTAGATATGCTTGTGAGCAGTTATCATTTTCTGTGGATTTCAGTTGTATAACTCTGCTTTGACACTTAATTTGACACACATTCCCCCGGATTTACTAATCTTCTGTGTAAGACTAGATTAGTCTTGCATGGAAGTGCCAATGTAAGAGTATGATGGCAGCGTGCCATGCACATTAATGAGGGTGTGCTGCCTCAACTCTAAAGCTTACACGGCTCGTGGACAAGTTTAGGGGGTGTGTTGGACTGCCGAGCAGTCCAAAAATCCACACCCCTGCAATGAAGAAATGCTGCAGCTTCCATTTACATGAGCGAGTCTGCACACATGTGTACAATGTAACACTACACTCCCCCATATGTTAAACAACTTACAAAATAAAAAATAAAAAGATTTTTTTTTCTTCCAATATAGCTGCCCGTAGTTGCATGGGTTTGCCCATTGCTTAGCTACAGTTAGCAGCTTGGACACCAGAAGAGGATAATAAGAAAAATATATGCAAACTAAGCAGCATAGCAATAGCGTAGTGGTTATAACCTTTACATAAAGAGGAAGCATTCCCAGCTCGAGTACCACTACGGCAAGTTCCATTTTCTGTGGGAAATCTGTATACAAAAATATTTCCTGACATTTTTTTTGTATAACTTTTGTAAAAAGCATTGAAATGTTAAATGTAATAGTGCACAGATTTTATATATATATATATATATATATATATATATATATATATATATATAAAGTTGAAATGTTTATGCATTCTGAGGCATGAATACCCTATTTTAAGCAATATAAAGCACTGCTAAGCACATTTTATCAGTATTGAGCATATTTAAATATAATTGCGTGTAGCTGCACAACATGCTAACCAGCGCAATGTCAGGCAACATTGGGCAATGTTGGGCAAAGTTGGGCAACGTTGGGCAAAGTCGAGCAAAGTCAAGCGAAGTCAATCAAAGTCGGGTAAACACGCTCACACCTGCTTTACTGTTCCTTAACCAGTCAGGTCTGCCTAGCAGGAAAATAAAAAGCAGTGACAGGGCTCGAACTCAGGATACTGTGCACTATAGTCACAGTACTGAACCACTAAGCCATGATAGCATTTTACTGGCACGGACACAACTTAAGTCACTCACACATACCAGTTGGGGGGATCACATACCTAACAGTCACAGCCAGCAGGACAGTTGTAGACAAACGCAAACACAAACAAATGCTGTATCATGCCCTTTGAAGAGGCATATGGGTAACCTCCCCCCAGGCCAGACAGTGTGATGTGGGTTGCGTAGGCTATGAAGTCACAAGCTAATATGAGTGTAATTGGAAGCTAAGGTCTGTAGTACAGTGGTATGCCTCAAGCCAGTACAATAGGCAAGAGTACAGACTGAAATGGAGTACCTGACATAGCAGTGCAGGTCTAACAAATGTGTATAAGTGTCAGGTGTACCCTCATCCTATGTACACCCACAGTAACAATCAGGTGTGCCCCCCTGGGTAGAAATAATAACTGTCTCCCCTATATGTAGAAATGTTGATAAGTCTATGCAAATTGACTCATGGAAGCCCTGCAGGCATAGAGTGCTTCCTGTTGATGTACAACACAAAGGTGAGCCCTGAAGTAAAAAATAACTTGATTTTTCATGCACATATAGTATATATGCCCATAGTGGGCATATTCACACACTTAAACAAATTTAGCAAATTTCAGTCAACATACTGAAAGGTCATACTGGGCATGCTCACACACTTAGACCATGTCTGAGTGCAGAAGTGGGCCGCACATATCCGGCAGTTGCAGTTCTTACTCCAGACACATGTCACTATTCACCAATCCTGCCTTGCGCACACAGTGATATGAAAATAGACCAATATAATATATTGGACCCCTGTCATAATCAAACTATGTAATACAAGTACTTAAGTTGTTCAAAAAAAGTTAAAATACAAAGAAGATCAATAAATCTCCGATCGGTGTCATCAAGAAACAATGAGCACTCCTATCATTATACAAGCCAAGCTCTGCCAAAAATATTGCCAAAGATTCCATAGAGAACCATGAAGCTTTCTTTCGCTAAGTCATAAATATCAATGTAAACTCATATATGTTCTGAGTCAGTGCAAAGTGTAAATGAATACATGTACATGACTGACATTGCCAACATCTTGTCAGACAGGTTCATACATATTTACCCCCTCTCACTGACAAAAGGGCCCATTACCATACCTGGAGATTGTGAAAACCCAGAAATCACATATACAATGGTTAAACAGCTTTATCTAAACCTAAAAACACGGCGTCTATGGGATGACATGGTGTCCCTGGCTGTGTCATATGTGAACTTCAAAACAAACAGAACCTGCACCTGCAGTCTGTTGAGACTCACCCTCTGTACAGGATATGAAACTGTTGAATGTGTTACAGCAACATTTGACACACAGCACAAGTGTTGGCACACAACAGACCATGGGAACTATTGTTTTATAAGCCTAATAAGCCTGATCTGCAAGGCCATGGAGTCCATCATTATGGAACTCATAAACAGAGCTATTGGGAGCCTACAAACACACAACCCTACTCATTTTGGTTTGGTCAGGGGCAGATCATGGTCCCTAAACCTGCTAGACAGTTTTCAAGGCAGTTGCCCAGAGCATACATCAATGAAATGAGCTCCACACGCCCTACATAGACCTTGAAAACCCTTTTCCAACATCCCACACACATGTCGTATCCACAAAATCAACAACCTGTGCATAAACATTTATGTCATCTCATACATGCCAACTGGGGCACAGATAGATCCCACAAGGTAAGAATTGTGGTCTCCAGGTTGGACTGTAAGCTGGTTACAACTGCTGTCCCCCATGGCTCAGTCCTGGGACCCCTCCTGTCTGGTGTATACTTTTCAGAAGTACAGTCAAACACATGAGGGCTATGGTTAGCAAAGTTTGTGGATGGCTGCAAAAAGGTTGTCTTAATCGATGTTTGGCACAACAGAGACATCCTTAAAAAGGGTCTCAGTCAGACAGATGTGGTGTCAAAATGATGGCAGCGAGCTACAGTCATACAAATACCACATAGGTGCCAACACCCTAAATATGGAGGTAATAATAAGGGAACTATGGACACATGTGGATAGTCATCTCTATTTTCAGAAACACATTCACAAAGTGGTTAGAAAATCATGCTATGTGTTCCCACAAATTGCCAAAGTCTTTGCATGTAGGACAAAGGAGGTTCCCTCTACGCATCAGTCATCAGACCCATCAGAGAGTACCACGACACACCTGCGATGAATCTGACTAGGCACCTTCAGCAGCTGGAAAGACCACTGAAGTACCTCAACAAGAGGATTACTGGCCTCAAACAGTTGCCCCATGCAACAAGACTGAAGTAACTCAATCTGTACTCTGTTGCATACCGTCTTCTCAGGCAATCTCTGCCCAACAGACAAGTCCATGTCCAATGCAGAACTGATGTACATGCTCTATCTGAAGTAAACCCAAGTTCACTGTGCCACATGCTCTAGGGAAATAATCATCACAACAATAAATAGAACATGTTGGAGGGATACATTACTAACTCACAGACTTCCCTTGCTTTGGAACAGGCTCCCAACCTACATTAAGATGAGTCCCTCACTGAAACTCTTCCAAAGGAGCCTTGATGAGTGTATGTGAAACTGAACTGTCACACCATGGATCACTTCATCAGCTCTACTACACAGAGGCATAGGGAACTAACCCCAGGTGTGGTGATAGCTGCGCACTCTGGCCATACTAATATATGCCTTCAGGCACATAGCCTATTACCTACGTATGCACCTATATATGTAGGGTGAACACAGTATAATAAGCCAAAGATGGATGGGCAGAGATGTGTGTAAGAGGGTGACCATGACAGGGATCGAACCAGGACTGTCCCACCCAGCACACATCTTAATGGCACAAAAGACATGAGATGCACATCTCACATACTGTACATAATAGCCACCAGTATCTGTAAGCATTACAGCGTATGTTGTACATGTGCCTGCTGTACAACATGACTGTACAATGAAGTACACATCTACTATCTGTAGACATGTACCTATCACATAGGTTCACAGGCATGTAGTAGACTATCTTCATGAAGGCATATATTAGCCTAGGCAAGTTGCTCAGCTTTTACCACCCCAACGGTTAGTCTCCTAAGCCCTAGTTCTAATATTTAGTACCCTAAGCACCTTTCTAGTGGGGCTGCTGATGTGATCCCTGGTGTGAATTGTCTGTTTCCCATCCAGTCATCAAGGTTCCTATTGAAGAGTGTCAGCTCTGATGTACATTGGGACTCTGTTCCATAGTAAGGCAAGTCTCTGGGATGGTAATCTATCCCACCAGCATGTTGTATTCATTGTTGTGATAAGGTTGATATCTCTGGAGTGTGTAGTGTGACTCAGTTTTGTTTTCCTTAGATGGACCATGTTCAACAGTTATGTGTTGGACATGGCTCTGCATGTTAGGCAGAGTTTGCCTCTGAGTAGGCAATATGCAACAGAGAACATATTTAGTTTTTCCAGTTGTGTTGGATAACACAACTGTTTGAGGCCAGTAATCCTCTTGGTGAGGTACCTCTGTGGTCTCTCCAGCTGCTGGATATGCCTAGTCGAGTACATCCAAAATGGTGCATTGTACTCAATGATGGGTCTGATGACTTAAGAGTAGAGGGCCACCACTACCTCTTTTGATCTTGATGAAAACCCTTTGTTGATTAGGTGGGCCACATAGGATTTCCTAACCACTTTGGAAACATGGTTGTCAAAGGAAAGATGACTATCTACTTGTGTCCCCAGATCCTTTATTACCTCATCAGTTTTTAGGTGGTAACACATATGTGGTAGTTTGTGGGTACTTCGTTTTCCCCAAAGGGGATTACTCTGCATTCTTTCTCATTGAGTCTGAGGCCATGATTCTGACACCACACATCTGTCTCATAGAGTCCCTTCTGGAAAATATTTGTGTCATCCGGGGAATCTATTATGGCAACACTTTACAGTTCCCAGCAAACTTAGTCAACCACAACCCTCCTGTTTTGGCATGTACTTCTGAGAAGTATATACCAAACAGGAGGGGCCCCAGGACTGAACCCTGGGGGGCACCAGTTGTTACCAGTTTAGAGTCTGACATGTAGCCAGCAACTCTTAATTTGTGGGATCTAGCTGTGAGCCAGTTTGCAATCCATCTTGTGATGTATGGATTTATGCCCAGGTTGGTGAGTTCATCTATGATACCTGACTGGGGAATGGTGTCAAAGCCCTTAGTGTGGTATAGGTAGGCTCTGTGGAGCTACTTTCAATCATCTGTAGCCTGGGTAACTATCTCAAAGAAATCCACCCAGTTCAGGAGGCATGATCTGTCTTTGACAAAGCCAAACTGGGTGTGCTCAACTGTGTGAAGGTTCCCAATGTCTTTAATGTTTAGTTCCATTATGATTGGCTCCATTGCCTTGCAGATCAGACTCATCAGGCTCATAGAACGGGAATGCCAGGAGTCTGTTGTGGCCCCACCCCTGTGGAGTGGGAAAAACATTGCTGGGCAACATTCTATGGGTACATATCCTGTAGAGAGGATGTAGAGAGAGGTGTAAGTATCCTTGATGAATATGGATACATCCCTGCCCTATGTGCTATGATCCAGGTTCTGAAGTTGGAAGGTATGGAATGAGTAGTATCCTGGTAGTGCTGGTGTGCTCTCTGGAGCCTTGAACTAGGTTTCTGTTACTGCACAGATATCAATATTCTCCATACTGAGAAGTGCCTCGAGTGTGTGCATTTGGAGGCTGAGACTTCTGGCAATGAGTAACATTTAGCTCACTTTGTTGTTATTTGAGTTGGTTACAGGGTTTGGTTTGTCCTGAGTGACCGGTGTTCCACACCTGAAGTCAACGCCTCATTGGTCCGATCTGACCATAAGACAATTACCCTAGATATCCACATTCTGCCCCCACCCCCCATTAAGGAAACCATGGTAAACATTTTCTCCAAGCCAGCTTCATGTTTCTTAAGACAAAAGTGGTGAACTTCATGACACCCATGCAGATGGACAATACAGTTACGACTACTGAATCCTACACAATTGCACTTTATAAACACTTACTTGAGTGCATGGATCATGCTATCCCAAACAGAACCAAGACGCTATCCTCCAAAAAAAAGAAGGCAATCTGGTGTTCCCCTGCCACTAACAAACTGTAAAACAGAAGGTAGAAACTGTTGCAATAGAGAGTAAAATCCCATGAGTGGAGGAGCTCCCTGGTCATCCTCAGTAAGAAGCTGCGATCCCTGATAAAATACTCCAAATCTAGTTATGAAAACAAAATCACCACTGATTCTAAAGACAACCACAAAGCACTCTATAGCTATGTTAAGAATCTCAATGGCAACACTCAGATCTGCTCTGAGTTACAGCATAATGGCACTAAATATACAGACCCAACTGATATTGCCAACATCCTGGCAGATAGGTTCAGTGCTAACTTTAACCCCCCTCTCACCCATTAAACAGCCCATCTCTATACCGGAAGAATGCAAAGTTCCTGTAATCACGGCTGCACAGGTAAAAACCACACTCTCCAAAGGCAAGAACACAGCAAATATGGGACCAGACAACATCCCAGGCTGCATTCTATATGAACTACAGAATGAACTACACCCCACCTAAGTACCATGTTCAATCATAGCCTCACCTCAGGCTTTGAGCCTGTTGAATGGTGCACAGTGACGGTTATCCCACTCCACAACATGGGCGCCACCATGGACCCCGGGAACTACTGCCCCATTAGCCTGACGAGCCTGGTCTGCAAGACCATGGAACGTATCATCATGGAACTTATAAACAAAGACATTGGTAATCTCCAAACTCTGGACCCCACCCAGTTTGAGTTTGTAAAAGGCAAATCATGTCTCCTAAACCTGATAGACTTCTTTGAAGCAGTCACCAAAGCCATAGACAAGGGTAAGGTGGTTCACACAGCCGATTTAGATCTTGCCAACACTTTCTTCACCAACCACCTCTCTGGAATTATTGATAAACTCACTAAACTAGGTATAAATCCCTATGTCACAAGATGAGTTGCCAACTGGCTCACTGACAGAACCCACAGTGTGAAAGTAGCAGACTCCAAATCCGACTTCAGACCAGTGACAAGTGGAGTACCACGGGGTTCAGTCCTGGGTCCTCTCCTGTTTGGTATCTACTTCTCTGAAGTACAGGCTAACAAAGAAGGTCTTTGGCTAATGCAGTTTGCAGATGACTGCAAACTAAGAGCCATTACTGAAAGTCCTAAAGATGTGGACATCCTACAAAAGGGCCTCACTGAGACAGATGCTTGGTGTCAAAGCCATAGCCTCAAGCTCAATGCCAAAAAGTGCATTGTCATCCCCTTTGGTAAAAACTTTGTACTCATGAACTACCACATAGGCAGTAGTCTACTTAACACAGAAAGTGTGATAAGAGACCTTGGGACACAGGTGGACAGTATTTTTTTCCTTTGATAATCACATCACTACAGTAGTCAGGAAATCCTTCTACATGGCTCACCTTATCACAAAAGGTTTCTCATCCAGGAAAAAAGAGGTCATTGTTCCCCTCTATGCATTACTTATTATACCCATTATAGAGTAAAACGCCCCTTTTGATATGTACCTGACAAGCAATCTACAACAACTGGAAAGGCCACAGAGATACCTCATAAAGAGGATTACTGGCCTCAAACGATGCCTTACACAGACCATCTCAAAAAACTCCAGCTTTACTCCGTTGCATATTGCCTACTCAGAGGCAATATCTGCTTAACATACAAAAGCTATGTCAAACCCAAAGCTGTTGGACATGCTTCGCTTAAAGAAATCTCAATCCCTCCATGCTATATGCTCTATGGACCTAAACCTTGTCACCACAATAAACAGAACATGCTGGAGGGATTGATTCCTATCCCAGAGACTTCCTATACTCTGGAAAAAACTACCTATCTATATCAAACAAAGCTCCTCATTAGCACTCTTCAAGAAAAATCTTGATAATTGGATGGGAAATAGGAAATTCACCCAGGGGATCATTTCTGTGGTTCTACTCAACAGAGGCATAGGAAAATAGTTTTATTGGGTGGCAAAGCCAGGGTACCTCTTTGGCTAGGCTTATATAGGCCCTAGGGCCAATAGCCTAGTACCTCCCTCTGAAACTATGAAACTAAAAGACAGATATGAAAATCCTTATGTGTAGTAAAGGGGGGGGGGAGAGGCCTGCACTGATAATTAAAATGCACTAAGTTTCAATGTTCACATAAAACAAACTTGATGCTTTAAGTAAGTTAGCAACAAACAAAGTTATTACTTAAATGCTGGCAAACAATGAAATATAACTTCTGATATATCCAGTAAAATACATTGTATTATAAACATTAGGTATACACATTACTACCATCTATTTATTTTAAGTAATATGTTTTGAAAGACTTCATCAATAAGGGAGAATATGTCAAATAAGTGTGTCTTATAATCTTTTACTAAGGTTTAATATATGATACATCCTACTTTACTATGATTGAATTGCTTGTCATCTAACTTTCATTTAAATATTAATTGCTTATACAATAAGTAGACATTTATATTGTATTAGAATTCTGTCTAATATACAATACTACTATATCTATTCAAAATAATATAAATATTCCTTATTCCTATTACAAATATTCTCCATATGATAATTCAATTTACGGAGCTCAGATGTTCTGGATTGTCAGGGTATGAGTGATAATCTTATGGACTTAGGTTCATCCATCAGATTAGGAATGATATTCATTCCATGGCTTGTGCATATCTTAGTTTTGTTAACATTTGTTAGTTTAAATTTATTTCACAAAAACATTTTTAGTTTTCTGACCAAAACATTAATTTATTGATAAACACTCAAAGTATAAAACTGATAATTTCCTTTAAAAGCTCAAACATATACTTTATAATTATCAGAGGAAAATGTTTAATAGTCACAATAAAATAAAAAACACATAGTCCAAATAACCTAAGATGGATTTAACTTTATTATGTTTAAATACCAATAGCTTAAAAAAGTTGGTAGAATCATTTCTTCTTGTAGATACTTTCAAATTTAAAGAAGATAAATCTTTGTTGTTTTCCCATCAAGATCACAGATTTGGTACCCAAACTAGAATAGATAAAATATTTGCTGCCCATGACTTACACTCTAAAATCCTTAATTTCTCAATCACTCCCTGCATCTTTTCAGACCACAAGTCATTGATAGTAAAACTTCAAAATGAGTACAAACCATTAATCTTTAACTCCAGAATTCCAGCATATATAACTAAAATTAAAGAGTTCAAACCCTGGTCATTATCTGAATTACAGTTCTTCTTAGATACTAATTACACCACAGACATAAATAAAATAATGATATGGGACTCATTAAAAGCTGACATATATAGTAAAACCATAACTTGGTATAAAAAAAATCAGAGAATATGATTCTGAATTATTAGATCTGCAATCCAAACTTTTGTCAGTAAAAGCGGAAAAAAATCAAAATCATTTGGAGATGAAAAAGAAAGTAGAAGTATTAAACAATAAATACAATGAAATTCTAATACATAAAACCAGTTTAGCTTTAGAAAAACTAAAAATTAATACCTTGGCCACTTCTCCCAAATATCTATATAATTTATCCACAAGAATCAAAATACAATCAAAAGCTAATGACATTAAAAGTGTCTTCCATGCAAAGAAAGGGAAAAATGTCTCGGATATAGGTGACATTCTTGATGCCTATAGAAATCGCTATATGGAACATTTCCAAAAAGAAAATATACATATTGATTAAATAAATCTAGAAGAAAAATGTTCTAATATAAAAAAATACCATAAAAATTAAAACTAGATCTGCAAGCACCCATATCCTACAAAGAAATTACATATACAATAAAAGAGGGTAAAAATAATAAAGCTCCAGGTATAGATGGCATAAGTATGGAAATATATACATTTTTCCTTCAATGATACTATCCCTGTTCCATAAAACTCTATTAGAAGTTCAGTCACAAGCTTTAATACCAGCCTTTTTGAGATATTCCTTACTCACACCAATCCTAAAAGAAAACAAATCCCCAAACCTCTGAACCTCATAGAGACCAATATCATTATTAAATAATGACTGTAAGATATTTATGACAATATTAACTAACAGAATGAAAATACCACTATCTGAAACAATAAATAATGATCAAACTGGATTTATATATCATAGACACACATGACAATATTAAAAGGATAATTTCTCTTATAGATTATTTTAATAAAAAAAAATAAAGAAACACTCATAATTGCCTTAGATATAGAGAAAGCCTTTGATACCCTAAATCGGGACTATTTATTCAAAATCCTAATGCTATTTGAATTTCCTACATCCTTTGTTCATCTCCTAAAGAATATATATACAAATAATTTAGCATATGTCAAGTTAGGTCCTTTTACCTCTGAATCTATACATGTAACAAAAGGCACTAAACAAGCATGTTCCATGTCACCAATTCTATTTGCTCTGGCTATTGAAATATTGGCAGATTCAATTTGTAACAATATAAAAATCAAAGGAATAGATGTTTATGAACAATAGAATTCTAAAGTAATGCTATTTGCTGATGATATATTACTAACATTTTCTAATACAAAGGAGACATTAGAAGAATTAGATATATTATTAATTGAGAAATTTCACATGCCTTCAGGACTCCATTTAAATAAATCAAAATCAAAATGTTTATTTTTAAATAAAAAGAAGAACTGCAGACTAAGGGGGTTCACATCATAGGGAAACAAGAATCTACCTTAAAATATCTAGGAATTGAGTTATGCAAGGATAATGATAAATTAGTCTCAAAAACTACAATAATATCATCAATACAGTTAAATCTCTGTGGAAAAATGGAACAAAATAATATTAACATTTGAAGATAGACTACAGTTAATAAAAATGGTTTTATTGCCCAAGATCCTATATATAGCCTTGGCAATACAACTGTTACCAGAAAGTAATATACTTAAAGAAATAAATTCATGCCTAATAAAATTTTTATGGTTTCCCAAAAGAAACAGAATAGCTTTAATACATCATATCAGACCATGGAAACAGGGAGGATTAAACTTTCCTGATATAGAAACATATATAAAAGCATCAATATCTAAAACAATCTCAGATTGGATAAGTCCAAATTATTCTGCAAATTGGAAAGAATTACTAATATGAATGAATAAAAATGAATTTGATTTACAAAAAAAATTCAAATAACAGATAAAAACAATTTTCCATGGCATATATTATGTATTCGTATGCAATATAACATAACTAAACCCACTAAAACTCGTATGATTGATACAGTGACTCATTTAAGAAAATTATTAATGCAAATATAGATTTAAAAATCTGGTTTGATCTTTTAGCACCATTTATAGTCACAAAGAACTTTACACATAAAATATAGAGAGAAATTATTAATTCCTGTGAACAGAAATTATTTGTTTGTTGGCTCCAATGTATCAAAGAACTTAAAGTTTTAGATATGCAAGTATTAAAAACAACATACAAATTCCACAACAGGACTAGTATTCTGTCATATTCACAAGATTTAAGTAGAATAACTAACAATTTTTCATTTAAAGAAATACCTAAATTTACGAAATACATATATGAAATCATATATAATGACTTTGACATGGGAGACCGTATTTCAAAATTTTGCAAAATATTGATAAACTATAAAACAACACCCAAAACTTCATATTGGAAATATATAACAAAAGGACGCTCAATACAGTGAACTGAAGATATTAAAACAAATATCTTATTATCAATAAAATATACATCCTTTATACAATACTGGAAAGTTTTTAATTTGAAATGCTTGCACAGAGCATTCTTAACCCCATATAAAATCAGTAAAATTAGTTCTTCCATAAAAGTAATATGTTGGAGAAGTGAGCACGTACACAATGCAGACTGGAACCACATTTTCTTTGATTGTGTTAAAATTAAGCCATTTTGGAATGGTAGTAATAACTTTCTACAAGCTTTATTTAATTAATCATTTTATTTAACTAAAGCTCTTATATTATTAAATGTGAACGAAGGTCCTCATTTGATTAGGTCAAACATGTATCTAGTATGGGGTCTATATTATATTATTGAATGATAACTTCATCAAAAACATAATGCCCAACCCCTAAATATCAAACTTTGAGTACAATGAATGCTAAAAACAGCAAAGTAAGAGTTTTCGAAAAGGAATAGTTGGCCAACTTTAGGATGATGATGTCTGCCATACAGGTGAGCTGCCGTTAGAACTATTTAAAGATGTATACATGAAAAACATCAAATATGTAAATTTAGTATATAATCATTATGCATGTCACTGTAAACGTGCATGATATCTTACTAATATGCAATTGTGAATGTTGACGTTGTGCTGTTAGGAAAGTGTGTACTCAGTTTATTTAAATAGCACTGTCTTTACTGACGTATTGTGCGTGATAACACTATCTAACATAGATTATGGCTTGCAACTCACAACCCAGTCCTGGTATTGTAGGTAATATGTATGAGACAGTTATGTCTCAAAAAAATAAAGCAATGTTGTCTATAGATGGGTACCTGTATAACTTGGAGAAAGTAGTAAAACGAAGAAAGTACTGGTGCTGTAGATTCAAGTCATTGTTCAAATGCAAGGGTAGAGCAGTGACAGAAAAGGAAATGGATGGTGAGGTATTATTGAAATCTGTAGGACATGATCATGCTTCAGATGTTAATGAAATTGAAAGGCATAGAGCATGTCATGCACTGAAAGAAATTGCTCAGGTGTCCAGGAGTACACCTGCTTTATCGGTAGATGATGTTGTAGCCTCAACTTCTGTAGAGGCAACAGTAAGTTTGCCGTCAAAACGGTCAATGTTGCAACAAGTAAACCGTGTTAGGAAAGAAAAGCTGTTAAAACACAAGTCTGTAGGCAGTACTTTAGGTATGGTAGATACTACACAGTTGTCAATTAAAGGCCACTTTATACAAAAGAAAATGGTAGATTTGCAGAATAATGTCCATGTTATTGTATTTAGCACTAAGGACAACTTACAAAATGTGTGTCAAAGTACTGTCTGGTTTATGGCTGGCATATTTCTGACCAAGGGATGACATTGTAGGCAATTATATTCTATACATGCTTTAATATCCTGTGGTGGAAACTGTAAAAGTGTGCCTTTAGTGTACTGCTTGATGTCCAGGAAGTCTTTCAAGGCATACAACTATTTATGGGAGTGCTTATTCTCTTTTCTAGACTTACTAAAGTATGAGCCAACAGTAACGTTTATTATGACATACTTTGAGCTAGCATCTATCGAGAGCATAAAGCATAACTTTGCTGATGTAATTGGTAAAGGTTGCTTATTTTACTTTGCCCAGAGTGTATGGCGCGAAGTGCAAGCACTAGGTTTAGCATCGCATTATGGACTGTCTTCCACTTTTCAACTAGAAGTTAAAACGTTGATTGCATTATCATTTTTGTGTGAAAATGAAGTTCTTTTTGCTTTCAACACACTATCTGAGACATTCTCTGTGGAGGGTAAAGAACTTCTGACATACTTCTCAGAAACCTACGTTGTTGGTTGACTGAGAAAGCAGTACACAAGAAATGCAGGTCCTAGTAGGCTTCCTCCTTTGTTTCCAATCTCATTTTGGAATGTGTCAGCATTAAATGAGTTAGGTTTGCCTCACACGCAGAATTACGTAGAGGGATGGCACAGGCGATTGAGGTGTTTAATGGGCAAACACATCCGTGATATTCCTTCAGTTCTAGATGTGTTAATACGAGAGCAAAAGAGAGTGAATGAAGTGAGGATGCAGTTAAAGACAGGGTATCCTCCATCTCCTAAGTAGCAAAAAACTATGGAGAGATATTCCCGTATGCAAGCAATGTTTGAAAACAGGGCAGAATATTCATGTTTTGAGTTTGTAACTGCTGTAGCAATGCTGTTAAAACTTTAGTTTGCTATAGCTACCCACACTTGTATGATGTATTGTATGTATGTATGTATGGATGGATGATCTTTTTCTATGTTAGTAATACTTTGTGTTTGACACTGTATGGCAATAATAGCCTCATCCAGTAATGCAGACAATTGTTACTTTAAATAGTTATAGTGCAATAGGGTTGAAATGTGTCTACGTTATGGCATAGCTTACTTTTTCCATTTATATCGTACAAGTGAAAAGGAATCAAAATGCTTTTTCAAAGTTTAGTTATTGAATTATGATTTTTCTTTGTAATTAGTAGCAGAGTAACTAGTTACCATGCAGTTGCAGTTTGTATGATGTATTGCTTTATTTACATTTCATGAATAAATAATTAGACCCAGGCTCAAGTTGTGAAGCAGGCCAACTATAGTAGTTCGATATTTTCAGTTTCGTACTTTTTACTGTTTGACTGTATGAACATTCAATATTTAGAGGTCAGGTATTACGTTTTTGATGAAATTATCATTCTATAAAGTAATCTAGACCCCTAGCATGGACTATACTTGCAATTTCAAAGACAAATATAACAAGAAGATGGAATACAAACACAATACCAGCTTTGCAAGACTTCTACAGTCACATTATTGGAAATTAAAATTAAAGAACTAAGAACTTATCCAAAGCCATTTATCAACAACCCTTGGGGAAAAGTCTTATCACTGATTGACACTATACAATAATTGATCAGACACTCTGATAATGGATTGCACATATTTATAAAGTAACTGTAAACATTAAGATCTGTTATAGTGTCAGGCTAATGTAAATAGTGTACATAGTTATTTAAGATATGTATAAATACTATGGAATTCATTCAAATGTATTTGAAAAATAAAAAAAAAATTGAGAAAAAAAAGAAAGACTCTTATTTTCATTTTAGATAACTCCAATTTACAATCATACTGCCTTGAACATTTACTGTCTTTAGACTGAGTAGTCAGAAATGCTTGGAGGATATACTGCACTAGCATTTACCTGCTTCCATGGTGGTGACTATATAGCAAATCCTAAATTATAATTTGCACCACCTCTATTGTGCTGATAAATTTTCTATTACTGCTTAATTTTGTGGAGTACATCTTAAAAAAAAAGCATACTAAGTTGTAGCAACACATGTGCCAGGGTATTTTTTAGATTTATGCATCAAAAAGTTTTGTACTATCCATCTATCTATCTATCTATCTATCTATCTATCTATCTATCTATCTATCTATCTATCTATCTAATCTATCTATCTACTGGTTTACTTACATATATTTTTATTTGACTTCAAAAGCTATCCTCCCCCAGTTCTGAAATACTTTATTTTCTGGTGGAGACCTCCCATTTCCCATTCATGATTATTTTATCCAAGTAGTTGTACCTAAATAGCACAGTCCATAGCAGGAGTTTTCTATTTTGCCTGTCTATATGACTTTGTCTATACAAAATCCCTCCTAATGCCATGTGTAGGTAACATAATATGAATATGTAAGCCATATAGTGTCCTACACCGAATGCAAACAACTCCATCTGATTCATGAGAAGTATTATAAACTGTCTTGTTTATAAATCAGTCAGGTTTATGAAATATGTCAAAACCAGGAAAAACAGTTACCCAAAGAGATCATTAGCATTAAGATAATGTTATGATACTAAGAGAAATCAGTATTGCTTTACATTTTACAGATGCATTAAAAATACAAGAAAGCTTATAAACTCAGTTATACCTAAAAACTTATAAATAGCATTTACTTAACTATGACCATTTAAGCATATTACCTTTTGTATATCATTCCAATGGTCAACCATCAAAACACTCCATAAGGGTTTCTAGCAGTACTGACATGTATATAACTGTTGTTTCCTAGTTTTGACTGTAGCAGTAATTCTCAAATCAAGACATGGAGTCAGTGTGCCCATTAAGTGTATTGGTGATGTAGAAATTGCTTGTGTACTCTCAAATTATGAAAATGGCACATATTTGTACAGTAAAATCAGTATGGTTTTTGATAAACAAAGTAATGTGATTGATGGTAAATATAGTTTGAGATTAGACCTATTTTTCCAGAGACACCTTAGTGAATGAGATAAGGGGCAGAAGTACGGGGGGATAGATCAAGCAATTGTTTGGCCATAGGTGCATAAGGTGAAGAAGGTAGTATGAGTTGGATAGGGAAGGGTTAAACTGGAGGAGGAAGTGAGATAGGCAAGGAAGGGGTTTAGGGCTTTTTTACGATTAAGCAGGGGGGTTACTTTCTTTCTGGTGTAGGTTTGCTTTAATAGCATTATTCCACATGCAAGTGACCAGGAGTTGTAGGCTCAGCAGGTAGTTGATGGGAAGGTATCACGTTTAGTTTTCTTTTGATGTTGTTGGTAAGTCTCTTATTTAATGGGCATGTGGTGAGGCTTATTTTAAAAATTAAAAAAAGAAAAAGGAAAAAAGAAAAGCAAAGGGGGGCATAGGACTTTAGCATGAATATGTTTGACTCCTTTCTTTGTTAGTAAAATTAGAAAAGTGGTTTGTACCATTGATAAGTATATTTTGGATTATTGAAGAAGGGATGATTTTATTAAAGTTGTAATTTCAGAGATGTCATGCACAGTCATCTGCTTAGTTAATGGAGAGCATTGAGTCAGGATGCATCTGTCACTTTGACCCAGTGGATGCAGGTGGTGCTGTTCATTGTGGTGTGACCAATTGGCAGCTATGTGCTGGTTGGAAGGTTTGCTTCATGTGTTTAACAATGATTTTGATGTTGAACTGCCATTTTGTGGCTTGACATGGCTGTCTGTCACTCTCATCTAGCCCATTCAATTCAGCCTTTGAACTGGTAAAAGTTCATTTAACTGGTTCAGTGCAGCTGCTGATGTGGTGATGATGTGTCCCAGACAACAATTCGGGATGCATACTTGTGGCACTGCTGTCCCATGGCTATTTTATTCATTTGTTTACTATAACTGTAGAGAATTGGAAGTTGTTATGGGGTAAAAATGGTAATGCATTTGTTGTGAGAGGGGGAGGCCTGGAGAACTGGTCATGTGGTGGGGTGTTTCACATTTTGGCTTCCACTATGTGTTACTGTTTTCAAGCAAGAAGTGGTGAAGGTATATTTCGGTGACATGTGAATCAACATGCGTGTGTATCTGTGGCTTTGTAATATATGCAGCAGGGGGAAGATTAAGGGTAAGACTGTGAAAAACATAAATAAATGATATAAAAGAAAAGCATTTTATCTATTTTTATTGGGTAGTTTGCAAGATGTGTACAAATTGCCTTGCTGACAGGAAGATTGCATACTATCAGAGAGTTTGATATTGCAGCTAGCATTGATGTGCACATTGCGGCTGTGTGCTAGGTTGCTGGAGGGTGTTGTGAGACACTGTGGGGTGTTGCTATCTGTACCATGGAGAACAGGGCAGTGCAAATGTAACATATGCCAGCAGAGTTAGCTAGAGTTTTGTAAATAATTTTATGTAATTTGACTGTTACACTGACATGTGCCCATGCTTGTGTTAAAAATGTATCAGCAGCATTAGTACAACTGATTAAATGTTTATGTTTAGGCAAAGAATTCTGAAAGGGAACAGTAGAAGTTTTTGAAATTGTTCTATAACATTCAGATACTGCAACAGATCTGAGTATGTATTGTACCAGAGTCAGGTGATCAAATGTGATGTCATTCTATAACCAGCACTGATAGTTTTGTTTTGTTTTCTTTGGAAGCTGATATAAAGATCTATGGCAGTTATCACAGTCAGTTAGTTGACTGAGTTCAACGCATTTCAGTTAGATAGAAACTCATCACCTTGCCTTATGGAAGTAAGCATCTCAGCATTCTATCATGCCTTGCTGTATTAATTAAGTTAGCTAGGGAACAGTTATTCTTTAGACAATCAGGAAATATAGTGAGATTAGTTAAGTATTGTTTTTCTGCATGTGTGTGAATCTGTTCAACTGTTATTTTTATTTTTCCTGTGATTGAAACTCTGGTGTTTATTGTACTTGGATATTTAGTATTCTCATGCTTTCTATGTTATTATTTAGTATTAAATATTTTTATACCTTTCATTGTGGCTGATATTTTAGAGAATACTTTTAACATCTTAAGAGTAGTTGTGCTAATGTTAGTGATGCCTTGGTATCTGAAAAGCCTTGCTGCTTTGGTCACACTCTACCATTTATATTAGTGTTGATTTTACTCAATATAATCAGATACCATTTTAAGAACCTTAGAGTGGCTGACTGGTGGCAGAATGGTTGCCTTATAGTCTGAACAGAAGGGGTACAGCTAGTAAATCTGTGCCAGCCTTTCCTAGGAATGTGTGTGCGTGAAAATCAAATACCCAGGTGTGGGTGTGTTAGCTACTTGGAACTGGGACAAAGTGCTCTAAAGTGAGTCTTGTTTGAGATCTGGAGAAAAAGAGAGTCCAGTTCCAGGTATGGATCATGTTCCCTGGGATTCTAAGTTCATGTTCCCTGTGAGCTATTGGGGAAAACTGTGCTTGATGTAGAGAGCTATATTTAAAAATACTGCGTAAATATTTTCCAGTTCTTAGTCACTGTCTCTCATTGGTGTCAGTGATGAAGATTGAGGCTCCTTAATTACTGGCGCAGGGTAGAGAGACCATCAGCAGTGTTATGGCTGTGATTTCATGACTGTGATCTGGGCAGCCAGTGACTAAGGCAATAGTTTACTAACATAAATCAAACTGCAAGGAAAAAAACAAAAGGCAAGGACAGAAATATAGTATACTTGCAATTTATTAAAAAAAAAAAAAAAATGACTCACAATTTATTAAATTGGTGGTTTTTGGTTGCTGAGTGCTGGAATAAATTTTGTAAGGGAATAGTTTCCCAGGTTCCTCAGGTTAGGTTAAGGTGTATATATAAATATATATATATATATATATATATATATATATATATATATATGTGTGTGTGTGTGTGTGTGTGTGTATATATATATATATATATATATATATATATATATATATATAAAAACAAAGAAAAAGAAGGAAAGATGTCAAAGACCTGAATAGATAATGTGGGAATGCACCTAGATGGGGGGCTTGCTAGACATTATGTTGATTTCTGGTGAAAGGGTGAGGGTTTTCAGCTAGGTCTAATTTTATGTGGACCTGTGGTATCAGTAAGGAGAAGTTTCAAATAAGAGATAGCTGTTATGCGAAACAGTCAAGTAAATTTATTTTAAAAAAAAAAGTGAGATGAAAGAGAAGGTAAGCATGTTGGTTTTGTGCTGCACCGTAACTATATGAAGGGGAAAGGGGGAGAAGGGATCAGCCATGCTGCAGTGCAGAAAATAGGGGTGGGCTATATTAAAAAAAAAGAGAACAAAAGAATAAAAGGGGTGATTGAGTTATGCTTCTTTGAAGAGGTCCAGATGTGCATTGGGTTGAGCATTGATGAAACCATGGGTAGGTTAAGAATGGGTTATGGAGAGGAAGTAGCATGTGTGTGGGGGTGGTCTGCATTGGTGTATATATATATATATTAAGTAACTGATGTTGTCTGCTTGCTTGTCATTTGGCTCAGATGAGATCATTAAAGAAGTGATGGGCACAGTGGCTCAGGCTGAAGAACTATTCAAAGAGGTAAGGGCATTTGTGGAGGTTACAGTAACCCCCTTATTTTATTTATTTGTTTCTGTTGAGTTGCAAAGTCCAACTAGACAAGAGCCCTTTTTCAGCAGAGGCCAAGGGAGAAAGGCTGCAGAAAGGAACAGTGAATTTAGGAATAACAAATTATCACATCACTAACAGCACATTAAATCTAGAGTAAAACAACAGTGACAATGGATTTAGAACTTGCAATTAGACCACAGATAACAGAACATTCAAAAGTGGCTTCATATATTCAAGGAAAATTGGTCTATAGCTATGAATTTTGAGTTAGATAGGAAATAATAGAATTAGATATAATGAAAAGATAGAGTAAGGGGGGGTATAAGGACATATGTTTTCGAGAGGCAAATAGTTATGAAGATTGTGAAGGGTGAGGTATATTATGTAGTAGTGTAAAAATGAGTGGCCGGAGAGAAGATGTGCTTGATGTGTGCTGAGTAGAATGCTAGGCAGGAGAGAAGATGAGTTGGGTACATATCGAGTAGAATGGAAGATTGGGGTTAAAGAGAAAAGAGTGGATTGCAGGTTTGTTAAGAGAGAAAGAAATGGAAGGGGTAGGATTGATTAGTGTTGGATGGAATTATTTATGATGGTGAGCCTGAGTAGGTTTATTTATTATGTATTTATTTAATTATTTATTTAATATATTTATTTGGCATTTGTTTAATAGGAAATTCTGACTGGACATGGATCCATTTTCAGCAGAGGTCTGGGGAGAAAAACTCCAGCATACATAGTTCAATTAATAATCTACATAACATTATCACATGAAGTGCAGTAACAAATAGTAGAATCAACATACAGGATAAGTAAAGTCAGATCAGAAAATCATACAAGGCATATTAAACAACAATTGTAGAATACTGAACAGCTAGTAAAGTACAATCAAAGTGATAAGAACAAAAATTTGAGGGAACAAGCTGCTAAGCGTAAGGAAAACAGATGATAAAGTAAAATCCACAGTCCGGTAAAACTGTTCCAAAGAAGGCAACAAAAGTCCATGCGCTGTAATATTAGAGCTTTTATTAACCACAAGCACTTTCGGAGAGACTCCTATCTCTCCTTCCTCAGACAAAAATGAAACAACCAGTTGTAGTATCAAACTTTCTTTAAAAAGGGTGTTGTTAACTAATTAACCAATTAGAAAACAAATTACCAATTACCAATTCAACAGCTTGTGAGTTTAAAATCATACAGAACCAGCAGCTAAAATGTTAGAAACAAAACAAAACAAAACTTCACTTTAAAAATGTGAATTATTTCGCCATTTAAAACACAAAACTTCCAGCCTTTTCTATCATAAAGGGATATAATATCTATCAGTGCTCTTATACGTAATATACACTGTTCTTATGTTGTGTAAAAAGTGTATACACAAATACGTAAATTATAAATTACGTAATAATTGCAACTACATCCAAAGGCTGAGCCTTAAACATTTAAATTTAAATTTAACTCATAGTGCTAACATTTAAATGATTGTTAGCATGGAACTACAAAACTCTCATTAGTAGCTTTCCAAATATTAACACCTATAAGTTTAAAGTTTTGAAATTTAAAATTTTAAAACAAAAACTTCTATACATTTTCAAATGTCCTGTTGTTATATATATGCTCTAAAAAGAACCAATTATTAGTTTTAGTGTTTAATTTTTATAATACCTGCAGCTTATAATTGAGCGAATATGTGTAAACCTAATGTGTTTCAATATTTATGACGACGCTAATAAGTTTTGTGGTTTGTTAAAAATGGATACAAACCACTATGTCCATGTGGCATTATGTTGTTCTCTTAAATGCGATACATGCGTTAAATAGTTGATCAATGTAGAATCCTACATAGGTCAACTCAACACTTCATTTCGTAAAGTCCCCTATGCATTTGTGTTAGACGCTAGATACAGCGTCATTCAAAATGGAACCAAATAAAAAAATGTGACTTAGCTATGCATGGAGAGTTTCCAAAAGCTCCCTGCTGAGTCAAAAGATGCTACCTTTTACAAGCTAATAGTTTTAAAATACAAGTGAGCGATATTGCTTCATTTAAGCCAGGGTGTGTGTGTGCAGATGTCCTAAGCTGCCATAATAGCTCTTCCTTTTCTAACAACAATTGCCATGGACCTGAAAACATTTGTGTCTTAATTTGTTTCAGAACCATAAATCTGAAACTATGTTCTTTATTGTCCATAACATGGAAGGCCAGAGCGTTGTTAGTGTCGCTCTTAGAAATAGCATATAAATGCTCATACACTCTTTTATGCAGTGCCCTCTCAGTCTTTCCTATATAGAAAGCAGGGCACTGCTTACAGCTTGCCACATACACCACTGCCTTAGATGAGCAGGTAAAGTTACCTGTTAATTTGTATTTCACATTGTTGATAACCACATAATTACCTTCCTGCATGAATTTACACTGGTTGCACAATCCACATTTAACCATACCCTTAACTTTATTAAATGAACTATTTTTGTTCATTTCTAGCAATGCCTTTAAGTTAAATCCTTTCCTAAAGGCTATACTGGGTGTTGTACCCAACAATTGCTGTAAGTTTGTATCTTCTTTTATGTTGGCCCAATTTTTCTGCAGAATTCCCCTAATAAAATGGTGATCAATTGAGAACGTGCACAAGAATCTGACTTCTATATCAGCTTCTCCACCCTTTCTGTTCAGGCCCTCCACAGAGTCTTGGTTAGTCATCAAGTTCGGCCCTGCTCTATTAAGGATGGGTCTAAAGTAGCCGGATTCCTCTTTGTGTTTCACTTCAGATACGATCTCCAAAATGAGAGAATTGGGATATCCCCTATTAGCAAACATAGCCGTTACACTGGTACATTCATAGTGGAAATCCTCATCTTTGGTTATCATCCGCGCGCCTAACCATCTGCCCCTTAACCACAGCTCTTTTTTGATGGATAGGGTGGCAACTACCAAAGTGCAGGAATCCATTAGAATACGTGGGCTTTCTATAGATGTTACTAGTAAACATAGCCAGTTTTCTATCTTTGGTCAGATTAATATCTAAAAAGCTAATTTCGCTCTCGTTCACTTCAAATGTGAAATCCAAGAAGTGGGTCATGGTCTTAATGTCATCAATAAAAGGAGCCACCATATCCGAGGAACCCTTCCATAGCATAAACATGTCGTCCTGGTATCTTGTGTACCAGGCGACATGTTCTTTAAATAGTGGGTTATTAAACAATAATGTGTTTTCCCATTGTGCCATTACACAGTTGGCAAAAGACCTCCCGCATGGTGAGCCCATTGCTACGCCAGAAACTTGCCTATATATAACGTTGTCAAAACTAAAAAGTTGTATTTTAACACCATTTCTAGCAACGTTTCAACTGTGTAGACAATGTTTTGTTCCACATTCCTTGTCTCTAAGAAGTCCCTTACCCACTCCAATCCCAACTGTTGTGGAATGACCGTGTAAAGTTCCTTCACATCTACAGTTAGGAAGCTTAAGTCAGGGTCAAAGGGTATTTTATTTATGTTCTCTAGAAAGCTCCACAAATCCTTACAGATCTGGTTTTCTTTTTCTAAGTATGGTTTTAAGACAACATCCACATATTTGGCACAAGACACCAACATAGACCCCCTCCCGTCTACTATAGGTCTGAAAGGGGGTTCACAGATAGATTTATGAATTTTTGGCGTTCCAAAAAAGGAAGGCATTCTAGGTGCTGTGATGTTAAGAAAAGAGTGGATATGAATGTCTATAAAATCTTCCAAGAATAAATCTTCAAGCGTAGCCTTCACCCTATTAAATGCTGTAATAACCTCATTAGTGCTAGTTTTTTCATATGGGCCATCATTTAAGTGGGAACTTAACTTGTTAATATAATCCACTTGATTCATAAAGATGAGCCCATTACCCTTGTCGGGTTTCATAACCCGAATTCTACAATCCTGTAGTAATTTGATAAAATCACGTTCCTCACGTGTTATGTTTAACCTATGTTTATATTTGTTGTTAAATGAGCTTTCAGCCAAAAACCTTAAATCTAGTTCACAGGATTTTTCAAAAGTTTTTAAGTTTCCTATCAAGGGTGGGTTAAATAAACTAGCAATTCTAAAAGGTCTAATGAGGGAAGAGCTTTTGCCTAAGACAGCCAAAAGGTTCAATTTGCGGACATAAAGTTTAAGGTCCGCAAGAGTTTTAGATAAGTCCATATGGGTATCAGGGAGAAAGGACAGTCCTTTTGAGAAAAAGTCAGCCATAGCAGGAGAGATGTTTAATGTAGTATAATTAAAGATCTTAAAGTCTCCTTCGGTACTGCAAACAATAACAGGCTGACTGGGCTCCTTTATCATCTGTTGTTCTGGTTCTGTTTGCTCCTCAGGGCCATCCTGTTGGTGTTCGACCTCAAGTTCCTCTCCCGTGGGTTCTGGACCTGGCCAAAACCCTGTTGATGTTCTCCCCGTACCTGAACTGCCCTAGTGCTCTGCTTTCTTCCACTCCTTTTATTGTTGACCACAGGTACAAAGACCTGCTGTTGTTCATCATCCAATTCGACATCCTCTTCTTCATCGATAAGGGGATTGTTACTATTATGTCCATCCTCTAAAAAATCATCCAACTCATACATATTATGAGCTCTAGTACCCAAATTTTTCTTATTGGCGTTAGACGATGCCCCTCTAACTTTGTTGCTGGTTGAGTTGATCTGTGGGGGTTTAGGGTAGGCTTTATTGTCAGCATATTGCCTCATGTCTCTAGTGATCTTCTTTTTCTTATTGTCACAGAGCTTATTAATAGAGGCATCAATGCTGGAAAACACTCGTGAATAATCATATTTGTAGCGCAAGAAATCATAGTTATTTTTGATTTCTTGTTCTAGACTGGCCAAGTCGTTCCTGTAAATCTCCACTTGTGCTGTGTAATAATCTATTAGCATCGCCATGTATTCAAAACACTGTTTATCAAATAAGGCCAGAAGTTGTCCATGAAATTCAGAGCCTTCCTCTAAACCTACTGGGAACCTCCATTGCCTAAGCCCCTTAGGGACTATCTTCCTGTCCAGGCATTCGTTTAAATAAGAGATTTCGAGCTGCAGTTTTTTACACCTGAACAGCTTATGATCGAAATCCCCAATAAGTTCTGCAATGTTATTGATGTTAGCCTCATCAGTAGTCTCTGTGTTAACTACCCCTGTCGTTGTTTTGTCAGTGGTCATAAAAAAGTTCTTTCTGTTTAAATACAGTGATACTGTTGGAAGAGAGTCATTAACAGAACTAACAGTACCTTGTGTTCCGGCGTTCGCCGAAACTATGTTGTGTCCTTGCCCAGCAGGAATGTCACTAACATCCAATGATGCCCCGCTAGTTGGTTGCTGATTTCTAGTAGCCAAACCGGTAAGCGGTGCAAGGTCATGAGTTCCAGAGTTCACATCAACTCTTTGCGTTACTAGCTGCATGCTGGTTCTTGTGTTAAACGCGTTGTCCAACAAATCCATTCTCTGACTAAAACTATCCATTCTTCCCATAAGTAAATGAATGAGAGTGGTTAAATCTCCATCGGCTTTCGCCTCACAATCTTTCACCTTAGTTCCCGAACTGTTGCCAGCAACACCCCCATCTTGGGAGAACAATGAGCCCTGCGAAACAGCGTTTCCCTCGTTGGACATGACCAACTACGATTCCAAAACCAAACAGACTACGAAAGAACAAAATTGAGGAACAAGCTGCTAAGCGTAAGGAAAACAGATGATAAAGTAAAATCCACAGTCCGTAAAACTGTTCCAAAGAAGGCAACAAAAGTCCATGCGCTGTAATATTAGAGCTTTTATTAACCACAAGCACTTTCGGAGAGACTCCTATCTCTCCTTCCTCAGACAAAAATGAAACAACCAGTTGTAGTATCAAACTTTCTTTAAAAAGGGTGTTGTTAACTAATTAACCAATTAGAAAACAAATTACCAATTACCAATTCAACAGCTTGTGAGTATAAAATCATACAGAACCAGCAGCTAAAATGTTAGAAACAAAACAAAACAAAACTTCACTTTAAAAATGTGAATTATTTCGCCATTTAAAACACAAAACTTCCAGCCTTTTCTATCATAACGGGATATAATGTCTATCAGTGCTCTTATACGTAATATACACTGTTCTTATGTTGTGTAAAAAGTGTATATACAAATACGTAAATTATAAATTACGTAATAATTGCAACTACATCCAAAGGCTGAGCCTTAAACATTTAAATTTAAATTTAAATTTAACTATTTTAAAACTATTAGCTTGTAAAAGGTAGCATCTTTTGACTCAGCAGGGAGCTTTTGGAAACTCTCCATGCATAGCTAAGTCACATTTTTTTATTTGGTTCCATTTTGAATGACGCTGTATCTAGCGTCTAACACAAATGCATAGGGGACTTTACGAAATGAAGTGTTGAGTTGACCTATGTAGGATTCTACATTGATCAACTATTTAACGCATGTATCGCATTTAAGAGAACAACATAATGCCACATGGACATAGTGGTTTGTATCCATTTTTAACAAACCACAAAACTTATTAGCGTCGTCATAAATATTGAAACACATTAGGTTTACACATATTCGCTCAATTATAAGCTGCAGGTATTATAAAAATTAAACATTAAAACTAATAATTGGTTCTTTTTAGAGCATATTTATAACAACAGGACATTTGAAAATGTATAGAAGTTTTTGTTTTAAAATTTTAAATTTCAAAACTTTAAACTTATAGGTGTTAATATTTGGAAAGCTACTCATGAGAGTTTTGTAGTTCCATGCTAACAATCATTTAAATGTTAGCACTATGAGTTAAATTTAAATTTAAATTTAAATGTTTAAGGCTCAGCCTTTGGATGTAGTTGCAATTATTACGTAATTTATAATTTACGTATTTGTGTATACACTTTTTACACAACATAAGAACAGTGTATATTACGATAAGAGCACTGATAGATATTATATCCCTTTATGATAGAAAAGGCTGGAAGTTTTGTGTTTTAAATGGCGAAATAATTCACATTTTTAAAGTGAAGTTTTGTTTTGTTTTGTTTCTAACATTTTAGCTGCTGGTTCTGTATGATTTTAAACTCACAAGCTGTTGAATTGGTAATTGGTAGTTTGTTTTCTAATTGGTTAATTAGTTAACAACACCCTTTTTAAAGAAAGTTTGATACTACAACTGGTTGTTTCATTTTTGTCTGAGGAAGGAGAGATAGGAGTCTCTCCGAAAGTGCTTGTGGTTAATAAAAGCTCTAATATTACAGCGCATGGACTTTTGTTGCCTTCTTTGGAACAGTTTTACCGGACTGTGGATTTTACTTTATCATCTGTTTTCCTTACGCTTAGCAGCTTGTTCCCTCGAATTTTTGTTCTTTCGTAGTCTGTTTGGTTTTTGGAATCGTAGTACAATCAAAGTGATAACCAATGGTAAAGATGTTAAGCATTTTAAATATGGGCAAAAGACTAAGAGAAAGGAAACAGAGTATCCAGTTGGGGGAGATTAAGAAATGGAGTTGAAGTAGGGAACTACTGGAGAAGTAACTGATGCTTTGTCTAATAAGAGAAGGGAGGAAAGGAAGGGGGAAAAGAAGATTAAGGTCAATAGAAGGAAGAAGGTAGAAGGAAGGGAGAAGGAAGAGAGGGGAAAGAAAGGAAGAGAAGGAAGGAGTAACAGGTAGTGTCAGCCTGGTGTAAGACATGTACAGAGCCAGGAGTTAAGGAGACATCTAGTTAGAGAATGAATATGTGATTACATGACAGTATCTAATATCTGTAGCAATATTGTCCTAGACCTTGACTACTAAGTAGGACTATAGGCAGTGACCGATAGATTTGTTTGGTTTATGGATTTCAAGGAGGTGTTTTTCAGATGAGAAAAGAGGGTGATTAGGGAGGTATTGGTTAAGAATGGTGCTGGTTGCTGGGGAGATGAGGATTTACATACCATTTTATTAGCAAGGAGAAGTTGGGTGAACTTGAGGTATTGAGGTAACTAAAGCCAGCTTAAATGTCTGAGGGTGCAGCAATGGTGAAAATTGTATGACTGACTGGCTGCAAATCTATATATTTTATTATAGAAGAGCTCAAGCTTTGATCTTAGAGTTATCTGAATGTTGGTGAAAATGGGTGAAGCATATAGTAGTGAAGGTAGCAGGTATGTATTGGAAAGAGCAACTCTTGTGGAGTTGGTAATAAATCTTTTTGATCTATAGAGTATTCTCAGTTTTTGGTGTGTTGTTTTCATGCATTTTTGAATATGAAGATCAACTTTCAGTTGATCATCTATTATGAAACCAAATAATTTTGTATGAGGTACAACTTCAATTTCAGCATTGTTGAAGGTGTCTTTTATGTGTGTTTGATTTTTCAATAGAGTTGAAAGCCTGCTGAGTGATAGATTGTAATTGGGAAGGACTATTAGATGAGGAAATGAAAGTGGAGTCATCCGCATATTGTATAAGTGTAGCTTGTTGGGAGGATGAATGCAGATCATTTATAAATATATTATAAAGGAGAAGGCCAAGTACAGAGTCTTGTGAGACATCTGTTAAATGGCAGAAAAGATGATTAAGTAGAGAGTCATTTAATTGATTGTAGAGTGCTAGATAGGTAGTTAGAAAACCAAGTGACTTTTGCACTGGAAAAGCCTAAAGGAGACATTTTTGAGAGTAGTTTGGTATGTCAGACTGTATCAAAAGCTTTAGAGAGAGAGAGAGATCTAAAAAGAGTGAAGAAACACAACTGTTGTTATCTCTGGCTTTAATGATGTGGTTCAAAAAGGCAACAGGGCCAGTTGTTGAGCTATGATTTGGGAGAAAGTTGTTTTGGATAGAGTTCAATAGAATTTCTTGGAGTAAGTATTGTAAAAGTTATTTATGAATATATTTTTCTAAGATCTTGGAAAGAGGAGACAAGATTGCAATTCATCTGAAGTTTGTTATTTCAGTGGAGTTCCCCCCTTATAAAGAGATATGTAATTTTTTTTCCAGAGAAATGGAGCATATGAGTCACAAATGGCTCAAATTATTAAAGAAGAGATTGGGCAAGCAATAAAGGGGGCAGCAATCTTTAAATATTCAGATGGGAGATTGTCTACAGAGGGTGAGCAGGGCTTAAATTTGTGCAATATATATTTTTAAGTAGGAAGTAGAGACAGATTTTATGTTAAAAATGATACTGTTAGAGCATTTAAGTTTGCCAGGGGTGTCAGGACTCTGTAGGGAGTTTTGAGTGGGGTAGCTATTGCTTCTATAAAGCGGGAGTTAAATTTAGAAGCAGTTTCTAAGGGCAAGATATCTGGACAAGGGCTAGGAATACTAGCAGTCCCAGATATAATATTTTCTTGATAGTGGACCAAAATTTTGAGGAGTTATGTTTTTAGTTATTCTGTGGATTGAAGTAATAATATTTCTTATCAGCAGTAACTTTTTTTGTCATATTTTTAAATTGTTTGTAGGTCTGTAGGTGAGCTTGGGATTTGCAGTTTTGCCAGTTTCTCCAAACTATCTCTCTCTTATGCATTAATTGTCAACTAGAAGGAGATAGCCATGATGATTGAGTGAATTTAACTCTCTTTTCCCTTATAGGAGCAAGACTATTGAGAATGTCAAGAAGTATTGTATTAAATTTTAGAACAGCGTTATTCAGTGGTAGATGAGGTTATAAGAAGAATGGGATTCAGCCAGGACTAGAGCATGAGCATAGCAAAGTGTTGTTCACATGCTTCTTGAGCTGTTGTTTTTTTTTTTTTTTTTTTTTTTTTGAAATGTGATGGATCAACTGCTGCTATAATAGGTCGAGGCATAGAATTCCAGATTCTGTAGATAATAGTTGGAGTAGAGAGAGTCATCTGTGCTATTATTGGATTTGGTGACTTATAGGAAAGATTTGTTTGAGGAACAAAGGTCCCATCTATTGGTGGAAGGGTAAAGTAAATTTTGCAGAGCAAGGCATTTATCTTCCTGGTATATAAGGTTGTGTGCAGTGATGAGCTGGGTACAGGTTAAGTAGTGGGGTAATTCTAACCATTTTAGTTGTTGTAGAGCAGTGCAGTGATGAAATATGTGTGGGGAATTCATTGCAAATTTGTCTGTTTTGTCACAGCAGGCTTCTAGTTGTTGTATTTCTTTTTTCATAAAACTGGTTGGAACTGGGGAGACATATAACAGAGTGGAGAGCAGATGAGTTCTGCCAACTGACTTTCTGGTAGCATTGGTATGATGTGGTTTGATTCTATATAGGGATCCTAGTTTCATGTATGCCTTTTTTATAATCTGAGAATAATATTCAGTCTTCACTTTATCATCAATTAGAGCAATGAGTCATCTTGTTTGAGATACTGTTGATATTATGCTATTGTTGAAGGAACAAATGTGAAATGAGGATATATAATCTATAGATTTTTTTAGTCCAAAGAGCATTGGTTTAGTCTGGTTTGGATTAAGGATCAGTTGTGAGTTTTTTAGCCAGGTTTCCACAGCAGAGAAAGGCAGTTGTGTCATTTCTTGAAGTCATACCTCTCAACTGTACAAGTTTTTGCAGAATGTCCAGGGTTTTGCTTCAAATCATTGGCTTGTTTGTCATTAAATCTGTGTTTTTTCTGGCAAATCATGGAGGATTTAAGTCATTAAATAATGAACAAATAATGACATATATTTGACTTTCAGGCTTCATATCCTTCTGAAAATGTATGCAAACACACAAACATAAATCCTGTTATTCTAGCAGCTTTCTAAGTTTATAACAGGAATATTTAAAATATGTCCCTATTTGTGGGCCTCTGTCCCCCAATTACTCCACTCTTTGTACAGATTTCTTACATTAAGAGGTTGAGAGGTACACTTGTGGCAGGGTAGGTGTAGAAGAAGTGAGTATAGATTCATCTGGATATTGAACTATTGAGGCGAGGTGGGTAGCAGTGAGAAGTTTATTGGTAAAGATACTGAAGAGAAGTGGTCATCGAATTGAGCCCTGAGGGACTCCTATGCTGACTGGTAAGAGTGGGGGGAAAATCATAGTGACATTTAACTGCTTGTTGCTGGCCAGTTAAGTAGTTATAGAACCAAGAAAGTGATGAAAGACTGAGTCTGAGGAAGGACAGTTCAGTAAGGAGTTTATAATGGGAGACAGTGTCAAATGCTTTAGATATATCTAAGAAGATGGAGGGCACTAGTTTTGTTTTGTACTGTGATTGGGGTGGACACCATGCTGCATATTTGTTCGAAGGTTGTTAGAAGAGAGGTAGTTCATGAATTGGGTATGAATACACTTTTCTAATATTTTGGTTAGGTGAGATATTATTGTTATCAGTTGGTAGTTTGAGAGTTCAGTAGAGTTTCCACCTTTTTGTAGTGGGATGATGTAAGATATTTTCCAAAGTCTGGGAATGTAATCTTCTGCTATAGAGTGGATAATAAGAATTGTGATAGGATAGGAAACAGCATCTGCCAGTAGTTTAATGTATTCCATGGGTAAGTTATCAGCAGCTAAAGTTGTAGGTTTTAGTTTGCATAGAAGTGTTTTTATGGTGCAGGATTGGGTTTGAAAGAGAAAGTGTCTGATTTCACTGGATGGATTAAGAATAATTAGAAAAGCTGGGACTTTGTCTTTAGTATGTGATAGAAAATTAATAAAGTATGTGTTATATTGCGTTGCTATCCTGTCAACATTGTTTGTGATTGTTGGAGTTGGTGTGAGAGAATGGCCAGGCTATGAGTTTTTTTTTTTTTTTTTGGAGGGGCTTATTTTGGTGTTTTTGTTGAATTTCAGTATAGTAAGATTGTTTGTCATGTTTGATCTACATTTTAGATTTGTTTCTAAGTGGACAGTAGTTTTGTAGGTAGACTTAGATTTTCTAAGCATGCTATTGTTTCAAGGCTTTATCTCTTTTATAAAGTAGCTGCTTAGTGTCTTTTGTTAGCCAATGAGTAGTATTTGAGTTTACTCTTATGGTTCTGTGTGGTGCTAATTTGTTTAGAATGCTTAAAAAGTGGTATTAAAATAAGCCACAGCAGTATCTACAATGTGTTAGTAGGCTACAGTTGCACAGATGAAGGGTAGAGATGAAGGTTTGTGTGTTAAAGTATGTCAGGTTGTGGACTTGATCTATGACAGTTCTCCGGGGGTAGAGGGGTTGTCTCAGTAGGTAGGTTGGGAGGTGGTCACTAATGCTGTCTGTGAGGCATACAGAGAGATAGGCATTTGACCTTTTTTTTTGTTAAGATCCAGTGTAGAATCAATTGTCTTTCAGTGTATTTGCTTACTCTATTTGCATATTGTATTAACTGGGTGAAGCCGTGCAGGTTTAGGAAATTTATGAAGATTTTGAGTTACAGGATAATGAGTCATTGTTAAGATTGCCCTTTATGACGGTTTCTTGATGAAGAAAGCCCAGTGGAGAATATCCTGTATTGTAGTTAAGTTGTTGCTGTGGGAAAATATTTATTCCCATAATGGTTAAATACTTATTGGAGTTTATTTTGAGTTTACTAAATATTATTTCTGCGTTGTTAAATTCTGGGTTTTTCAGGTCTTGAAGTTCTAAGTAGAGAATATTTTTTATATATAATGGCTATTCCCCTTCCACGTTTGTTTATTCTGTCATTTCTGTGTATATTATATCCTGAGGGCAGAATTTTGCTATTGTTTATTTCTGGTTTTTGTCAAGTTTCAGTTAGTACTGTGACGTCAGGTGAGTATCGTAAAAAACTGGCATGGAATTCATGTATCTTATTTGCTATGCTCCTAAGATTCATGTTGAGGAGCAATAGGTTAGATTCTTTAGGGGCAGTATCTATTGTTGCATGGGGGTGAAAAATAGGGAGGTTATTTAGGTTTTGTTGTATAATTTTGGAGCCAGGATTTGGATGAATGTCACTGCTAAGTCTAAGATGAGATAGTAAGTGTAAGAGTGAGTTTGACAATTTTATCATTAGTGTGTTATACATTAGGATATTTTGGGATATGGGTTACAGGCTTATATATCTAAATGAGTAATGTTCTATGTAGGTAGCAATATAGAGCTGATGTGCTTTCTGAAAGTTTCTGGGTCTTGTGTAGTATAGGTGAGTGTCAGACCTGGTCGTTGAGGAGAACGTTAAATGAGAAGTTGCAGAAAATGTAAGGAGGCTGAGCAGAAAACAAGCAGTGCCAGTGGGAAATGAATCAGAAGGTCATCAGTAACAGGGGGGGCTGTGGACTATTGATGGTAGAACCCCAGCCATCTGCAGATAATGGAGTGAATGTGCATGCTGGGTTGATGTCAGAAGTGGTAGGGGGTAAATAGATTTAGATACTTCAGACCATAATATAACACAGGAATTATTCAGATTTGAGTAGCACATGCAGGATGTGAGACATCAGGTGGGAGCAGTAGATGCCGATGAAGGGGTAGCAGTTCTGGAGTCAGTGGTTGACTAAGCAAGGAGGCAGGAAAGTCAGTCTGCAAAGGCGAGTGTAAGTCAGTTTGAGGCTCAGCTAGTGGAATATTTGGCTACCTAGACCTTCTTGTCAGGGGCAGTGGGGTTCTTTATTTCTCCACATATTATCATGGAAGTTAAGGATAATACTTGTAAAGGAGACTATGTTGATGTGATCAGTTCGATTGATGAAGATGGAATGCTAAGACTGGTGGAGGCAGAAGCTCCCAGAACAAAGGATTTGCAGTCTGCTTTAGTACAATTAGGGTGGAGACTGCAAGACATGTTTAGGACATGAACCAAGCATAGTTGGACCATGGGATTTGTGTACTTCATGGCAGCAGCTTTGCAGAGGGATGTGTCACAGACTTCCCCACTACTGGCATATTCTCTCACTATCCGTGAGGCACAGCATGTATGTGGTATGATCAGCAATTCAATAAGAAGGAAGCTATCAATACATCCTTGGGGTGGGAGGTAAGGCAGGTGGATATCAAGTAAGCAACCATGTTGGATATTGCAGGAGTTCAAGGCAGATATGGGAGAAAGTCAGGTGAGAAGCCAGAGATGTGCTGGACCTTTAATTCTGCCAAGTGATCATGGCCAATATGGCAATTTTCTCACATCTGTTGTACCTGTGAGGGATCCCACCCAGCAGCAAAATGCTGACATAAAGATGAGGGAGTTGGCCAGACAATGGTTGTGCCTCAGGATGGGCTAGACGTATAGCCAGTGGTCAGAATAATTTTTAGAGCAGGAGTAATTTTCATTCCCTTTTGTGGGATGGCAGGGAAGCAGACATTAGTACTCGCACATGATTGTATTATAGGTTCATAGACTAGTAGGGTTCCTATTATATAATTGAAGATGCAATTCTTCTAATGCGTCGTGATTGAACTTGAAAGCATGAAACAGCAAAATAGCGAAACAACATATAAGTGATTTCTTTCCCTGGGAAAGAAATCGCTTGGCTGCCTCCATTACTTTGCCATTTTCCTCACTGTAGTGCAATCTCAGAGTTGGTATATTTAAGTAGGGGGGTGTGGGGGGCACAGCCCCCCACATCGAGGGCATGTAGGGGGTGAAGCCCTCCACTTTATGTAATGTTCTGAAGTTTTTATTTTTATTTTTTTTTTTGTGGAACAGTGATTTTTTTCCCCTGGGAAAAAAATTAGCTTACATAGGGTCGATAAATCAGCATTCGTTTTTTTTAAGCATTCACTGATTTAATATAGACCTGACTAGTAGTAATCTAACTGATCTTGTGGGCCATTTTATGCCTAACCAGTTATCCCATGTGAGAACTGAACCCTGCACCATGTGTCTGTATGGTAAACACCTTAACCATTATGACAATCTCCCACTTCCTATTAGCTTTAATAAGACTGGCTGAAGGTTTTCCTGAATTGGAGTTAGTAGCAGAGCTGATAATTGATTTCAAAGTTGTTTTTTCAACAAAGTCTGGTGTGGGGGGCTAGTGATTTCATGTGTCGAAATTTGTGATCAGTTACAGGGAAAGAAGATGATGCTCAGAGGATAATAGATAAAGAGGCAGAGGCGGGGAGAGTTTTGATCTCATTTGAAGAGCTGTCCTTTCAAGGTTTGTCAAATCCCTCTTTCGGGTTATTGACCCAAAACAAGCCTGGTGAGTTTAGGCAAATTAATTTATTGTTTTCAGAACAGGGACTGGTCAATGATTACATTTCCAGGGCTGACGCTCAAGTCCAATATGCATCAATGGATGACACTGTAAGGATAACTAAAGAGTTTGGGGATCCTTGGTTTGTGAAACTCAACATTGAAGCTGCTCTTAGGCTGTTTCTAAATAGGCAGGTCAACTAGCTATTGTTGATAATGTGTTTGAATGGCAAGGTTTATTTTGATATGGCCATGCCTATGGGATGTGCCATTGCATGTTCTATATCTGAGAAGTTCAGTTTGGTATTACAGTGGACTTGGCAGCAGTGGATGACCAATCAAAGGGCTGTTTATTATTTGGATGATTTCTTGTTAGCAGGCAAGAGATGGGATGGAACATTAACAAGCTTGGTGGCCTTTACAAGGATGTGTACTGAACTGGGTGTGCCTTTGACTCAGGATAAGTTGGTGGGACTGAGTAAGGTGTTGAATTTGTTAGGTCTGATGATGGATGACATTTGGGGGTTGTTTTACTTCCCTCAGGATAAGGTAATGAAGTTGAAGTGTAAGACTGGGCAGGTTATGGAGAGAGAGAGAAGATCAGGATTAAGCAGTTGATGGAATTGCTTGTTTTATTGAATTTTGTCTGTAGGATGATTGGACCAGGTCAAAACGTTTGCAGATCTGTTGCCAATCTGTTGAGAGGGGGAAAGAGCAAACATCATTGGGTGAGAGTCACCAAAGTTGTCAAGACAAATTTAAATTTATGTTTTGTCTTTCTATCCAGTTTTAATGGAGTTTCATATTAGCAGGAAGAGTGTGCCATGCATGTTGATATCTGTTTCTTTATGGACGCTGCTAGGGAACACTGGGTGGAGGGTTATTTTGATTATAACTGGTGTGCAGCCAGATGGCCAGTGGTTTGGCTACATGAATGGTGGAAGGACTTTGCATTTTGTGAACTCATGCCCATTTAATTTTTTAGGCTGATAGACTGAGAATTTAGAGGGTGATTTTTTTTTGTATCTGACAATCGAGCTGCGGTATAGGTTTTAGCCAAGAAGACATCTAGGTTACTGTTGTTTTTTTTTTTGCTTTTAAGGAAGTTGGTGTTGCAGAGTGTGCTAATCAATTTTACTTATTTCGCTAGGCATGTTCCAGGCTGGGAAAATCATATTTCTGACAGCCTTTCACCATTTCAGTTTTGCAGGTATCGGGCTTCAGCACCAAAAGCAAAAATGTAACCAGTATAGCTGACAGAGGAGGAGTGGATGATTGGAAGTCCATAGCTGGTTTGTGAATCTAGCATTCTTGGGCAGACTCTATATGTAATTTGATATTAGCGTCATTTTCATTGTCTGTTGGCTGGCTGCCTTTAAAATATAGAAAATGGTCAGTGGTGTTAGTGATGTGATGTCTAGTGCACAGTGTCAGGGTGAAGTGGTCAGATCAGTCAGTATCCACTTATTATGGTCTTAGCACAGCAACTAGATTGGAAGGTTTGGAGGATGTGACAATGGCCTGGGCTGTTGTGAGAGTATCACTGTAAGAACAATGATCATTTTTCCGCTGTCTAAATGGACTATCAGAGTGCTGTTGAGAAGTTTGTTCATTGTGTCAGGATGCTTGTTGGAATATATGATTTTGGCAGCACAAGTGATGTTTATGTGCATGATGGCTTTTAGAGTATCCTTGTTGTAGATGTAGGCATGTATGATGGAGTCAGCTGTACCAATTTGGTTACAACATTCAAAAAAATAGATCAGGTAGGAAAGCAACATCAGATAGTATTGATAGAAATAAGAAAATGTTGTGTACTGTAATGTGGGGTAGACAGTTGTAGAGCTTGTGTGGAGGAAAAGCAAATGATTTTGTTTTTCATAATGGGGATGGTAAGGTGGTACAGGCTGGGCAGTTTGTTAGGATGGTGAGAAACCCTTGGGCAGTCAAGGTATTCCAGTGGCAGGTTTTTTGCAAATTCAGAGGAGGGTAAATCAGTTGAAGGAATCAAGAGAGTATGGTGTTTTATATTGCATTTTTCTATGGCTGTAAGATAATTTATTTTGCAGGTGGAAACTCATTCTGAGCCATTCTTTTGTTTTTTGGGCAGCAAGGAGAGCAGTTTTAGAGGTTTCAGTTGGCAGCAATTTTTGGATAAGTTTAATAGGATACAATCTGTATAGGGGGTTCTTCACATTTTAGTACTTTATTTTGGAAGCAATGGTCTTGAGAGGTCCCTAAAAGGAGGCTTTTAGCTTGGACTGATGGTGACTTGGGAGACTAAAACAAAAGTGCCTGCGGATGTTGGTAGTGGGATCAGAGATTGTCCCAAGATTGTTTTGGAGGTAGGCTTATAAATTTTTGAACCTGGAAAGATTTAGACATTTTTGCCAGTCTCAGAGGAGCTAGGGCATTAGCGGAGTTAGGTTTGTTTGTGAATATTCATAGGGATTTGGTTGGCAGAGATCCAATCTGATATTGAGTGAGGTAGGTTTGGATCTGTTTTATGTACACATAGTGTTATTTTTGTAAGGTTTGGTTAAGGATTTGTAAAGGAAGGGCAAGCAGTCTTTCATATCAGGCTGGTGGGCAGATTAAGAGGGGTTCACACTGACCCCCTCTTCTGTCCCCTCCCTTTTAGCTACTATGGTGGACTTGGTCAGTGCAGTAGGGAGTTGAGTGGTGGCACAATGCCTCATAAACTGAGTGGTCAGAGTGATCAGAAGACGGTAAGGGTGCTTGTATTTAAGAACAAATGATAAAGGGTGAGTGGTTTTGATGCTGCCTACATGTGCAAATTATTGTTTTGTGATTGATTGTTATACTCTTTGTTGAATCCTTCATTATTTCAGTGTGTTACTTATGCAATGCTCTTGTTAATAAACTGGTTACTAATGCATATTTGGTGTATTTTAGTGACTCATGCTTGATATGGATAAAGGTTCTTATCTTGTACCTGTGACTGAAACAATCAACACAAATGCAGATGCTATCAAAGAATTGTCTATTTTTAAAAAAAAAAGTTAAGTAAGCTGACCCAAATGACCCTTTTCATCCACGACCTCTAAACAAACCTCAGAAAATCAAACCAATAGAAAACCCACTGAATATAAAAGTAAAACATCAGTGTCTGATACATTTTTTGTTTTTTCAAAAATGTATTAGAATGTAGCTCAGTACTGCCTTTACACATTCACCTGTACATCAGATTATGTTTCTTCTTGTTTTTGGAGACAGATCTTTAACTACTACTGTTGTTATCACTGAATAAGATTGTTATTGGTTTGTGCATGCAAATACTGAAATTTTAATAATGGATGTAGACTCTTTGAAAAGTAAGATTCAAGTTTCAGGGGGTGCTGGTCAAAGAAATGGTAGGATTCTCCTGTCATTGTACTGGGGCTCCAGCATCTTTAGCATTTGAACTCCACTACGTCAGAACTCCCTTAACTGCTAGTCCTCAGTACTTTAAATAACAATTGCTTATTGTCGCAGGCATATCATTCTCATTTGTTGCTGTATATGCAGTATATGCTGCATTGCTCCAAAACCTACCTCTACTAAATTAAGTGTTGCTGCAGCTATGAAAATGTCCTTTTTTAGCACTTAATAGTATGCCAAATAGGTTCTTTGCACAAGTCCAATCCTTCATCCTTGTAACATTGCTTTCTAAAATATGCCTATAAATGTTAAGGTATAAGGCTATAGATAACTATATCCACAATGAACATGTTACAGCTGATAGATATTTTTCTGATATGACAAAGCACTTCAGGGTAATTGTGTGCCAATGCTGCATTATTTCCACTGTTCTCTGCATTGTCGAGCTGACACCCTCATGTGTGTTCTTTTACAATGGTAACTAATATCACTTCCAATAATCATTTCTATAATACTAGTCCAGCCCTGTCATTAATAACTCTTCAGTCTTCACTTTAATTTTTGCACAGTTCACATTTTATAAGAATGGCAAAAGGAAATGAGAAGCTATTTAACCTGTCATTTAAATCTATACTAGGCAATGGAAATTCTCATTTCATGGTTGACTATGATGATTTTCTATGTTACTGGATTATTTTAAAGAGATTTCACAGCTTTATACTGGCAGTGCACAATAAAAATAAATAATTTAATTGGCAGTTAGGGAATATTGCAACATTGACGTATTTTCTCATTAAATAAGAAAGGAACTTCATTGTTAGGTGTCATGACAAGGAAGAATAGTAAAAGCTGAGCACAGTACATTACATGAACATATAGTTCAGGAAATGGGCAAAAATGAAACAGTAATTTCCTGTTTAGAACTGGCATTAATCCATTTTGACACAGAACTCCATTCATATTTGTAGTACAGCATGAACACAATAAACAGGAAGTACAAAATGGATTTCACAACCAAATTATCTCATTGGATCACTTTTGTTTAATTGCAAAAGAAAATATTTTATCCTTTATAACTGCAAGCATTGATATCTATATCCATGTTAAATATTCATAATAATAGAATATGCAAATATGTATATTTTTTCATTAAAAGATCACAGTTGTCGTGCGAGAGCTCCTGATGGACTGCACGGTACACATAGATGTTACATTTTTGGATGTCTGAGTAAGATACAGGTGGTGAAAAAATAGTGCTGTGTAAACTGAATCACACAGAATGAAAAACAAATCCACAGAATAATGCTTTTGAGCAAAAATTGCAGTATTCATTTAGTTATTTAATTACTAGGCTAGCAGACTATTACAAGCCAAGCCAATAACCAGAGGTCAGAATCAAACCATGTTGTATTAGTGTGAATAAGACCTTAACCATTATGCCAACTCCTTCGTGGAAGGTTATATTAGCCTAGATACGTTGGAAAGAAACTCAGCAATCAGAATTCATGAATATTTTGTGAAAAAGCAGAAAATATCTTAAAACTAGAAAAAGGTGAGTCTATAAATAAAACATTTACTACTTATACTACATAAGCAGTCAATGATCCCACCATGGAGCCAAGATTAACAAACCACATACGCAAATGGAGGAGTTCAAAGTTGCCCATTTCTCACTAATCATTTTGATCCATCCCTGTAGCCTAAGGTAGCAGTAGAAAAATTCTTGAGTGTTTAACATGATGCTGCTGCCATATGGGTGAAAAACTAAAACAGATATAAAAAAACTAATAACGCAATGTCTTCTCTCACAAATATATATCTGCATCAGTATTTTTATAAAGCTTAAACAGAAAAGTTAAAGTAAAAGAAATTATTTTGTCCCCTTGAATGTGCTTTCTCAAACACGCAATTTGCAACAATAGAAAAACAGTGAAAGTATTTAGAAACATAGTATTATTGCTTAAAACATATCACACATGTCATATTCATTTCTGTATTATGACAGAAGTGGCAAACACTGAATTTAATCTTACGGCAGGATTCAAGAAACTCCATGTAGGGTTCGTGTACAGCTTACATGGAGTGTTTCCATGTACATGAAATTGTGCCTGTGTCAATGCTGTGTAATGCATATTACTAAAGTGCAGCACACTTAATCAAGGTTTTGTGGCATGCAAAAGTGTTGCTATGGCCACAAAACCTCTTCGTGAATGCAGATAGCATTTCCATGTAAGGTTGCTGTCTGCAGCTTGGCAGTCATACCTCTCTACCTATTAAAGCAATAAATCTGAACAAAGATATAAATAATATGAGGACAAATGCTCAGAAATAGGGACAATTCTTAAATACTGCTCTTACAAACATAAAACATTGGTAGACAAACAGATTTTTCATTAGCATGAATTTTCTGAAGGGTATGAAATCTGAATCTCGAATGTTTGTCATTATTTTCTGAGTTCAATCCCCAGTAATTTGCCAGTGATTTGCCAAAACCTCACAATTTTATGAAAAACATACCAAAAATATAAAGCACTAATCTGGACTTTCTGGAGAAATCTGTACAGCTAAAAAGTATGATGGCAATTGCTTTCCCTTGTTGGAAATTTGGCAGGGTCCCAAACAAATTTAAATTGAGAAAAATCATACAGGGGACCCTACCATAGATATATCATTCTGCATTTATTAATTTCATATATTTTATTGTCATTTCTCTCTCTCTTTTTTTTTTTGTTTGTGCAATGCATAGCTCATTTGCACATTCTGAATTTGTCATATTGTTTGTTTTTCACATGTTTGTATGATGCTTAGCTTGTTTAATGACTGGACCACCCATGTATCAGACATGACCCAGACAGCCAAATACAGAAACAAAATGCATTCAATTAATACCACTGGGCATTGTGCAAACCAGGTAAGTGAGGCTGCGCTGTGCTAACAACATCACGTTAACAATGAATACTAATACAGGGGATGTCATGTAACTAATCTTGTGGCAATAGGTAGTACATCTAGGTCTGGAGTGCAAATGACCCTGGGTTCTAGTACAGGGAGCGCAAACTTGTCTTTTACTGTGTTGCCATTTCATGAAGTGCAGCATAGATAAGTGTTTTCTCAACCTTCTTGTGGCAAGAGCTGTAAGTTTAGGACTACTGTACACATGGTTCTGTGTTTGAAAACAGCATATGCCATACACTTTTAATGGTATTCCATGTCTTGTCATATTTATTTTCATTCATAACACCTGGCATAGTGTAGATGATATTAATATTTACATGAATGAGGGCTGAGACACTAAGAGACACTAATAATGTGTCAGATATTTACCTATCAATTTATATGAGTATTGTGCATATATTATGAAAAAATATGATTGTGGGTATAATGTGTTCTATGTTCATGCAAGTATACTTCTGCAATCCCATTTGAATAACAGACCTACATAGGTGGCTGTATATCAAATATCTATGGAACTGTATTGCTTTTTTTTTCTTTTTTTATTGACCAATGTGCATAGCTTACAATAGCACAGACAGATGCACCCTGGCTTACTGTGTTTGGGTGATGGTAAGAGGGGAGCAGTTTTTTCATATGCAGCAAAAACCAGTCAGGGCACACTCTCAGCAAGTGCAATACATGCATTTGGCAGGAAAACATATATTTCAATGTAATTGGCAGGAAATGCTCATTAGACAATGAGCTTGATGTTTAGCAGGCATGGCTGGTGTTGGAGAGGGTGTGCACTTTCAAGCACATTGTTGGGATGTTCAGAAGTCCAAAGTCTTTGTTGGGATCCTGCTTTTGCCGAGGAACTACTCAGGTTCTCAGTATAAGCCTGAAGCCTGTACTAGCTTGTCTAGGGCTTTGACCAGTGTGACAGATATCCCATGCACTGGTGAGCAGTGTCGTCATCATTATAATGATTTCCATAGGAGGAAGAGGGATGCCCTTGATCAGTGGATCAGGGAATGTAGAGCAGGGAACACGCTACAGATGTGTAAGTATAAAATGCAGGGACCGACAGAAAAAGTTAAAGCTTAATATAGTCAAGACTGGTATTCATAATGGCATTCTGTTTTGTTTTTCCTTTCCACAGCTGCTGAAGAAAGTGCCTCAAATGTGAGGTCTTATGGAGCATGCCTGGCAAGGATGAGGGAAGCATGTGGCATGTATGCATATAAAAAGTACTCTCATTGTAGCTTTAACTGTTACAGATGGATTGCTTCTTATTTCAGACAGTTGTATATTATTAAGCATGCATATCTCAACTGTAAAAGAAAGTATGCATGCCTTACTCTGTAGCACAAACAACCATTTCACATTCTCAAATAACTGTAAGCAGGCATATAAAAGTGGAAATGAACACAATGCATTCATTAGTCTATAGTCCAAAAAGAAAAGTACAGTATACTGTAGTCAGCGGTTGTGAGTTCAAAGACAGCACTTCCCAAATATACAATACTATGTACAACAGTGTTATGTTTTCAGCACTATATATACAACACTGTTAGCTAATCATCATTATAGCAAGTTCCTTTCAGACCTCAATACCTCTGTCATGACTGGCCTGCTGTCAAGTGTAAGCATGCATATGTGCAATATATGCACACATTGAATATTGCTGGCTGCAATCTGATCAGTACTACATTGCCCATCTGTTAGTAATTGGGTGTCATCAAAGTAGTAAAGAAATCTCTTTGGAATTGGAAGTATTAAAAGTAAAACTTAACAGAGCAGAGTGAAATAATTGTAGAAAGCTTTTATATAATATATGTGGAGTTAGTAATGTTTACCTGTTTTTTTTTTCTCTCACCTCACCCCTTTTCTTCTGTTTTATTGTTTAATTTCTCATTTTGTTGTTATTATGCATACTTTTGGATGTCAATGTTTTAATTTATTATTTCTGATTTTGTATTTGTTGATATATAATTTGTTTTTGTTATTTTTGGTATTATTATGTTTAATTTTTGTCGGGGGTTTTTTTGTTCACCATTTTTTTATTTTATAATTGTATGTTCATGTTTTTTATAACTACAGCACAGCAGGATAGGCATGTCTCCCATGGTCCTCCTACTCTTGCTCCACTGACTACAGAACTGAGGCCCAGCACATCTGAGCTGCAGCCTGGCAGCACCCTTCTGCTCCCCCTGCACTATCTTGGCCCTCAGGTAGTTCTGCCCCAGAGGATAGGTCTGCAGTGCCCTCTGGGAGCAGTGGTGGAGAGGGTGCATTTATCACCGGAAATGAATTACCAGTATGGTGTGTAGGATTGTGCACTGCAAAGTGGACACACCCCTACACTGAATGGAGCTGCTGCTCTTTGTCTTGGTACAGAGTACACATCGAAGATGCACACATCAAGAACTGCAGTCGCCTACACAGTGAGGGGACAGTGCTGACAGCCCACTGGGTGAAGACTTGATTCCCACTGTCACCTGTCCTGATGTCCATGAGACCTCGATTTACCCACACTCATTCAAACCATGGTGTTCACAGCCCTTTTGTATCGTTCGCCATCCCTGTATCTTGTCTTGTATATCCTGTCTTTCAGCAATTCTTCCTCACCTTGCCAGCTTGCCTGACCCAGACATGCCTATGTCCCTTCCCCAACATTCCTATCGCAACAAAAAAAGGCACCTGCCCCACCCCATAAAAAATCATCCCATACATAGCTCTCCATTTCACACACATGTCTTCTTGACATTCGCAATTCAGTCCAATTGGCTATGCAAAATGATTATGTTGTTGTCACCTCTGTCTCTGGAGGTGAAAGTCCAAATTCAACTAATATTGCATACATAAAACCAGTTTTGACTGTTAAAGAATTGGATAGCTATGGTTCTTTCCTATACCTTTCCTGCACATTCCACCCTCCTTTCACTAATTTTATATACTTTTACAGATGCTTTTGCCTTTTACCATTGCTTAGAGATGGTGTGTATTGCATACCATCGTGCAATCATTTCTTTTTATAGAAAAGAAATGGGGAAAACAGGAAAATGGTGAAATGGGGAGCAAGCAGAGGGGGAAACAAAGTGAAAGGAGGGCAGGAATGTGCAGGTAGGGTATAGAAAAGAACCATAGCTGTCCATTTCTCCAACAGCAAAAACATGCTAATATATGAAGAATATGGATTGTCACCCAAATGGACCAAATCAAGGGTGTCTTGAAGACTCTGGTGTGCAATATGGGACAATATATTTTTTGGGGGGACAGGTGCTCTTTTTTTCTTTTCGGATGAAAAAGGGGAATCTTGGGGTAGGGCCTTAGGTATGTGCGGGTAAGGTCAGGTGGGTAGGTGAGGAAGCAATGGCAGACAAACAGGATATACAAGATTAGACACAGGGATGGTGAAGGACACAAGATTGGAGGTGCACACCTTGGCTGGGGAGGGGGGCATCAACTGTGTGGACAACTAGTGTGGAGACATTAAGAATTGAGTCCTCAACCAGTGTACTGTCATCACTGTCACCTCACTTTACTGATGTCTGCAGTGTCTGATGTCTGCAACTCCTTGTATTATTCAGAACAATGATGGAGAGCAGTATCTCCACCCAGTATAGGCGTGCATCAACTGTGTGGCACACAATCCTAAGCACCAACCCTGGCAGTTCATCATGGGTGATAAAATCACCATTTTGCCACTGCTCCAGGAGGGAATCACTGGCCTATCCTGTGGGTCAGAACTATCTGAGGACCCAAGTAGTATAAGGACAGCAGAGGGAGTACTACTTGGTTGTGTCCCTGATGTGCTGGGACATGGTGCTATAGCCAGTGGAGTCCAGTAGGTGGATTCCATGGGACAGGCCTACTCCACTGTGCTGTGGAGAAAAAGGGGAAAAAAAAAGAATATAAGAGAATGGGAAACAGAAACATTAGCAACATGATCAGTGACATACAAAGCAGTGATGCAATTATTTCACTCTATTATATTACATTTACTATAAACAGTACAAATAGTAAGCAAACTCTTTTATAACATTTCTGAATATCCTGCAAATAACAGGTGCACGCTATAGTACAGATTTCAGCCAACAATCCTTGATGTTTGCATATATTCTCCATATGTAGGCTCCAATTCTATTAATTACATTTTCCAGCAGGCCATTTGTGCCACTGCTACAGAGGCCCGCAGTTACAGTGCAATAATGATGAAAACATAACAGTACTTGTTTGTTTGATAATTGTGGTGTTTGAACCCACAACTGCTGACTACTCTCTACTACTGTAGTGTTCTGTGTTCTGACTGAGTACTCCATGCATACTATGCTTTAACATTTGTGAGATGTATGCTCTATTTTATAGTACTGTATTTACAGACCTCAAACTCTTACAGCAAAAAATGTGGACAAAGTCATATGTAATACGATGGGGCAAAGACCTAAAAATAGGGATGACTTACATACTTGCTCTTACAAACTTTTTCAGGTGATACGGTAATGGGTCTTGCACTTGCATGACTTCTCTGATTGGTTTGGGGTCTGAATCTCACATGTCTGACATTATTTATTGATGTCAGTCCTCAACCCTTATGCAATTTTTTGACTAAAAAGAGCAATTATATCTGTAACTATACAGAGAATGGAAATCTGTACAGTTGACAGGTATTACTTTCTGCGTGCATACCAACTGAGGTCATACCTCATAACCTTTTTAGCAAAAAATGTGGATCAAGCAATAAATAATAGAGGTACAAAGGCACACAACATGTTTTGCATATTCTTCTACAAACCTAGAAAATTGATACAATAAGAAGGGTTGCATTATCACAGATGTTCTGAAAGGTATGAAGTATGAGATACAAATGTCATTTCTTGACTGCAGTCCATAATGCTTTGGCTAAGATTTGCAAGACAAACACAATTTATGAGAAGAAAATTAAAATTATCAGGCAACAATCTGAACCTGTACAGCTGAGAGGTATTACAAAGCAATCTTTAACTTTTAATGCTACAATAGCAGTACTGTTGTAATGCATGCATACCGCATGCTGCTGACATCCATGCCAAATGACTTTGATGGGCTCTAGCATTCAGATCATGATCTGTCTCAGATGTAAAAAAAAAACAGAATACCACTACGAATACCAAGCTTGACTATATGCAGCTTTAAACTATTACAAGTAATGCCTGAAAGTCATACTTACACATCATTGGGGTGCCACCAGTCTGACATTCTTCGATTCAATGGTTGAGATTATCCCTCCACCTCATCCTGAGATCTCTGTAGTAGTTTCTACACTGTTCACCAGTTCAGGGGATACTGGTAGCATTTGTCAGAGCCCGGACCAGACTATTTCATGGTTCTGTCCTTGATTGTGAGCCATGATAGTGCCATGATAGTGCAAAAGCCGAGGCCCATGGTCATTCACTAGGAGTCCAACAAACACCTTGAACTCCTGGACACCCCATCTTTGGGCACTAAATATCAAACGCTCTCCAGAAACGCCTTCCACGTCTGTCACAGAGCAAGTCCAATGTAGAATGATATTTCCCCACCAATTGCATGTATCACATGTACTCAAAAAGTGCACTTTTTGATTTGGCAACATTTGAAAAAGTTGCTCTTTGCTTACCATTGCGCAAACGGTGCAAAGTGTGCAGGGTGTTTTCGAGATAGTACACGATGCAGAAGTTTTGTAATTTATGCAATTTCTATGTTATTTGAGATACAGGCAATTCTGTAACTGCGTTGGTCCAATGGAAACGGCATGTCAAGCCACAAAGCAGGAATATACTTGTCTGAACATAGTACATATTATACCTACAGTCATACTTTTGCTATTAACTAGACAATACATAGATTACTAAATAATTACATAACTGACACAATATTATGTCAGTCCTAAGTCATATAAATATTATATAAGCTACACTAGGTCACCTGCTATAAGTGAGAATGACTATAATATGAATTGGAACAACATTACAATTGAGTGACATATGCTGTATTCAGACCCTGGATCATATTGCCATAGGAAAGTTGAGAAATATTTTCGCTTTGTGTCAGTTCTTTTCTAAATACTGCAACATCACAAAAGTAAAACAAACACTGCACATCTTGTACTTGAACACAGGACCATCTAGACTTCAGTCCTAGACTTAACACCTGCTGCCACAGAGTATGCTACATAACATCCCTTAAGTTAGTATTTATTGTTAAGTTCTCAATGTTAACCGCAGTGCATCAGCATTTAGCAGGTTTGTGCTATGCACAATTACATTAATAGAAAGCATCCAGTGTCTATTTTTGGCTGTCTGCATCCTGTCTGCTACCTGGGTGGTCCAGCTGTCCATTTTGTGCAATGCTGCTGTACACGCAAAACTAATTAGCATAACCAAACCTGTTTGTGCTAAGTGGAATATCACACAAGTAATGCACCCCCATTACCCACTAAAGTAAGACAGAAGGAGAAAAAAGGGGAAATACAGTTTGTTACTACACAGGAGGCATATCTGGAGAGGTCTAGATTTCCAATCTCACTACAATGCACCCTCAGAAAACAGGATCAGTGCCTTATCTCTGTTTATAGCACAAACAGCTTGGCAGCAAACAACTAAGTTAGCCATCACACAACAATCTTCCACAATGTATTTTAACTGATTTCAAGCCATCAGCTGTTATTTATATATGTATTATATGAAAGAGATTTGGATGTACTGCATTTAGTGATCACACAAGCTGTTAGGGCTATTGCTTAAACTTATACCAATCTGTGCTGCTTGGCCATTCAACAGTTATATGACCAGTATTCAGAGATATGCAGTGTGAAAGCTAATCTACCTCATTTACTATACACTGTGTACGTATATTAACTGGGAATGGTATGATATGCAGTTATCAGCAAATGAAGGCCAGGATGAATGGCACAAAAAACATGCACTGCTCTTTTGGTGGTGGGAGCAAAGGTAAATTCCTGTTATGGAACATGCAAGTTTACATTGTTCTTTCAAGGGTTTTGTCCAAGCTGATGTCATGTTATAGCATAACTTGTCTATGTAAAAATATTCTATTACAAACATATGATGGTAAACCGAGGCCATTCAATATTCACCGGTATCTTGTAGAGTTATGAATGTGTGAATCCTGAATAGCTGCAGACTACTATTTTATAATGGACACATACAAGTGAAATAATGCAATGCTGTCATATGTTCCTTGACTTTCCATACACATCTTCCACCTTTTACCAGCTTACTGTATCATGGCTTAAATACAAGTACATGCCATAATAGGGATATGCATTACAGTACATGTTCAGGACCCTAGAAAAAAAAGCATGGCATCTGCATGGATGCTTCATATCTTGTTGAACGGCTTCACAAGATTGGTTGATTAGCATGCAGTTCACCTGCTTATGTAGTAATTAGCATCTCTGGAGCCACAGACTAAGAGATATACAATCCATTAATAATGTGCTCCATTATAAAAAAGGAAATGTGAAGCTAGTTAAACTGATGTTGAGGAGAGTTAATATGTTTTTCAACTCACTAAGACAATCATATTTCTTCACATTATATCTCTACAGAGAAATATTTCATTTCAGCAGGTATGTTCCCGTTTTGTTACCAACATAATGCATATGCTGGAATGCAATTAAAAATAAATGTGATGTAATGGCTTAGACACTTAAATCTGTATGCATTACTTAGAAGTGTAAAGATGGCATGTCCTTGATTGTCAAGCCATTTCACAGGTACACAGCATTGAGAATACCTGAAAAATGCTGTGTTATAAATATGTACATATAAGAAAAAAGGTAACAGTGCTAAAAAGAGCAGAACGCTTTAACTTCACTTCAAAAAATGTAAAACCTACAAGCATTGTCAGAAATGCAGTGTATAAACATACCTTAGTAGGTAAAGATGCTAGCTTTTAATTTTTTGTTTTAGAGGTAGTTCCCCAAGAAATTAGAGGTGGACCATGGGAAACAAAAATAGAGTGTCATGAATTACTTTGGCAACTAGTCCTAGAAGCCTGTAGATCTCCTGGACTTAATGATCATGTCTCCCTGGCTCCAGTTTTAAAACTCAGAGCTGCAAGGTTATACTAGTGCTTGTGGGTTTTATTAAGGTTATTATATTTTAGTAGTTTTCCTATTTTGTATTTATTATATTATCTAAGTATATTTTTTACATTTTTCAGAGTTTAGTGTGAATATGTTTAATGTATTCAGACTCTGTATGTAATTTTAATTATTTCTAAAGTTGTTCAGTGCTATGGATTGTGATTTTTTTATGGACTGTGATTTGTAGATTTATTTTTATTAATTATTTTACATGAATTATTGGTTCACAATGTAGTAGTAGACTATACTAGATTAATTTTTGTGGGGTTGTACTTTGATTCTGATTGGACTGTTTTTAACCTGATGGCAGTATTTATACTGGTTGTGAATGTCAGGGCTGGTGCATATCTGAGAATGTTCTAATTCGAATGAAAAATGTAGTGAATCAGTTAAGTGTTAGTGTTATTGCTGTGTTATTGCTCTTTTTCCCTCGGCTGTTTAATAAACTTTTGGCCTTCCTAGCCGTGGTTGTGTGGTTGCTGCTCTACAGTGCACTTTTTTTGAAATATGTACACATGTTACATGGCAGGTCCTCTGACAGCACTTTTAGCATTTCAAAGAAGTTTTGTTAACATAATGTGTCCTTAGCCTGTCATTTTGTTTGGGGGGGGGGGGGGCAAAGATGAGCTAGTGGGGTCTATATCACACCATCAAATGTACTACTTCTTGAATACCTCTTCGGTGAACAGATTTTGTTGGGACCCCTTTTTGTTGAATGGTCATTTTAGTGAATATTTTCCCAGGGGAAAAAACACAGCAGGTCATGATTGAGAATTTGCCCTTTTCCCCACTGTAATGCAGTCTTGGAGTTTGTATATTTATCTGAGGGGGGGTGTTGGGGGCATGGGGGAGAACCTAAGTGTGTTTTAAATTTTGTGCTTTTTTTGTGACAATCGTTAGTTGGACTACCAGTTCTTTTCCCTCGGAGAATATTCGCTAAAATGATCATTCAACAAAAAGGGGTTTTAACAATGTGATAAAATCCAAAAAAAACTCTGACAGGTATTCTTTTTTTGACAAAGTGAGTTTGATGAAGAGGTATTTGATAAATAGTAAGTCTGACGATGCAATATAGACCCGAGTTAGTGCTAGGGCACTAACTGGACTGCACTGTTATTTTTGGTGGGTGAGTATATTACACTTACTGCTATGGCACAAACAAGGATATGTTTCTCTTGTTAGTCTCACTTATTTTGTATCCTTTGTCTTGATATTTTTTGAAATATGCAGACTTTCATGTTTATCCAGGGGGAATACTGACATCCTTCCTTTACTGCTTTACCTGTAAACAGTTAATTTGCAGTTATGTGATCCACATGTATTATCATTCTTTTGCCTTGCTGGACAAAATATGTCTGCTTGTTGTAGGCCCTCACATATGCATGCAGAGGATAATCTGATAATTGATGTCTTAAGGCAACATGCTGCTGTGCTGCTGTCCAGGGGGTTGGCTAATATGGCTGAGCATACAGCCCTCTGGGATGAATTAGTAGCCAACATTAACACCACTGGGTGACACAATCGCACATGTGAGCAGGTGCATCACAGAGCAACAGACGTAGCACCTGCTGTACATAGACATGCAGCTGCAGTGGCACGCGATCATCAAGTCACAGGTGGAGGCCCTACTGCAGAATCCCCTGTCACGTGGGAATTCCTGGTGAACATTGCCAACCAGGACAGCTTCATGCAATCCATGGCACAGTATATTCTGGATGTGGGTGCAACTCCTGCATCCCAAGAGGAGCATCCAGGTATGTTTCATTAAATGATAATTAGAATAATGTGGCACAGTGCACTAACTTCAATAATGTATATGTCTGTGTCAGTTTGTTGGGTGGGTGGATTTAGGATTGCTACAGGTAGAAGCTTAATTTGAAGTTGTCAGCTACATTCATTTTGACATTTGAAGTACTGCAGATATAGAGGTGTAAATGTATTGCCTCCTGTTTTACTTTTAAATGTGATGATGCTGCCCTTACCTCTTGTTTTACTTATTTTAGGACCATCATGAATACAGAGATGCGGGCCTCCTGCAGATTGTAAGCCTAATGCATTTATGTCAGTACTGTAAATAAATTTGAAGACATCTCATAATGTGTCCTCTCAGGCCCATTGTACTGTATGTATTGCTGTACTGTCTGCAATACTGACAACAGTACATTTTTTCTTAGAATATATTGCAGCATAGTAGTTCAGATATTAATGTATTCCTGTGCTTCTCTGTTTTATCACAAGTGAGCATGACAGTGGGAGATGGGGCACGCTGACACCTGATGTCAGTGTCTCAACAGACACTGATGATGATGGTGGCCAAACTGAGGCACAGGTGGAGGGTGCAGCGGTTGAATCTGTTATAGGTGTTGACATCCAGTGATGCCCTTCATTTTCACCAGACACAGCCAGTAGGCCTATGCCTACATAGTCCAAGGAAGCCAGAGATATTAGACAGGCTGAGGACAATGACATTGATCAGGGTAGTGTGGCTACTGCAGCTTCAGTACCTGTTGAATCTGTCCATCTCCAAACTGTTAGCAAAGTGTCACACAGGAGGGTTAATAGGGGTGCTTGGAGGAGCGCTGCTGTCCCTCCTCCACCAGGTGCAGGTGTCTCTTCCTGTGTCACTCAGTGGATGTTTAGGGCTATCATGGAGGCACAGGCTCATTCTGAAAGGTGCTCCAGGCAAATGCCTAGTATTCTAGATGTGGCACAATCTGACATCCATGACTGCACAATCTGACATCCATGACTGCCGCCACCATGTATCCAATTCAATAGATCGGTTGAATGACATGTTGGAACATGGACTGTCTGTGATGGAACAAGAAGTTTATATTATGGACCGTTTAGTGTCTGTGATGACTTGTCTGCTGGGTGGAGGACATTGTCCATGTGGGTGTAGGTCAGCCACACCATCTGCTGCTAGCCAACATGGCCATGCCCAATCATGTTCACATATTGGAAGTACTTCCCCTGCATCATCAGGGAGTGTGCTGTCTACATGCAGACATGGCAGGCTATGGTGGTTGTGGTCCTGTGCATTCTCATGAAGGAAGCATGCCCAGCAGACAACATTCACATTCAGGTAGTAGCACTGCATCTGACCTTGGGTGTGGAGGTCCCAGTACATCTCCTGGTAGACCTAGGTCTCATGGCCAGGGGAGACAATGATGAACTGACAACTCTGCTATGCACAGCTCACACCTGTCCAACATACCAAGACATAGAGTTGCACTGAGCTTGGCTGTTTGTGCACACAGTCACAGACCACTTTCACATGAAGGACCCTACAGACACACACACTCAACAGCTACAGGGTTCAGCCTTCCTGCTTCTGCATTCTTACACACACACACACACACACACACACACACACACACACACACACACACACACACACACACTCAACAAACTTTGTTGTCAACCTAGGCCTCCTGCCCCACCCTCAGCACCCTGCGCAAGTGATGATAACTGTCCCATATCCCTGATTTTTCTCTTTTGGATTCAAGGAAACTAACGCTTTGTGTCTGATGCACAGGGTGCTTAGCTACATTATTGCTTGTATATCTACATTAATTTTGCTTAAATGTTAATTGTACCTGTGAATCATATTTGCCTTACCAAGTTGTAAAGTGGATAGTATCATCATTTCACGTATTTATAGTGTATTCTCTTGTAAGGGTTGTGAAGTCAGCAATTGCAATGTGTGTCATTACTTTCTATCGGTTCTCTTTAAAGATTATCCAGTACAAATGTATGGTGCACATCATAAGTCAGGCCATCACATACAGATCTCTGGAGTGCATGACAGCAGGGTAGTATAATCTCATCAGAACAGTACATTATCATGGTCTCTGTTGCATGTAGCTCACCAGACACATGCATCTGCAGGACTCCCCAAAGGCTTTCTCATCAAGCTAACACATAGCCTACAAACCATGCCATGATGTATGTATACAGATTAAAACACGTCACTTTATTCTGTCTTGTATTGCATGATGTGATGTCTGCCTGACATCCAAGCCACTGTCTGATCATGGCCTGGTGAGATACATGTATATACAATACTCTTATATAGCCGATGACATCAGCATTGTCTGTTGAGCATATGGGAATAACAGTGTTCCACCTGCTGGTGCAAAATGCTGTCTTTGACATCACGTTATAGCTGAATGACACACACAGACACATACACACACACACACACACACACACACACACACACACACACACACACACACACACACACACACACACACACATTTGACTGCAGTGAGAATAGAACCCCTGTCTATTTAAGTACCAGACAACAAATCACTGAACGTAAGACATGCACCACAGCACAAGTCTGACTTGCATTGTGTCAAGTTACAGCTTACTTACACAAACCCACAGACTGTTGACTGTAGTGAAAATAGGACCCTTACCTATTTAAATAAACAGAGTAAAGAACACAGTACTTAATGCACATGCCACAGCACAAGTCTGACTTACATAGCTGTGCAGGTGAACTTATAGAATATGACATCAGCAAGCCCTGTGAGAGACAACAGCTTGAGAGGCCAGTATGGAATGACTGTGTAGGGATAAGCAGCTATCATAAAAAATGTCCAGACATAGCATTGAAGAGTTGACTGTAGGATACCACATATACTGTGCTGCGTAGAGTCACTCACAGCTAGTTAACTGCAGTGAGATTAGAATCCCTGCCTATCTAAGCACACCGCACTACAGAATGCAGTACTTAACTGACACACCATGGCACAAGTCTGAATTATACAGGATTGCAGGTGGACTTATAGTAGATGATATCAGCAGGCCCTTTGAGAGACAACAGCTTGGGAGGCCGGTATGGAATGAATGTGTAGGGATGAGCAGCTATCAGAAAATCAGCCAGCCATGCCAGTGGAGAAGTAACTGCAGGATAACACTTTTATTCTGCTTACTAGACACACACACACACACACACACACACACACACACACACACACACACACACACACACACACACACACACACACACACACATATATACACAAAATCAACTGAAGTGAGAAAAGAACCCCAACATACCTAATTGCACATACTACACAACACAGTATTTAACACATATGCTATGGAACAAATCTAACTTTTACAGAAGTTCAGGTGAACGTATAGTAGATGACATCAACAGGTCATTTGAGGAACCACTGCTTGGGAGACCTGCATAGTCACATAGGGTCATAGCGTCATATGAGGCTAGTGGCCTAATAGCACTAGGCTGCTTAGAAGCCTAGCTGTATAACAACACAAGTACTCTTACTGAGCATATTTGGATGTTTGAGTTTAGCAGAGAAAGGTTGTGAGCACCACCAACTGATGAGGGAGCACACAACATTATAAATGACACTTTGTTGTAGGGTTGATTTATGTGTGGAAAAAATAAACTGAGACCCCATGCTTGTAATGCTTGTTGGTGTATGGCCAGCACATGGACTGAAATCGGACAACATTATATATATATATATATATATATATATATATATATATATATATATATATATATTGGGCCATACCTTACCTAGCAAGGATCTGGACAAAGCCATACATTTTGGGTTGAAGAATGACCAAACACAGGGACGTATTTTACATACTGGTCTCACAAACTTATACAGTTGATAGAATAACATGTTTTGCATTAATGCCAATTGTCTGAAGGGTAGGAGTTTTGAAATTCCATTGCCTGTCATTTTTTTCTAGCTTCAATAGTCAAGTATTTTCAAATTATTTACCAGAAAACCAACTTCTTATGAGAAATAGGGCAAAACTGTGAATGAAAAATCAGGACATTCTACAAATATCTAAACAGTTGAAATGTATACATTGGGCAGCAGATTTGCACTATGGTTAACTAAGTGTATGAGCATGCAAGATCCAGCTGTTTGTGGTAGGTAAGCAGTGTGCAAACATGAGCAGCATTTCTAATGTGTGACAGTTACTCCACTCTGGGTTTTCATGATGGCCAAAACCATTTATCGAATGTATCCAGTTTCTATGTCTGCCTGTCTGTTTCCTAGGTGGTCCAGTTTCAATAATGCCATGCTTTGCCCAAGCTACATAAGCACAGACAAACCTGCAGTCATTTTTTTGCACTATGAGGTGCAATGTAAACACAGTGGAATAAAAAAATGGTAGGAAAATAAATGGAAAGGGAGACTTATGTAAAGTGAGCAAAACAAGGTATGACATACACAGTACAAAATTATAGTACACATCACATATGTCTATGTAGTTCAGGATTTGAACTCTCACACTACTGCATATGCAGAAAACAGAATGGATGATGTAGCCCTCTTTGCCACACAAACAGCTTTATAACAAAGAACTGAAGTCATTGTGCACACAGACAAATGCATCAGAATGTACACTGCTATGAAATCTTCAGCTATGACTTGTACTTTAACCCTCTTTCTTATATTTGGACATAGTGCATTTATTGATCACACAACATGATAGGCTTCTGCTTGCAAATATACAGCTTTGTCTTACTTGTCTGTGTTTCTTCATAAGTTATCTGAGCAGTAGTGTGAGGCATTCAAGTGTGTAAGGCATTTAATATCCTTGGCCTTAAAATGTGGATGGATATTAGCTGACAGTTATATGATATGCATTTGCCAGCTAGTGAAGGCTAGGTTGGATGACACAGACACCCATATACTGTTCTTCTGGGGGGACCATTGCTGAGTTACTGTTATGGCACTGCTCTTGGTGGAGGGGTCTCATGTACTGTTTTGTCATAAACAAGCATAGTCTGTTCTTTTGTGGGTAAGCAAAGTTGTTACTGCTATGGCACAAACAAGGATATAATGCTCTTGTTACTCTGCTTGCTCTGTTTCTTGCCTGTTTTTAAAGGGTTGTGAAGTCAGACACTGCAGTGTGTATTATTACTGTTTATCTTCTCTCTTTACTGATTTTACAAAGGTATTGTGCAAAAATAATGCCACATAGCGAGCATCAGTATGCTTCAGAGGTAGGACTGTATGAATCTTTGAAACCAAAGGCCTATTACTTACTAATGGACACATATGAGTAAACTAGAGGTGTCTCTGCTGTCACATGTTAAAGTACTTTTTGCACAAATCCATGGCACTATTTACTTAATTACTATTCCAACCTACTAAATACAGGGACATGCCATGATATTATTCAAAAACTGCACTCTTTGTTCAGGACTTACCTTGCAAATGCAGCAGTGGACACATTCGGAGTTCAGGACTGATGGTCTGATACAAGCAGTACACATCCGGTGCATGGGGAGGTACAGGTTGTGTGAGTTGCCTGGCATCAGTTTTACTATGTGTGTGTGTGTGTGTAGGGGAAAGGCATTATGCACCTAGGTGGTTAGTGAATGCACTATGCATTGTCTTTTAGCCAGAGCAAGGGTGTATTGAGCATGCCTATGTCAGCCTCCAGGCACAGCATCTGGTGGTTCCCCCCTCTCAGCCCTCCTCTGACTGTAGCTCTGTTGACCTAGGCATTGGTGGGGGATGTGTGTCCCTTCCCCTAGCTGATCCTGCTGCAACTGTTTCTGCAAGATCAGATTGTGTAGCATAGCACATACTGTGAAGACTTGTGCACATCTCTGGATTATACATAAGGGCTCTACCAGATGTATCTAAGCACCAGAACCATGACTTCAACAGCTCAAACACATGGTCTGTGATGTTTCAGGTTTGAGCATGTGCCTCATTGTGTCATTCTTCTGTGGGTGTGTGTGCACATCTGATGGGTGTCATCATCCATGGTTTCAGTGCATAGCCAGCACCCCACAGTAAATGACCCTGTGAGATGTCCCCCCTAGCAAACATCTGATACAGCTGTGATGTGTGCCAGATATGAGAGTCATGATAATGGCCAGGGTTGCAAGGACACATATTCAAGATTGTTCTCTGGGCATTGCACACAGCTTGGCAGTTGATGGAGTGGTATCCCTTGTGGTTCATGTAGATTCTACCCTGCTCATCAAGTGGTGCCTTGATTTGTACATGAGTGCAATCTATGGCAGCCATTACTTCAGGGTAGTTCAATATAGAGTAGAACTGTTGCATATTGCTATCCCTCTCCTCAGAACTATGGGGAAAACATATGCGCTTACTGGCATATATGAGCATAGCATCCAGGAATTGGTGGAGGATCATAGATGCTGATGCCTGTGACACACCTGTGATGTCCCCATTTGGTCTTTGAAAAGTACCTGTAGTTAATATTCTAAGGGCTATACATACCTTAGTTTCCACTGAGATGGGTTCCTCTTGATTGGTTCTGGTTCTGAATTGAGGGCAGCAGAGCTCAGTGAGTTCTTGTAAGGTGTCCCTGCCCAGCATGTAGCACTCTACAATCTTCAGGTCATGTAGCATCAGATACGTTACCCTGGGCCTGAACACTCTTCTCCTTCTCAGCCAAGGCCTATTGTTATCTGCACTAGCAGCACTGACTTCAAGCTCCAGCTCATGCAGCTGTAGAATAGCTGCAGCAGCCCCTAGCATTGTGTCAGTTAAAATTTGTCACTACCCCAATGGTATTAAAGTATTTAGGAAAAACAAGAATGGAGGTTATATGGATCCTTTATAGCATGTTGAATAGCTGCACCATGTTGGATTGGTTCATTAAAATGGAATTCACCTGCTTATACTGTATTTAGCATTATCTGTTACACACAGCTGCTGCTTGTTAATCATTGCTCTAGGCACACCTCCGCACACCCCCATGCATTCCCATGCAGCTATGCATAAATAAAGTAAGCACGGCAAAACTGTAATTACTTAGCTCCATTACTGTGATATTGTGCAAACATTCAGTATATAAAGGAAAGCGTGCAACCCTGTATTTGAACGCAAGACTTTCTGTACTCTAACCCTACACATACATATGGTGCCACAGAGCTATTTATATGAAAAGTGCAGCAAAAGGTACCGTTCATTCCTCCATTGCGCAATGGTGGGCATAGTGCATGATCACACAAACTAGGACATCAAAAATGTACAAATATTATTTGAAATGGACAGAGAAGACAAATTTTACAACGAAATTCCAAGGATGACATACAAACTGTGATATTTGCATAGCTTACATGCACTTGCACATTCCACAGACCAATCTGTACGACTTTGAAGGTGTAACCTGAAACACCCCCACTGATGTCATCACTCACTGTTGACATCCATTGAAAAGAAAGACAGAGTGGAATCGCCTACACTGAGTGAACATATCTACAGGGTTACTCTTTTTTGGAATCTGCAATTCCAATGAGTTTTTACCTAATATGCACCTTCACCATGCTGACAGCCTGGAATCTACACGGTTATTTGCTATGCCAGCAGAGAAACTGAACAGGAGCGCAATACTGTAAACACAAGGGAGGCTATTCTTTTGAACTGTGTTTTGCATGTACGGCTGCTGCATGGCTGCAAAAGTCCCCAAATGCCCCGATAGCATAATATACTTAACTTTAAGGAATGCAAATGGATTATTAAGTTAGGAGCATTGTTTCCACCTGGACTTAATGATCATTTATGAAGAACCAATAAACAGCTTTTGTATGATATATATAAATGTATGCATGCATCTATGACTATGTTTTTCTCACTGAAGAAGGCTATTACAGCTGAAACCAGTTTGGGGCAGGTAGTAGGGTTCTTTTTCCTCTGTACCTATGTTATGATGTATTCATTTTATTTTATTATTTTATTTCATTAAAAGGGATTTCCACACTTTCTGCTGGCTCATTTTGTTTTGGATTGCATTTGGAGGCTATTCTTTTGCCCATATATCTGCTACGTACTACATATGCTTACAGTACAATATAATAATATGTTTTAGGATGTTCAAACATTTTAGCAACCTGCATTATGTAAAATTACATTTTCTTTTGGGGGTAGGGGAGTAAAGGTGCATTTATGTCGTGGACCTTATAAATGTATTTTTTATTTTATAACTCTGATATTTTAGCATAATAGGTCATAGTATGTGTAGGTTTACATGTTGAAGTCAGTTCTGTACAAATTTTAAGAGCTTTTACTTGTTCTTGCCCATGTGTAGACTCCTTTCCATGGCTGGATTTGGAAATTTCCGAATGCGCGGCCAGCACGAACACAGAGTCTGCACGGTTGCTTTAGATGTTGTTGAATTGCTTCACTGTGTTGATTTGCTTCATTAGCATAAAACTCAGCTACTTATGCTGTAATTTGTATGTCATGAAAGTTTCTGTATTTGCTCAAGAGTGTGTGCTGCTGTGCGGAGTTTACTAAATCTAAAACTCGCCGCTCCTGTGTGCGCATCAAGCTGTGATGTGCACATGGTAAAAAATTGTCATGTAGGGTTTCATGACTCCCCCCATTAGTTTATTGTCTTGGTGAAGGAAAGATGCTTAACATCTATTGTATGTTAAGATGGACATAGGGCATAGTTTGAAGTTCATAGCAGTGGGTGGCAGTGTTCATTAAGTTAGTGATTCCTTCATGAGGTCAAGAATTTCAGTACCCATTAAACCATAATTAGGAGTAAGTGTTATGTATGAAATAAAATATGATACAATGTAAAATTTGATTGCATTAAGTAGGAATATAGTCAGCATGTTCTTCCGTTACCTACCTCTTGAGTAGCGTTTGACTAAGTAGTGGTGTAAGGAAAGTAATTGGTATGCAAATTGTCAAAACCATAGACCTATGTTGTCCTTTGTTCAAGGGGGCAGGTGTATAGAGCATTTAGAGTTTCAGTACATTATTAGTATGCTTTGTACCAGTGATTTGAGGTTGGAACCATATCAAACCAAGAGCAACAGAAGCTTACTGTGCAGCAACCATGCAAAGATAATTCTAACTCATCATAGTGTGTACATAGGTAAGTACAATGCCATTACAGGTGATTTTAGGTTAAACTAATTTCCTTTCAAAGAGCAGAGTCAACCCTTGTGTTTGTCAGGTAATGACCTTAACTATTATACCAACCCCCAACACCAATAATATTTGTATGTAACCCTTAATCACAAAACTAAACATTCTGGACCATATCCATTCTATTGTAAAAGACATCGACAAAAACCTTGGCACATTCTATAAGATATACATTTACATATAGCTGGAGTCAAGGAAGAGGTTAGCTGAATCATTGTTGCAAGTTAACTAATATAAGACATGGGACTCACTGGAGACCCTAAGAATTTTGAACAACTCAGATAACAGCTACCTGCTGTAGGATTGTAAAATTTGTTCAAGGTCTACATACATCATTGCACAGTTCTACATAAAATAAACTGGATAACTGCTGAAAACTAGAAAAGTGGTGAGAAACTGGAAAACTGGGAGAAGTGGAAAGAGAGAGAGTGGTGAGGTATAAAAGGGAGCAGATGATAATGATTTCTTAATGGAGGAAACGGATGAAGGAGTGATGGATTACAAACTGAGGAGAAATGGTGTAGTTAGTGACCGGGGTTTGTTTAACCATAAATGTCAATTTTTAGAGTAGTAATGAGATTATGTGTGCTATGGCTGTGGTAAATCTAGAACTGGGTGAAGAGATTATGGTATATGAAGCAAGTGCATTGTGCTCTTGTTTTAAGATGGCAATGAGATCTTTCCTGAAGTAGGACAGGTTGTCATTAAACACAATGGAGTAGGGGATTAAATATGAATGCCAACTATGGCACATAATTCTGGTTCTATAGATCTGCTCAACTGTTCTGTATATCAAAGTCCAGTACATTTAATTCTCTGTTGCCCATGTTCCTTCCTGATGTTTGTCCATCATTACAATCCATGGATGTTATTGATGTATCATGGTTACACATTTTATAAAGCATTCTTCACAGCATTAATGGTAGTTTGCATTCTTCCTTCTCTATGAAAACATTATGCACTCTGCATCTTAGATTAATACTGAAACAGTAATAGCATGTGCTGTTTATTTGCCTTTCACTTGTGTACATGAGTGTCATTTCACATCATGCAAAATAATAAAATGGTGACTGCCCAGGAGGATACAGTAGCCAAGTCCAGCTCTGGGCAGACAAAAGGTAGCTTTCAGACCTCAGATTAAAAAAAAAAAAAACATCCCAGATCTTCTTTTTCTCACATCACTGATGTAAATTACAGCCTGCTAAGCTTTTAATGTGGGTGTTTCATATTATGTACCCAAATTGTAATGAAGCTATACCCCTACCTATCCATAATTTGTTATTCTAATTCCAACCTCACCATCTTCTTGCAAAGTTACTTAGGCTTAAGTTAAAATGTGTGTAATTAGTATACTCTGCCAATGTAGTATTGTAGTGCAGACATATTCACATTCATATAATTATTCACTATTCTTTCATAAAGTTGGACTCAAACAAGTACCATTTGTTCTCCTGTGTCTTGCTTGAATGGTTCAGTGATTTCAACCCAATTTATAGTAAATGTGACTGATCTTCCCAGCAATATGACACTGCTAATGTTGGTTCTATACTTTGTTTCATTTGTGGGTTTCTCTAACTACTTCCATCTCAAACCGTCTGTACTCAACAAGCCGTCTGACCCACTAGCCCTAACATTTGGTAATACACATTTATTTTTCTATTGTTTAAACTTTTGAAGACTGCATTTACTTCAAAGTAACTGACAATACAATGTGTTGGAGATGCATTTGAAAGTAATACAAACAACAGTTTCTCCCCAGACTACATGTGGCATACTCCTTGTAATATAAAGCTACATGCTTATAATTTGTTTTGTTACATATTGCACCAGATATGTTCTGGTAGATCAGATTATACAGTGAGAAAATACAAACTGCCTAATAAAATTCTGAATGGACTTATACTGGTCTGTTCTCCCACCTGAACAGTCATGATAACATATACTTCAGGCTTTTCTTACACACTTAAATAACCTTAAATGGCAAGGCAGTATTTGTTTACATTTTGCTGTGTCTTCACAATGTACTTCCTCTGTAAAAAATTTCAGACTCTGCCTTCCATCTTTGTGACAGCTCTGTCTCACTAGCATCATGTCATCACACTATTATTTTTATGGGATACATCTAGTCTTATCTATAACCTTTCAATGTTAAGCACTCGTGGTGGCAAATTTACATAACCTTTGGCCAAGGATATGGGACACTTTTTTATTCAATGCTAGCTAGCCATTTACTTCTTCATAAGTGGAATTTTTCCCTTTTTAATATTCAATGGCATTTTTGTCAGTAGAACTGCAAATGGTTAATGTTAGAGAAGTTTAATTTGCTTCCTTTTCAAAAGTACTGTATAACAAAGTCTTAACAATAGTTTTCCAGTTTTGCCATTTCAAAATGCCATAAACAAACCTGATTTAGATGTGAAAGTTTTATGTTTACATTCTATTTTCCTTGAAACTAGAGAATTTTATTTGTACTTTGTACACATTTTAGTGATAAATGTTTTTTTAATGCATGTTTAGGGAATAAATAGCTACCTCACATGCCCTTATATGTACATGACAGATTGTCATTATATAAGGAGTACAGAAGAAATTGTATTATGTATACAGAGGTGTATAATAAAATATAGACAAATGTGTCATAATACCTCAATATCATGTATTCATTAAGGATACTAATTTAAAATATGCTGTTAAATGGTATGTGTTGTAATGATAGGCATTAATAGGGGGTGTACCGTGAGGTCAACTCTGGGGAAAAGGATGAGCCAACCTTGTGCAAGCACAATGTGGGACATGAAACTCAACTAGTCATTATTTGATAAAATTCACTTCACTGAGTCATAATATTCTTTTTGCTTTGTTGGCTTTTGTGTTTTCTCTAGAAAAAATGGGGCATATAGGAGGACAAAAGAAAGTGACAATGAAGTGAAGGCAAAATTCAATGATTTAAACAGAACAGCAAAACAGACACTAAATATTTTTTGGTCATTTATTAGAGATGCCGAAAGGAAGGACAAAACATCCCATGCTGAGTAGAAATAGGAGAAAAGTGCACAAAAGGAAAGGAAAAAGCAGAGGTACTTATAAGCATGTTTCTTCTTCCCAAGGAAAATGAGGCAAGGGTGCCATGTTGGAAGGAAGTTAAGAAAGGATAGCATAGCTGAGAGAGAGCAATGGACTGACAACAGGATAGAGACGCAAGAAGTGGAATAGAACAGGCTGCACTAAGAATGAAAAAAGCACAAGGACCAGATAGATGCAGCCCAGCATTCACAAGAATCTGGCCAGTAGGCTCATCTGACTGAGACTTAACACTGCTCACTCACTAATACAAAAGTGCCTGAGGGTAGAAGACAGCAGGAGCAGTACCCACATACAAGATGGGGCAGGAAAAATACAGAAAACTGTAGGCTCTCTTGTCAAGCAGAAGTAACAGAAAATGTATATATAAATATATCTATATATAGAGAGACAGAGAGAGAGAGAGAGAGAAAGAAAGGGAGAGGGAGAGTCCTATGGGAAGGATGTGTTGCTTTCCTAGAGGAAAACAATTTCCAGGGTAAAAACTAACATGGGCTGATAACCAGAATAACTTCTGAGTGAAACCAGAATTGCTGAATTGACTGTATGACTGAGTTAAAAGAAACCTTGACAGTGCAGTAAATGTATATGTGACCCATCTAGTATTTAACAAGGTCTTTAATTTGAACCCTGTTCAGGTGGGTCCTCATAAAGGTAGAAGGGCTGGTATTTGACCAAGAATAAGAGGCTGTAGAAATGCATGCGTGAGTGGTGAGATATAGCATGTGGTACTGAAAGTGACAACATTACTGAGAAAATGACCAGTGGAATACTGCAGAGGTCAGTCATGCCTCCGTTAACTGTCACTGTGTTTGTTTTACATGATTGGAATGTACAACAGGATCCTGCACTTCAATGATGACACAAAAATAAATGCAGACAGAAATTATGCATGAGTGGTCTATGGAAGGATTTTGAAAGATGCCAATGTCGGTAAAATATGGACTCTAAAGTTTCACAGTACAGCTTTAAAACAGAGATTTTATTTCCAAAGTACCCTATTGAGCTAAAAGATGAAATAAAGAAGGGAATATTGCGGTGGGCCTTGACCCCAAAGTAAATGTTGACTTTTCAATGCAAATTATTGTGCACACAATCATGAAGAACATATTGGTCTTTGTACACCTGGTGTTTGAAAAATTAAACTAGATCTCAAACAGTACATGGAATTTCACACATGATTCTTGTAGGAATGTGTTCTAGTGGTGGCAGTTATAAGGTAGTCAACTCTTCAACTTCTTTTACATTACAGCCAACCTCACGAGTCATTTGGACATATCAAAACTTTCATTTGTTATCTTATTCACTGATTTATTATTTTGTTCAGATTCTGCAAGAAGAAGGAGATGATTATGTCTGTCTTGTCTATTCATTATAATGCTACTATTATTTCACTGATGGCTACCCTAACCACTGGTCTGTCTGTTCTGTTTTTCTGTCTGACATCTCCAATATCTCCGTAATCTTGCTTCCATCTACTCAGTCTGGTAGCCTGTTCCATTAGTCAACAGCTTTTTCTAAGAAAATGAATTTCCTGATATCTAGGTGAACAGCTCATTATCAGCTAACAATTGACATGTTCATAAATATAACCAAAACTAACCAAACATGATCAAGATTCATTGGCATTGCAACAACACTTTTGCATGGTCAACCACATATTCTTAATTAATGCCTTTGCAGCAATTAGGATAAACTCCAAAGCCCTTGAATGGTTAAGTAGCTCAATCTCCAAAAGTCTTTCCATAGTGAAAATAGGACCAGAAATACTACAGTTGCCTCAATAACCACATTGCATTGATGTGACACTAGCTAAATTAACAAACTTATTTTGTTGACTACAAAAACAAGTCTAACAAGCATAAAAATATACAGCATTAGACAGATAAACACCACAGCACATATTTGTATCTGTGTACCTTGTCTAAGCTCCGATAATGCAGAACAATGTTTGCTGCTAATTTTATTAAATTTTTTTTTATAAAATGCAAAGCAGAAAATCACAGTTTTAATGGGAAAAGTACACTATGCCCAATGCCTTTTTATGGACTTATTTAGTGCAGCGGTAGCATTGTTGCCTCACAGCAAGAGGTTCTCCCATTCGATTCTCGGTTTGGGTAGGGAGGGCCTTCTGTGTGGAGTCTGTATGTCCTCCCTGCGGTCGAGTGGGCATTTGAAAGACATGTGTTGAATGGGTGCGCCTTCGTTGAAGGTTGGGCATTGGGCTGGTAACTCGACACCATAAAAACCAACTGCCAGTCATTAGCAGACCGGAGTTCCGCTGTGGTGACCCCCTAAGCGGGAAAAGCCGAAAGACAACAACTTCTAGGTTTCTATGAAATGCAATCCGGTGTGGTTATTGAGGCACTGGGTAGTATTTCTGGTCCTATTTTCACTATGGAAAGACTCTTTCAGAATCAGGGCAGACTTACACTGAAAGCAACTCTTTCAGAATCTGGTCATAAATGCTTGGCACTGTAGTACTGTTCTGTATGGACTCTTCCACCTCAGGCATCTCAGGACAGGGCTTGTCAGCACACATTAGTGCTATGCTACTAACCATCTCTACTCCAGAATTTTTGTCAACAGTGCAATGTTTAATTTTGGTGTCTGCAAATATTTTAGGATGTAAAATGAAGTTGTGATAACAACGAAGCAACCAAGTACCACCAGGATGTTGAAATTCATAAAATATTTATTGTAAAAAACACAGTAAGCGCTTTTGCTAAGTAGCTTCTTCAGACTGACAAACATTAATATCAAATCGTGGTCCTTATATAAAAATTCAAAAAACTAAAACCAATCACAGAAAAATATCAATTAAAAAAGGGATTTTTTAAAGGTACACAGATAAAAAAACACATATAAGCACTCTTGATCTACATGAATGCATATAGAAACTAATTCAATTACAAAAGATGACACAGAATCAAAAATACATGTCAAACATATAAAGGCATACAAAAATATATATAGCCTTAAAAATACAAAAGGAATATGTATATATATTCCTGCTAGTATGAATTATTTTGGTATCCTTCACTTTTTAAGTAGAGGTTTAATGGTAGCCCTTTCATTCAAACCATGGCCCCTATCTGCCATAAGTGCAATAATCCAATTATTTTCTCTAAACTCTGTATGGTTTCTAATATCTCCTTCTCTTATACTACTAGAAATAATCTCAATAACTCTAAATGCGAAGTAATGATCATCTCCAAAACGAGCTATATGTTTGGCTAAGGCATTATGATCCGATTGTTTCCTAATGTGGTAAACATGTTCTCGGATCCTATCCCTAAGGACCCTGTTGGTCTTGCCAACATAAAAAGAATGGCAGAGCTGGCATTCTGCTAGATAAACAAGATTGGAAGTTTTACAAGTGGCTTCTATTTGAAAACTAAAGTCCTTCTGCAGATTTGGATGATGGAACTTATCAGAACTATCAATATAATCCCAGAAGTTACATGTACCACATGGACGGGTCAACCCCTTGTTATGATTATTATGATTATTGCCCTGTTTATGGCATAATAATCTCTTCAATTTTTTCTATTTTTATATGTAAATCTTGGTTGATCACCAACTATTCCACTAATATCATCGTCCACTTGAAGTACAGACCAATGTTTGCCAAAGATTTCTACTAATTCTTTATTATCCAAAGTATAATACAAGGGAACCTTAAGGAAGGAAGGTCTACCTATATCACTGTTACTAGAGTCTTCCTTTTGTGGACCAAAGTATGGAGCAGCTTTACCTTTACATAACGTTTGAATATCTAATAAATTCCCTGAAATCTCGTTTACAGTGTATCCTCTTGATGAGAGTCTATCTTTTAAATATTTTAAAATTGTGCATCTGGTTTTATGTCACATATTTGCTGCAGTGGTGCTATGCAGCTAATAATATGTGCCTCTCATTTTTTGTAACTGCATATGTTACTTTTCTATTAATACTAGTACAACAAAGAAAACATCTGTGGTTTCAGTCAAAAGACTGCTACATTGTCAAACATTTATGAACATATTTTAAAAGAGGTGATTTCTGTGTAAGTCTGCCCTGATTCTAAAAGAGTGGATCTCAGTATAAGTGACTTATTTTGGTGTAAGGCTTATCAATATACAGACTTACTATATGAACACGATTCTAAAACACCTATTCTCAGCCTGCTGTCAGTGTAAGGAGTCATTTACACTCACAGCAGCTCATTTAGAATTAGGGTCATTGTCTTCTGGAATTATTTAAAGTGCAGTACCTTACTTTTCCTTTACTATAAAGTGCAATACACAATATTACTGTTCCAGTTATGTTGACCTCCTTTTGAGTATCACAGAATAGTTTTAAAAGCAGTGGATTGCTTATATGGAGTATACATTTTTTTTAACAATACAGTATCAAATATAGTTTTTTATAGACATGATAAAATGCTGTATCTTGTTTTTTGTCATGAAGCAAAATATCCTTGTAGGAAAGCATGTTTCCCTATATTGTATACTTTTTAGCATTCTTTGAAAAACAGTTAATATTGTAGTTTATTGAGCAAAACAGTATCAATGAAGAAATGTATTTTCTTACCATCTCATTTGCACAATGAAATGTTATTGCTAGGGTCTATTATGCAAAGATAAAGATATAAAGATTATACTCATTATGACATCTCCATCCTGGGCCAGTAATCAAGGAGCCTGAATCCTCACCACTGACACTAGAAAGGAGCACACACTTGGAATACAAATGGATACACTCAGTATTTCCAGATGCAGGCTTCTCTGCATCAAGCACAATTTCCCTTAAGAGCACACAGGGAACACATTCAGCCCAGGGTCTAGATTTCTCTATATCTGTCTCCATCCAGGTCCCTACTAAGAATCCTCACTGGTACTGCTGTAGACTTAAGTCCTCAGTCGAATGTCCAAGTAAAGTCCTCCAGCACCCTCTCTGTAAATTCAGTGCTTTGTGTCCCTGCTCCAAGTAGTTGACACACACACTGAGAGAGTTTATATTTCACACACACACACACACACACACACACACACACACACACACACACACACACACACCTGGGAATGGCTGGCACAGATTTACCTGCTGTGTCACCTTCTGCCCAGAGTATAAGGTAGTTATCACTGCCACCAGGCACTCCACAATCAGCTACTCTAAGGCCCTTAACAAAGGGTGCACAATTATACTGTGTAATATTAACACTAATACAAATGGTAGTAGTTGACCAAGACAGCTAGGCCTTTTAAAGTGGCACACAGAGTGTCACCAAATAAATATAAACACTCTCAAAGGTTAGATACTTTCTGCAATAACCAGCCACAATAAGAAAATAAATATATTTAATAATAAATAATAAACGAACAAGAACATACTAAATATATATTTACAGTAAACACCAGAGTTCAAATCACAATAATATTGGAAATAACTTTGATAGACTCATACAAATAAAGAAAAACAAAATCTAATCTAAGCTTCACTACATTCCTGACGGAATCTAGGAGAATAGCTACTCCATAATAACTATTCCCTAATTCTGGCATAGCTGGCAGTACCTCCTATCGTCACACTCACTTTTATATTTGTGCATTACGATTTATTTATTTTATTTATTTTACATTTGTTGGCTGGGCTAGTCTAGCTGGATACATGTCCATTTTCAGTAGAGGCCCAGGGAGATAAGCTCCAAGCATTAGTAAATTACAAAAATATTACAATAGTTAAAAAATGACTAAATTCAAAGAAATTAAAAAAAAAGATTTAAGAGATTTAAGAGATAAGATATATGTTTGACAGCTCTAAGTAATGCTTACCTTCTGTTTTTTTCACTATCATTATAAAATGTAAATTGCGCTGTCACCACTGTTGTAAAATTTGCTTTGTTTAATTATTTTAAAATGCTGCATTTCCATTCACTGTTTTCTATAGCTTTGCATAAGTGCTGCATAGTATTGTGTTTTATTACCATCGTTCTATCAAAGTGCAAAGCAAAAGGCCATAGCTCCATTCAGTTTCAGATAAAACAAACCACATAGTGTGAGGAAACCAGAGCTAGTAAGCAATATCAATACTTTTTTCACAGATGAGCGCTTTCATCTTAAACACTTTGTTTAAACGTTATCAGATAAACAACCATTGATAAAACCAGTTTAAAAAAGCCACACAAAAGTCATATGATTAATTAGGGTTAAAACATTAAAAGTTAAACCCTCCTACTTAAAGGTATCTGCAATACTGTTAGAAACCTTAAATTAGAAGAACAATCCCACTTCGTAAAGATCATTAAAAAAATAAAAAAATAAATAAGCAAAATATAGTGAAAGAGCATGCATATAACTCATCTTGTAGAGAAATTTTGTCAGGCTTGTTCCATTAATTTTCAACCAAACAACTACACACCCATACTCACAACCAGGCATCTCAGAATAGGGTTTCTGAATGCATATTAATGATATGTTGTTATCAAAGTATGTCCCCTTTTTTACTCAAAACTGCAACACTAAATTTTAGTCTGTGTAGATCTTTTAAAATGTGTCTTATTTGTTTTATAACTCCATGTGTGTGTGTGTGTGTGTGTGTGTGTGTGTGTGTGTGTGTGTGTGTGTGTGTGTGTGTGTGTGTGTGTGTGTGTGACCTTGGCAGTTTTAACTAGTGTAATTAACTTCTTTAGTCACTGTTCCATTGTTATAAAGTGCAATGTAAAGTATCAGAGTTCCATTTGAGACCCTTTCAATATGTCATTTCTCCAAAAGAATTACACTCTAGGTATTTTAGAATAGCACTTATTATCATGGAATACAGCTGTCCTGTTAACAATCCTGAGGATTCAAAAAATTCTGTGTAGGCAAAAAACAAAGCCTACATAGAATTTACATGTTAATGCGTGGACAGCTGATCCACTGTGGTGACCTTTAACTGGGAAAAGCTGGAAGAAGAAGAAGAAGAAGAAGAAGAAGTAGCACTGTGAACAGCAGCACTCATTACACATGCATGCTGTACACCATACGTAAACATAAACAAGCATGGTTTACTGGCCAGGAAACTATGTAAAACAACACAGACAGCAGCAGACATGTAAACCTGTGTTACCTACAGGCAAACTAGGTCTCTGTGTTTGTGAAAAATGGCACAGTAATTATTAGGGTTATTAATAAAGCAATGTATAAAGTTCCAACACAATACATGAAAGTGTATACAGTGCAGAATATTGTGGAAACCTGTTTCAGGCATGCTGAACAAAAGTTGTATAAATGATAATTAAGAGTGCATAGACTGCATTATAAATAAACAGTCAGGGGAAATGTGTGTATTGAATAGGGACACACAAATGAATTGTAAGAATGAACACATGGAAAAAGGACAGGCAAAACATGGTAATGTGCAGCAGATGAGATCATATTAATGAAGACAATTGTAGCATAAACACTAATCACATGATACAGCACAGACTGCACAGTCAATATATATGTAGAATGTACCTTCAACCAGGATGCTGCCACAATATAAACAAACAATGATCATCTTCAGCAATTGGCCTAGCTTCTGGTGTCAGTCCAGGGGGATCCAGTATCTCTCAGCCTGGGATGAGATGGTTGACAGGTCATGTTATTTTGCCACAGATGGCCTGTACCTGTGCCCTCCAGGCTGTCAGATACAAGCAAAGGCGATTGCCTTCTCCATAGTGCCTTTTTTAGGCAATGCCAAGCAGCAGAAGTTGTGATGTAAAAAATCCACTGGAAAAAATCTTAACATTCTGCTGCTTTATTGTAGGAGTCTAGACATGAAGCTGCACTGGAAGAAATTGCCAAGCTGCTAGCTTTTAGATTTGGTGCAAACTTCAACCCCCCAGCCGCAAAGGCCATACCCCAAAACATACCTGACAACAGCATTCTGCCTACTATCTCTAGAGATCAGGTCATATCTGCACTCTTTAAGGGGAAGAACATGGTCTCAGTGGTACCAGATAACATCCCAGGTTGCTTACTAAGCAATCTAAAATAGGACGTAGTGGACCTACTTAGCATTCACTTTAACTGTAGCCTGAGAACTGGCTTTGTTCCAGCAGAGTGGAAAACAGCAACAGTAATCTTCTTGCACAAAGGGGGGCTGTCAACATACCCAGGGAACTATAGACCCATATGTCTAACCAGTCTCATCTGCACGCCATGAAAAGAATCATCATGGACCTTATCAATAAGAGCATAGGTGACTTTCAAACTCTAGACCCAACCCAATTTTGTTCTGTTAAGGGTAGATCATGCTTATTAAACCTAGCAGACCTCTTTGAGAAGTCACCAAAGATCTAGATGAAGGTAAGACAGTGAATACTACATATGATGACCTGATGAAAGGCCTTTGACACACTCCCCCAGTCAGGTATCATTAAGAAACTCTCCAGGCTGGGGATTAGCCCTTACATCACAAGATGGGTAGCCAGTTAGCTCACAGACAGAACACATACTGTCAAATTTGGTGACTTAACCTTTACCAGTAAATTGGTCACCAGTGGCGTACCACAAGGATCTGTGGTGGGCCTTTTACTGTTAAGAATCTATTTCTTGGAAGTCTAGGCAAAATTGGACAGCCTTTGGCTTACCAGGTTTGGTGATGATTGCAAATTAGGTGCAATTCTTCACTCCCCCAATGATATTAACATATTGCAGAGTGGCTAACACAAGCAAATGATTGGCGCCAAAGCCACGGTCTTCAACTAAATGCAAACAAATGCCATTATTATTGCCTTTGGTAAAGTGGGATTCCCCACTAACTGCAGTATTTATAACACCCCCCCACCACCACCACCAAGCTTAAACCCAGTGATATGAGACCTGGGAACACAGGTAGATAGCAATTTGAACTTCAACCACCAAGTTTCCACAATGGTAAGGAAAGCTTTCCATGCCATGCACCTCATAAGGAAGGACATCACATCCAGGTCTGAGGATGTTCTAACACCACTGTATTCGACCCTCATCAGACAAGTAATAGAGTACAATACTGCCTTTTGCATGTACCTCACCAGACACCGGCAGCAGCTGGGGAGACCACAGGGGTTTCTCACCAAGAAAATACAGGGCCTCCAAATCATGTCATGACTTAAATGGATAGAGTGAAAGCCCTGTCACTGTACTCTGTATTATATAGGCTGCTGAGAGGTGACTGGTGCCTGGCCTACAGGGCAGTCTCTGACCCTGCCCTGATGAAAATGTTTTGCATCCACAATTGTAATGGCACAAGACTCACTTGCTCTAGGGATCTTAACCTAGGCTGTAACATTAACAGGACATGCTTGAGAGACAGATATATCTCCCAGAGACTGCCACTCCTCTGGAATGCACTGCCAAATCAAATGAGGCAGAGCTCCTCACTGACCCTATTCAAGCACAACCTAGACAAATGGATGGGAGACTGAAAATGCACCCTGGGGTATGCACCCTTGTCCCTCTTGAAAAGGGGTAGCCTACATTGACCATAGATTCATTCTACTAATTATGCCACCTAATAAGGACAATTCTGGCTACTTGGGATAGACATGGCTAGGCATGTAAGGGCTGTAGGGCCACTAGCCTAGGAACCTCCTATGAAACTATAAACCTATGTCAACAGTTTTCAGGCACATATTATTACAGGCATTATAGAAGGAGCATGTAATGCAATGGCAGCACTGACCATTGATACATTAGCTCACATTGCAGATTGTAATACCATCTTGTAGACATACTGTACTGCCACACCTCAATATGTCAATGACAGCAACATAGACATGTCAACTAATCATGGGGTCATAGGACACTTTTAGGCTGATAGCCAACTTCACATGAAATCCTAGTCATTATTATAACATGAAAGTAAAACTGCCTATGTGTATACTATGGAAGATAGTAAGACCCCTGTGCATATGTGTATATTTGTTGGATTGCATTACATTCTGCCACTGTCCATATGTGATATGTGCACCACACCATGATAGAATTAGCAACCACACATGCAGAGATCTGGGGATGGCTTGTTTAGGCTCTACAGAAAGGATGTCATGTTGCCAGAGGGCAAATGAGTATATGTGGGTCTATGTAAAAGGTACCCCAAGTGGAGTGAAATGAAGAATTATTCAAAAGATCACACAATGACCATAATGTACCAGCAGCCAAACATACAGCAGTACAATGGGCTTGATATGAAGATTATGCCTGCGTAGGCATAGACTATAAATACCATGCAATGTCACAGCAGCAAAACCACATATGGCTGACTGCAACACTGTGACATTGCACTTTATGGAATATGATAGCATCATTGTAGGCTGAGGAGAACATATTCTGAGCACTGTAGAGCATATATGTGGAGCCATATCATTGTGTAAAATTGTCTCAGAAGAGATAGTTGTATGTATAGACATGCAAGTAGCTTATTGTCAGATTAGAACCCCTATATAGGTAGTTAAAGTTGATTGCAAAGACAGTAAATAATGTTATAGCCACAGCACAGGTTTGTCTTGAATACTGTCAGATTGCATGTTACACAGGATGATGTAATCATCGTGTGCTACAACAAGATATTTGGAGGAGTGTTGGACATAACTGTGGTCTAACCAAACTACCTAATTATTTATAGAGCATAGTACTTAACACAAGCGCCAGATCAGAATTGTAGATTTTATAGTGTTGGAGAATTCTTTATATCTGATGACACTGGCAGACTAAAATGAGAGGAAGATGGTAATAGCAGGATCCAACATGCTTGTGTAAAATGCTCTCTCTAATGTCAAGCAAATGTACAAACACACATACTCCAGTTGACTGCAATGAAACCAGAGCCCCTACCTATCTAAGTGCACCGACTAGAGACCTCAGTATTTAACACAAGAACAACAGCACAAGTCTGACTTAGTAAGTGTCAGACAACAGTTTATAAGTGATGACATCAACAGTGTCTGGTAAGGAGAAGATTGTAATAGCAGTGCCCTACATACTGGTGTAAAATGCTCTAATGTCAAGCAAGTGCAC
>NC_056727.1:417320934-417335934 GCF_019279795.1 Protopterus annectens | reverse complement strand
TTTATTCTTCTTTTATCTGAGCAGTAATCTGAGACATGTAGTCTGTAAGGCATTTTCTATCATTGTTCTTAAAATGTATGAGAATATTAAATGACAATAATACACAGTTATCAATAAAGGCAGGGAAGTTTGGATAGTAGTGAACAGAAACTGAGAAATGTGTTCTGCTCACTTGCATTTAAAACCTTGATACAATTACTTCCACACTTTGTAAGTGTATCCTGGCTGAGACATCCACTGGATGTAAGAGAATATGAATTGTTGTATATCCCTTCTCCCTTGCACTAACCATTCACAAAAGCACTCCATTAGCAAGAAACACTGAGGTAGTGCCTACACTATGTTTATATCTGTTACACAAATCCAAAAGTTTGGGATTCAGCAGATGTAATGAGTTTACTCCTCATTTACATATTCACTGTGCTCAGAGGCCTGAATTCTACACCATAACAAGGTAATCATGTAGTAAGAGAACTTGAAGGTGAGAGTACTTTCGTAGAACACAGAGGATTGACATTCATTTCGATTTATTTGCACAGAAAGCTTCTGATGTTGCTAAAGTATGCTTGTATTTTTCAGGTACATGCTAGATATGTTCACAACTTATGAAGAAAACTGTTATTTATATGCATTAGGGGATTAAACTTTTATCTGTCTGCACTTCTTATACTTCACTCTTGGCACAGGCATTTTTGCCATGCATTGACTTTTATAGATAGACATCCTTATTAACCATCATTACAAGAGTTATTGTTAAAACTGGTTACCTTCCAGCCCTTTCTATCTTATTCCATGGCAATGTGAAGTACTTGTCAATGACACAGGGATGTAATACTTCTAAGTTGACCCATAGACACCAACAGCGGAGTGCTGGGCACAGTGAGAGGTGCCCAGCAATCATATACAGTTTACTTTTGAGTTGTACATCTGTACACATTTTGTGAAAATTGTGTGGAAGCATTCATAACAGGTGAATTATATATTATCCTTGAATTCTCCAAACTGTCATTTTCCTGTTGTTTTGAAGGTGGGACGCCAAGTACTGTTTGTGTGTTTCCACTTACCAGTTGAGTTTCAGGAGTTTTGATCTTGGAATTGTGTAGTCATCCTGGTATTTCCAGGTGTGTATGGGGAAAACTTAATTAGTGGCATGTTGTAGGACAGCATTCAGGAATTGATTTAGGATCCTGGATACTGATGCCTGTGATATCCCCAGCATATGCTGTGTTGGCTTCTGAAACGTTCCTGTAGCTAAAACTCTAAGTGCTACACATACCTTAGCCTCCACAGGTATTGGATCCTCTTGGTTTGGCCATGCTCTCGGTTGTGGATGATAGAGTTTGCAGAATTCCTGTAGTGTGTCTCTATCCACCCTGTAGCACTCTACAATTTCCACATCATGTAGACCATGGTAAGTTAACAGGGGTCTAAATACAATTTTCCTTCTTGACCAGGGTCTATTTCTCGCAGCAGTATCATAGACTAGTACCTACTGCACATATATATATATATATATATATATATATATATATATATATATATATATATATATATATGCTGGAGCCTTCATGTGTCCTGACAGAGTAGTCTTCAAACTATCTGGAGATATGCAGAGCTGAGTATATTTTTCTGGCACTTCAGAGCTGTGTACTGATAATTGTTGTTTGACTAATTTTATATCATTGCTGGCTGACTTCAGAGTTGTGCACTGTTATTTTTGCTTCACTATATAGTTTTTCAGATCTCTGCTGAAGGTGTTTCCCCCCTCTCCCCATTTCTCTGTGTCTTAAGTTGGTATAACTGGTTTTACATCCTATGTGTTATCTGACAATCTCAAGGATTACTTGCATAACATTAGACCCTCTTAGTAAAACTCTGCATATCATTGCTGGAGCCTTCCTGTGTCCTAACAGAGTGCTTTTCAAACTATCTGTAGATATATAGAGCTGTGTATATTTTTCTGGCACTTCAGAATTGTGTACTGGTAATTGTTGTTTGACTAATTTTCTATCATTGCTGGCTGACTTCAGAGTTCTGCACTGCTATTTTTGCTTCACTGTATAATTTTTCAGATCTTTGGTAAAGGTGTCTCCCCCCCTATTTCTCTGTGTCTTAAGTTAGTATAACTGGTTTTACATCCTGTGTGTTATCTGACTATCACAAGTATTACTTGCATAAAGTTAGACCCTCTTAGTAAAGGTTTGCATATCATTGCTGGAGCCTTCATGTGTCCTGACAGAGTGCTCTTCAAACTATCTGGAGATATACAGAGCTGAGCATATTTTTCTGGCACAGCAGAGTTGTTTACTGGTAATTATTGTTTGACTAATTTTATATCATTGCCGGCTGACTTCAGAGTTGTGCACTGTTATTTTTGCTTCACTGTATAGTTTTTCAAATCTCTGCTGAAGGTGTTTTTCCCCCCTCCCCCTATTTCTCTGTGTCTTAAGTTGGTATAACTGGTTTTACATCCTGTGTGTTACCTGACTATCTCAAGGATTACTTGCATAAAATTAGGCCCTCTTAGTAAAAGTCTGCATATCATTGCTGGAGCCTTCCTGTGTTCTGACATAGTGCTCTTCAAACTATCTAGAGATATACAGAGCTGAATATATTTTTCTGGCAGTTCAGAGTTGTGTACTGGTAATAGTTGTTTAACTCATTTTATATCATTGCTGGCTGATTTCAGAGATGTGCACTGTTATTTTTGCTTTGCTGTATAGTTTGTCAGATCTCTGCTGAAGCTGTTTTAAACCCCTCCTCTATTTCTCTGTGTCTTAAGTTGGTATAATTGGTTTTACATCCTGCATGTTATCTGACTATCTCAAGGATTATTTGCATAAAATTAGACCCTCTTAGTAAAAGTCTGCATATCATTGCTGGAGCCTTCCTGTGTTCTGACAGAGTGCTCTTCAAACTATCTAGAGATATACAGAGCTGAGTATATTTTTCTGGCACTTCAGAGTTGTGTAAGGGTAACTGTTGTTTGACTAATTTTATATCATTGCTGGCTGACTTCAGAGTTGTGCACTGTTATTTTTGCTTCACTGTATAGTTTTTCAGATCTCTGCTGACGGTGCCCCCCCCCCCCCATTTCTCTGTGTCTTAAGTTGGTATAACTGGTTGTACATTCTGTTTATCTGACTATCTCAAGGATTACTTGCAAAAAATTAGACCCTCTTAGTAAAAGTCTGCATATCATTGTTGGAGCCTTCCTGTGTCCTGACAGAATGCTCTTCAAACTATCTGGAGATATACAGAGCTGAGTATATTTTTCTGGCACTTCAGAGTTGTGTACTGGTAATTGTTGTTTGTCTAATTTTATATCATTACTGGCTGACTTCAGAGTTGTGCACTGTTATTTTTGCTTCACTGTATAGTTTTTCAGATCTCTGCTGAAGGTGTTGGTTTTGCAGTTGCCCGCCCCACTGTAGATTTGATCTGGGACACTCCCGCCAGTCCCATCTCTTTAACTGATTCTACCTAATAGACTCCTTCTGCACTTGTTTTCAGTCATTTTTAATTTAATTGCATTTTTTTAACTGTTTGGTCTAACATTACTACATACTCAAGTGTGCTAGCTTGCACTGCATTTGAATTGTTTTTACTGCTGTTTTACCTACTTTTCTGCATATATATATATATATATATATATATATATATATATAAATATACCTTTCCTGTAACTAGTGTAGTAGTCCAGATTCAGATTTGCTGTATCCAGGACTATATGTAAGCTTATGAGCCCCCCCCCCCAAGATTTATGTGCTGGAGGGAAGCCTTCTAGCTTATCAGTGGGAGTGGTAAGCACTAGGTAACCTATCTACCACGTAAGGAGTGGTTCTGGCCCAGAAATTGTAGTTATTGGTCATTTGGGCAGTTTTTCCATCTCTCTCAACTTTCTGATTTAAAAGCCCACATTTACACTTGATTCCTCCCTTTCCTGTAACTAGTTTAGTCCAGATACAGATTCCTAGTTTTAGCCCTTGAATTTGCTTATTCGTGATCAGCACTTGTTCAGAACCTGTAAGCACTAAATAAACTACTAATTACTACAGCACTCAACCTTCCTCATTACCTAGAGGAAAACAGTTTTGGTACTTACTTTCCTCACTTGCTTAGAGAAAAACAGCTCTTGTACTCACTTTCCTCACTTATCTAGAGGAGAATAGTTTTTAATTCATGCATGTCCAAGGGTCAGCTCCCAGTGTTCTCTCCTGTCTATCTGATGAATCTGGGCATCTTGGGGCAATTTTGAAATTGCCTCATGTACACAGACAACCCTCTCCTCCTACCACCCAACACTACAACCTGTGAGAGTTGCACTTATCTTGCCAAACTGGAGGTAAAGCTCTCTCCAATCAAGACTGAACTTGACAGTCAAGAGGAGAAGGTAAACACTTGCACCAAACCACACTCATCACATAGTCTCAGTAAATCTACACCACCAAAATCCACACATAGAAACATAAAAACATTTGCGGAGGCTCCCATAATAATATGCTCAAGCAACAGAGACCTCCAAAGCAGAAATGCAAATAACCTCCACCCCCCCCAATACAACCCAAATGACACATAGCCTGCAGACTCAATGTGCTACTCAACCACAGCAAATAAGGCAAAACAACGTACCCAACACACTAGTCATAGGTGACTCTATAGTCAGGCACACTGATGTCCCACTCACCAGGCTAAACAAGGAGAAGGTTACTGTCAGCTGCCTGTCGGGTGTCAGGATCCGCCACATAACCCATGCACTCAGGTCACTCCACAACAAATACAAATATGACTCTGTCATTGTCCATGTTGGTCTGAACGACCTGAGAAGTACCTCCCTGGACTACATCAAAAGAGACATGGAAGAGCTCTCTGATCTTGTAGCCCAGGCAGGTATGACCCTAGCCCTGAGTAGCATTCTGCCATCACCCAGAATGATGCTGCAGCACAAGGACAAAATGATTGACTTCAACAATTGGCTAAGCTTCTGGTGCCATTCTAAAGGGATCCAGTATCTGTCTGCCTGGGATGACATGGTCGACAGACCATGATGCTTTCCCAGAGATGGCCTGCACCTGTCACCCCTGGGATTCTGGATACTGGCTAAGGTTCTTGCCACCCCTATAGTGCCTTTTTTAGGAAAGGTTCAAATGACAAATTCACCACTGTAACAGGAACAGGCAAGCAAAAACTGAGGGTGATGCTACTTAATGCTAGAAGTCTAAATCTCAAAATGCACTCACTCGAGGCACTCCTTAAAATGGAGAACATCGATATCTGTGCAGTGACTGAGACCTGGTTCAAGGCTCCAGACAGCACATCTGCACTACCATGCTATAACTCATAACACACTTTTCGGCCATGTAACCTGGACCAGAACACCAAAGGCGGAGGTGTGTCCATATTCATTAAGGATATCAACACCTCCATGCTAGTTGCTCAGCATAATGCAGCCGAGGTTATCCAAGTACAACTAACTCTGGGCAAAATTGCAATCCAAAGTGTAGCTTGCTATAGATCACCCACCATGCACCAGGATTTCAGCTCCTCTTTTCTTGATGTACTGGAAAATATCAGGGATCAACCAAACACCCTAATAATGGGTGAGTTTAACTACCCCACCATTAACTGGGAAAAGTACTCATGTACCAACTCCTTCTTTCAACGCTTTCTGGAATTCATAAACTTTAATGCCTTTGATCAACTTATCCACACCCCCACCAGGGGCAACAATATCCTAGATCTAGTCATTACCAATATGAGTGACTGGTGTTCCAAACCTGAAGTCAACGCCTCATTGGTCTGATCCATCCATAAGCTAATTACCCTAGATATCCACATCCTGCCCCAACCCCCATTAAGGAAACCATGGTAAAAAATTTCTCCAAAGCCAGCTTTATGCTTCTTAAGACAGAAGTGGTGAACTTCATGACACCCATGCAGATGGACAATATGGTTCCAACTACTGAATCCTACACAATTGCACTTTATAAGCACTTACATGAGTGCATGGATCGTGCTATCCCAAACAGAACCAAGATGCTATCCTCCAAAAAAGGAAGCCAATCTGGTGGTCCCCTGCCATAAACAAACGGTACAACAGAAGGAAGAAACTGTTGCAAAAGAGAGTAAAATTCCATGAGTGGAGGAGCTCCCTGGTCAGCCTCAGTAAGAAGCTGCAATCCCTGATAAAATCCTCTAAAGCTAGTTACAAAAACAAAATTGCCACTGATTCTAAAGACAACCACAAAGCATTCTATAGCTATGTCAAGAATCTCAATGGCAACACTCAGATCTGGCAACACTCAGATCTGCTCTGAGTTACAGCACAATGGCACTAAATATACAGACCCAACTGATATTTCCAACATCCTGGCAGATAGGTTCAGTGATAACTTTACCACCCCTCTCACCCCTTAAAGAGCCCATCTCTATACCAGAAGAATGCAAAGTTCCTGCAATCACGGCTGCACAGATAAAACCCACACTCTCCAAAGCCAAGAACACAGCATCCATGGGACCAGATAACATCCCAGGCTGCGTTCTACATGAACTACTGAATGAACTGGCACCCCACCTGAGTACCATGTTCAATCATAGCCTCACCTCAGGCTTTATGCCTACTGAATGGCGTACAGTGACGGTTATCCTGTTCCACAAGGAGGTGCCACCACGGAGCCCAGGAACCACCCCATTAGCCTGATGAGCCTGGTCTGCAAGGCTATGGAATGTATCATCATGAAACTTATAAACAAAGGCATTGATAATCTCCAAACTCTGGACCCAACCCAGTTCAGGTTTGTAAAAGGCAGATCAGGTCTCCTAAACCTGATAGACTTCTTTGAAGCAGTCACCAAAGCCGCAGACAAGGGTAAGGTGGTTTACACAGCCTATCTTGATCTTGCCAAGGCTTTTGACACCATCCCCCACTCTGGAATTATAGATAAACTCACTAAACTAGGTATAAATCCCTATGTCCCAAGATGGGTTGCCAACTGGCTCACTGACAGAATCCACACAATGAAAGTAGCAGACTCCAAATCTGACTTCAGACCAGTGACAAGTGGAGTACCACAGGGTTCAGTCCTGGGTCCTCTCCTGTTCGCTATCTACTTTTCTGAAGTACAGGCTAACACAGAAGGTCTTTGGCTAATGAAGTTTGCATATGACTGCAAACTAGGAGCCATAATCGAAACTCCTAATGATGTGGACACCCTACAAAAGGGCCTCACTGAGACAGATGCCTGGTGTCAAAGCCATGGCCTCAAGCTCAAGGCCAAAAAGTACATTGTCATCCCCCTTGATAAAAAACTCTGTACCCATGAACTACAACATAGACGGTAGTATACGTAACACTGAAAGTGTGATAAGAGACCTTGGGGCACAGGTGGACAGTAGTCTCTCCTTTGATAATTACATCTCCACAGTAGTCAGGAAATCCTTCTATGTGGCACACCTCATCACAAAAGGTTTCTCATCCAGAAAAAAAGAGGTCATTGTTCCCCTCTACTCATCACTCATTAGACCCATTATAGAGTACAACGCCTCTTTTGGTATGTACCTCACAAGACATCTACAACAACTGGAAAGGCCGCAGAAATACCTCACAAAGAGGATTACCAGCCTCAAACAGATGCCCTACGCAGACCGTCTCAAAAAACTCCAGCTTTACTCCTTCACATATCACCTACTCAGAGGTGATCTCTGCCTAATATACAAAGCTATGTCAAACCCAGAGCTGTTGGACATGCTCCACTTAAAGAAATCCCAATCCCTCTGAGCTACACGCTCTAGGGACCTAAAGCTTGTCACCACAATAAACAGAACATGCCGGACGGATAGATTCCTGTCCCAGAGACTTCCCATACTCTGGAATAAACTACCTATCTATATCAAACAGAGCTCCTCATTAGCACTCTTCAAGAAAAATCTTGATGATTGGATGGGAAATAGGAAATTCACCCCATGGATCACCTCTGTGGCTCTGCTCGACAGTGGCACAGGAAAAAAAATTTCTTGGGTGGCAAAAGCCAGGGTACCTTTTTGGCTGGGCTTGTATAGGCCCCAGGGCTGATAGCCTAGTATCTACATATGATCCTATACATATATATATATATATATATATATATATATATATATATATATATATATATGCATAACAGCAACTGTAGCTCCTAACAGTGTTTCCATGTAGAGTACATTGAATGGCGTATTTCAATAGTGTTTGGGATTTGCAGACAAAACCTTTTGAGTCTACATGATTGCTTTATAGCTTGTTGAACAGCTTCTCCATCTTGAATTGCTTGTTTAGCATAAAATTCAGCTGCTTATGCTACAGTTAGCATACCACAATGTTTACCATGTTTGCGCAGCTCTACACACCATGTCAGCATCATGCTGCAATGCACATGTGATTTTAGTAGACTGTGTAGGTCTTATTGAATCCACAGAAATATCTTTTCTGTCTATGCATCTGATCAGCCTTTTCTTTTCCAGGTCATGACTCTTGTCTAGTAATCTAAACATAACCCTGCAGCAGGTGTAGCTCATCTCTACAGAAAGGAATGCCTCCTGGAAATTAGGCTTTGCAAAGTCTGTGTCCAGGGAGATAAGGGGGTGTTCTTAATTATTAGTGTAATTACATAGGTATACCTGTGAGCATGACATGGGACTCCACCCTCATAGTGACATCCACTCCTTAAAGCTCCATGCACTAAGAACAGGCAACAAGCATACATTCTGCATATCCTGTGTAGTGTGCAAACTTTACAATGCTATTTTGCCTACTTTGCAGTGGTACCACCACCACAATACTTCTCAACTGTATAAATTTTTGCAGAATGTCCAGCTTTTTGCCTCATATTTTAGGTCTGCTCCTAATAGAATTTGTGGTTTTCTGGCAAATCAATGGGATGAAATGAGGACTGAAAACACAAAATAATGACATACTTTTGAGTTTTAGACTTCAAATCTTTCAGAAAATGTATGTTAATACAAATCCTGTTACTTTATCAACTTTCTAAGTTTACAAGAGCAATATTTAAAATCTGTCCCTATTTTGGGCCTTTTTCCCCCATTTTGTTAGGCTTTGTCCATTTGTCCAGATTTCTTGCACTAAGAGGTTGACAGGTACGACCAAACTTGGTTCACAATTTATTCACAAGTTAAAACCAACTTACGAGTGTCATACCTGGGGCTTCATCCTTCTGTGTCACAGAGATAATAAAGGTCTGTTATTGAAAAAAAAACAGGTAAGTACTCAAGAGTTTTTCAGAACTCCTTACCATTTTGATGAATGTCATAAATCTTATATTGTTATCAACATTTTAACTTTAAAGGTCATATGCCTCTACCAAAAACCTCATTATCAATATCTCAGTGACATTATGGTTCATTCTCTATTCTCTGTCACATTACCAACATTTCTGGAAAAATTACTGTCAATTAATTGTTTAAATATAGCAGTAAATATGGCTTAGAGCTAGACTCTAAATATGAAATCATAACTGGCAATAGTACTCACATGACCTTCATACAGTCACAAATTAAATGTATTAATCTATGGGGAAAAAGGATGGTGAATATGTAGCATTTTTGTTGATCTCAGGAGAGCTTTTGAAAATGGTTCCCTTGTTCTTCACAAACACAAATGCAACTTGCTGGAACTTGAGTATAGCACACTATCTTTGTTTAAGAGGAGGGGACTTAGTAAATCAAACTGAAGTAGCAGAAATACAGTGGATTATTGATCTGCAAGCTGATAAGTCTCCAGGCTTAAATGGTCACATCTCCCTGAAACCTATTCTGAAAGGGCATCAGCTGAAGTCTATGAATTTGATTGGTTGTTGTTCTGTTTAAAGTGTAAGCTTGTGATACATCTTTAGATCTGATGAAGGTTGTTACTGAAATTGCGCATCTTTGTATGTTTTTATTTTGAGGCATTAAAGTCTGTTTATGCTCCCTTGCATGGTGACCGCACTGTTTTGTTTTATTTTGGTGACAATATTTTATTTAAATGGTGCAGGACTTTGGCAGTTTTCAATAGTGTTCATTTTGTGAAAATCATTCAAACAGCTTAGCATTTGGCTAGACCAACCTCTTAAGTTTTAACTACAAATTCAAAACCCATGCAAAAAAAAAAAAAAAAACATCAACATAATTCTGTTTTGGGTGAACAAGCTATTGCCTCTTCTGTCCAAGCCAAAGTTACTACAGGCAAAAGAATACTCATATCGAAACTTGAATGTGGACTACCAATTATAGCTGCAGCTTCAAAGAAAAGTGCCAGCACCTTACACATTATCTCCAATAAAATCTGACGGTTCATTACTAACTCTACCAATAATGAACACCACTGTTTAACTCTTGCCAAAGCTAAATGGTTCCCAGTATATTTGAGAAACAACCTCCTACTAGGATCACTAATTCACAAAGCTCTTTCTTCAGAGACATCATCTCCTCTCACTCATAAACTTTTCACTAAATCTCCCACATATAATCTCAGGACTATCTCTCACTCTCAACCAAACCTACTAATTCTAAAAAGTCAACATTATTGCATTGATCAGGCATTCTCCATCATAGCATCTAAACTATGGAACTTCATGGCTTTCTCAGTCCTAGACATCCAAAAGAATTAGACTTTAGACAACAGCTCAAGGATCACCTCTTCACCCAAGCAAAATGGAGCTGCACTCACTCAGGTCACATTACAAGAACCCTACAGCTGTGTCATACACCCTTTTATCCCTGTTTTATCCTCCTTGTTTCATCTTGTGATCCCCTTACTTACTGCCTTTCACCCTAATTTCTTATTCTCTTTGCATCTCTCTCAGACTTCTTGTTCCATCTACTCCTATTCCCTCTGCATGCCTCACTAGCATTTTCTCTTTCTTTTTCCATTGATATACTTTCGTGCAACTATTTTAGATTGCCTCCCCTAATGTCTTCATATTTTTCTCTATAATGATATTCTGCTATCCCTGTAGTAAAAACCATCACAGTCATTATGGCTACATCTTATCCATAAAGCTCTGATAAGCATAATTCCATTTTTCAATCCATGATTTGACATTGTTAACTGTTTGTTGAATTAAATGTTGTAGCATATTGTACATTGTTAAATATGTTTATGTATTTGTTTCTTATCATATTCTTGTATCTGTAAATATGTTTTGTTAAATTATGTGACCCTATTCACCGGGACTGTGCCTGCAAATGGTCCTTTGAGAACAGTAAACTTCCCAGGTAAACAAATATAAATAAATAAATAAATAAATAAATAAATACATAATAATACATTTATTAGTAGAGGGATCACTTTTCATTTCTTTCCAAGCTAATTCTCTTAAGTTTTTAAGATTACTCATCTCACCTTTCATGACATCTTATTTTATTCATGGGCTAGAGCCACTCTTGAATAGGTACAGCCGGATTATAGAATGTGACTAAGGGAGTAGTTAGGTCGGTAAATTGTTAAAGCTTGTTCCAGTCAGTATGGTTAAGTTCATTCAGTAGGATCTTATGAGTCAGAGCTGAGAATCTTCTTGTGGTGTTGATTTTTGAACAGAGTTGTCAGCTTTAAATGCCCTGATAGAGAGACAAGTTTGGCTTTTTGAAATGTGGATCCAGTCTCCTAAACCTGCTTAACTTCATTTAAAAAGTCAAAGAAGCCATGGAGAATGGAAATTCTGCAAACACCATCTAACTTGAACTGGCCAAAGCCTTTGATATAACCATTATGCTGACACAATTATTACGCTAACACAATTAGCTCAGCATAGACTATCAGAAAGAACTCAGTAAAATTATTGTGTTGATTCTCTTGGTAAAATTATTGTGGTGCTTCTCTTGGTTCCTCCCTTTTTGGCACCTCCTCTTCTGATATCCCCTAGTTCATGACATATCTTTAGTTTGTTGATGATAGGAAAAGTAAAACAATCATCATCTCTCCTACAGGCAATCCAACATTAAAGCAGGGATCTGATTGTTTCAACTCCTAGCACACCATCCAGGGTCTCAAGCTAAATAAATATTGTAAAATTCTATCTGAGAAATAACATTTCCCAAACTATAGCATATCAGTGATGCTCCCTTCTTACATAGATACCACACACCCAGGCACCTAAATTGACAACACACTATAATTTGATAATTTGACTATCATGTCTCCACCATAATTCACAAATCATTATGTTCAGTCAAGCTAATCTTCAAAATGATTTTTCTAGCTTCAAAGAAGTAATAGCTCCTTTTTCCTCATCTCTTTTCAGGCCCATCAGAAAATATAATGCATCCTTTAGCAGGTAACTATAAGCATTTTGGAAAACTTGATTGATGACAAAGATTCTTCATCTTACTGTCTGGCGGCTCACACAGAGGTCAAGGTTGTGAGCTGTAGTTTGTGTGGTAGGTTCCTAGCTTCATAGGTAAGTACAAGGCTAGCTACCCTTGTGAGCCATTTTAAGTCTAGTAAATTCCCCTCAATGGTGAAAAACAAATCTCGTACCTTGTGTTTGTGAGGTAAGGATATTGACCATCATTCCAACTCTCAAATCTGAGGGTCTGATTTTCTCAGCCAGCCATCTTTTGCCTCCTGTGTGATAAGACATTGTTCCTGGGTTGCCCCTGAAAAGGGTCTCTGGCCAGTGGAACTACCTGATTAGAAAACAGGTATTATTATTATTGTCAAAAAAATCAGAAGAGTTCATTCTCTTAGCTATCTAGACAGACTATCTGCCATCTTCCTACAGTCTCTCAGTCTGGCCATTTTTCTGCACTTAGCGTCCTGTGGAATCATTTGAAGTAACCTCTGATTAGTCTTTCATGTCATGAAAGTTCCAAACCCATTCAAGCTCCTTCACCTTTATGAAAGAGAAAAGGTCTTCAAAAATATGTGGTGAGGACCTTAATCTTCAACAGCAAATAAATAGAGTAAATTGTGGACAGCTTCTAGCATAACACATTTTCTAATTTTGGGACAAGCGTTCAGTATGTGTCACACAAAATATTACTTTGTCACTTTCAAGGTCAGTCTCAAAGACTGAATTGATTTTCATAGATTCACCCAGATATATCCCATGCAGCTCCTTGAAATGGTGTTGAGGAGAACTTAAGCACAGCAAACCCAAGAGCCACGCTACCTTGACTCAAATGGCTGGGTTGCTAAATGATCTTCATTGCTATTCAACTAATCTCAAGCAATGGAACTCAGAGCCTATGAATCACAACTCCACTGCAAAAATAAATTAAAGTAAAAAAGTAAAACAAACTATTTGATGATCATTTAAAACAGTTGTTTTCTTATAATCATTGCTGTCTTAAAAGCTGGTATGAGGGAAAGAATAAACACCTTGTATCCTGTGAAAGAAGATTTACCAGTTCCTTTTAAGTCATCCTCTCAAGCTCTCCTCATCCCTCTGCATTACTGAGAGACACTTACCTGTTACTTCCTGTCTAATCTCATGCATAAAAGTATCTGCACTTACTAGTTCTCTTAAGAAAATCTATAAATCCTCAATAGTACGCATCACTTTTGAATTTTATTTTTTTGTATTATTAACAGTGACATTGACTCTGGCAAATATAAAAGTAGGTGTCGTTTAATTAATTTATATATTTATTAATGAAATAAGTGAATTGATCCTTCCTGGACCATCTTTGCCATTTAACTCTATGCATTGCAGTAGGGTGCTGTGTGACTATTACAGTTAGGCAAGATTATTGTATGTTTGAAAGAGGGAGCCCCTTGTCATACATATACTAGAAGCTATGCACCCACACTCCATGCTAATTTATTCAAACTCCATGGTCACATTACTTTGATGAAATTAAACACTTTGTTAAATTTGAAAATAAAATACTTCTTTTTCTCCAGATTTGCATCCTCGAAGTGAGAATACTTTAGTTGTGTGAGATGTTAAGTAGAAGCTCACCCCCCCCCCCCCCCCACCACATTGGCTGTAGGGAAATTTTCTTTCAGTGAGAATCATATCCTGTTCCATTACTCTTGGTTGTTTCTTTTTGCACTATACTTTCTAATGCAATTACTTTACCATGTGAAATTCTGAATATTTATGATTGATCAGAACTATTGCAACTATGTACTGAGTAATGAAATGTCATATTTTATTTTGCTTCTCAGTGTTTAAGAAAATGCAAGGCAATGAATATTTTCATTGATAATCAGATTTCTGTTAATGTGAATCAACTGAAACAAGTATTTGTATAAATGAAATTGAGTATATAATGGTATAAATAAATGAAATTGGGAAACCATTTCAAATGTTGTGATTTACAGTTCTTAGTATGGATATTGGATTCAGAACATTATTGCAATGATCTTCAGTGTACTGGGATCTGAAAGCAGAACCTTTTAAAACAAATGATTAAACAAGTACCCTTTTAATATTTAAGTAATATTATTTAACCAGGGGCAATCAATTATGATTAAATCTGTGCAGAGGGCCTGGAAAGTTGGGTAGCCCTGGAAAAAATGTTATCATTTTGCAAAGTTGCATAATGTTACTTTCCCTTTAGAAAGCCTGCAACAACAGGAGTCCATTTACTGAATATGCCTGCCAACACAGAGCAATGTGGTCTGGCTTGGCATCTAATACTGTATTATATTTTGAATACCATGAAAAACTATTGCTCAAACCTCATATGCTTTTCCTGGTTGAAAAAACAGATAAGAGCAAAACAAAAAGTGTGCGGAGTTGGAGAGGTTCAAGAATGGAACAGCACAATGATGAAGAGATAATAATAGTATCTGATGGGTAGCACATTGTATATTTAGCAAACCTCATTTTAGCTGCTGTTTTCTTTCCCACCAGAAATTGATGGTGCAGATTAAGTGTAAATTAAAGCTGAAAAACATATTTGCAAAACATTTTAGCCACATATAATAAGCTTAAAAATATCATACTGCTGTGATGTGCATACATCATCAGTATACATAAGCACATATAGATAGATTTGCAATTAAGAGATGAAAAAGGACAA
>NC_056727.1:417088434-417315934 GCF_019279795.1 Protopterus annectens | reverse complement strand
TTTTCTTGTTTCTTAACATTCCCTAATTTGAAATGCAAGTTCTTTCAGTTCTATTAAAGCCAGGGCCAGAATTATTACTTCTAATTAAGGCTGCACTTTGGATATTTGCAACACAAGACTTAAAACCAGGCACTTAATATATCTTAGTGTGCAACAGAACTATTTTACTGTACCAGATGTAATTTGCCTACACCGCTTTCACTGGTTAAGTTAGACAGATGTGTCTTTGCAAAGTATTGTGTTTTACTTGTTTTGCATCTCTTTATTACAGACAACTCATAAATAGTTCACCATGTTTGTACAACAATCTATTTAGTGTGGTATCCAACATTGACCCCCTTATCATTGTTTTGGTGGCAGGGGGCTATTTTCAAAATCAACACATATTTCTAGCTTTACTCACCAATTAATCCCTTTCTTCTGTAAGATAGTTTAATTTCAGAAAAATGTCATACATAAGTTAGTTTCATACAATGTCATAAATTTTCTGGTAAAGGAATTTTTTTACACAGCTTCTGTAGGAAGTTTTTGTATAATACAGCAATGAGCAATCTTTTTTCTGGCTACCCTTTAATTGCCACAAAGGTCCAATCTTGTGCTACAGCTAACCTCAATATAGTCAAGGGGCAAATATTCTTCTTGGTTTGCTAGCTCATGAAACAACATTTTACTCAAGTGTCTCGTGCAGTCATTTCCACACATATATAACTCCACTGCTGTGACAGTACTGAATTGAATTCAGCAAGTGCTTTGCAGAATTATAGACATTATCACTGGCAACACTTGGCAAGATTCAGTACTGTATGAAATTATACCTTTTGCTACAAAAAGCACTCAGTAAAATTCAGTGCCTTCTGTACACTTATTTCTTAATAAGTAGGACTTACACATATAGCTCCTATGACATTTTTACCAAACAGTATATTCAGTAACAATACAATTATTCTCAGAATGCATTATCCAGCAACAACTTTCTCTTATAACCATCAATGAGAACCCCAGTTAGTCCACAGCCCACAGAAGCAAAGAGTTCATGACAAATGTCCACTGCAAACTGAAAAGTTTATTTTACACACCATAGCGTGCCCAATTCAGTTGAGCACAATTTAAAATTAATGAATGCCCTTTTGTCCCAAAGAAAGAATAGGACTTCATCAGGACTAAACCACCTTCCTGTTAGAACATATATATAAGAATAAAATAATGAAAAAACACATGATCAGCATTTTCTCAATCAGCTATAATAAAACAAACATTTAAAGAAAAATAGAAAGAAAAATGTACAGTAGCAACAATATATACAAGTGGAATTCAGGGCCATGTATGCCTATACCTATTTCTTGAAAGAATATAGTGTTTTAATGTAGCAAATATGAAATGTATATACAAAAATCAATAAGGGGGCATGGCCAAGATGGCTAACTGAGAGTAGCAAATGTTGAAAGCTCTGTGACTGAAAACTTTTCTCTGATAAAAAATGTAACCAAAAAATTTAAATTTGAAGAAGATATTTGCTAGCTAATTCTATTCACTAATAGAGAAAAGATTTATAGCTTTGTGTTCTTCAAAAGCAATAGATTTCCCCTTTCAGAATTTCAACTGTTTGGATAAGAGATACGAGACTTCAACCTGAATCACTCAAGAAATGGTACTCAGGATTCTTCTGTTAAAAAAAGACATTTAGTCAACATTATCTAGTATATAGGATACATTACTCAAACAAGATAAACTGGATACAAAACTAGAGTGTTTCAAAGAAGAGACCAGAAAGAGGATGGGGAAATTTGAAGCTATTATGAAACAACAATGGGCACAAATCAGCAGTAAGGAAGAAACCTTGAATGATCATGGACGCAGAATAACTCAAGGTCTTTTAAAACAAAAATAACTGGCTGATAAAAAAATTCAATAATTTAGAAAATAGACTGAGACAAAGTAACATTAGAATTTATGGTATACCTAAAAAGTATCAGGGAGACAATATAATAGACTTCTTAACTACCTGGCTACATTAAAGATTAAATCCACCTGAAATTTTATCTTACGGACTTGAAAGAGCACATAGATCCTTGAGATCACCTTCTAAGAAGGAAAACTCACCACCAAGTTCAGTTATAGTTAAGTTCATGTCTAGCTTAAAAAAGATCAAATATTAAAAGCAGCATGGTCCAGCCCCCCTATTAAAATAGGTGGACATGTAGTCAGATTTCACAATGACTGTTTCAGTAAAGTAATGAGTAAAAGAAAATCCTGTTTACCACTGATCAAGGAAGTTAAAAAGAACAATTTTAAAGCCACTTTGGAGTTTCCTCCAAATATCATATTACATACATGTATACAAATATTTCAAGCATGGGCATTAATGACATTCTATCTTGTTGATAAACCAATGCACTTCTTCCTATAATAAGTCTCCAGGCTGTTCTTAAAAATATCTAAACTAGTACCTGGTTTAATGCAGTTTGGTAGTCTGTTCCATGCATCAGCTACTCTTTCAGAGAACCAATTAGTTCACTTCTCATTCCTACAGAATCTTCTAAATAAGTTGTCTGATGATTCTCTAGTACGTTTTGTTAACCCCAAACATTCCCAGAGGTGGTTGACTCTAAATGCCCTATATACCTGAATAAGATCTCCTCTTAGATATCTGTAAGTGACACTGTACAAGTTCAGATATTGCAGTCTTTCATAATAACTTTAATTTTCACATCCATGGATACCCTTGATATATTTCTGCTGTACTCTTTCCATTTTACTAATGTTTGTTTTCTTATAGGGTTTCCATAGGTTCATAGGTTGATACTAGGCTATCTGCCCTAGGGCATTTATAAGCCTAGCCAGAGTGTGTTTGGCTTTTGCCACCCTTTTAGATTAGTTGACTGTGCCTCTGTATAGTAGGTCACAGAAGGTAGCCCTTTTAAGGTTAGTTTATTGTACCTCTGTCAAGCAGGGACACAGAAGAGATCCCAGGGGTAAACTTACGTTCTCCCATCCACTCGTCAAGATTTCTCTTGAAGAGGGTCAGTGAGGGGCTCTGCCTAACATTGATTGGGATTTTGTTCCAGAGTGAGGGGAGCCTCTGGGATATGAATCTGTCCCTCCAGCATGTCATTATTATTATTATTATTATTATTATTATGTCCTATTTATTTCTGTGCTGAGGTTCAAGTCCCTGGAGCGTGTAGCTGTAAGAGATTTGGATTTCCTGAGGTGAAGCATGTCCATTAATTCTGGGTTGGACATGGCTTTATACATCAGACACAGATCGCCTCTGAGTCGGCGGTACGCAACTGAGTAGAGCTGGAGTTTCTTTAGCCGAACTGCATAGGGCATCTGTTTGAGCCCCTTGATCCTCTTGGTGAGATACTTTTGGGGTCTTTCCAGTTGCTGAAGGTGTCGGGTAAGGTACATCCCACACGGGGCATTGTACTCAATTATGGGCCTGATAAGTGATGAGTAGAGGGGCACAATGACCTCTCTTGATCTAGATGTGAACCCTTTCATGATAAGGTGGGCTATATAGAAGGTCTTTCTAACCACTTTGGCAACGTGATTGTCAAAGGAGAGATTGCTATCTACTTGGGTCCCCAAGTCCCTAATTACTTCTTCCGTACTTAATGGATTACCACCTATGAGGTAATTTGTGGGCACTTTGTTTTTCCCAAAGGGGATGACTATGCACTTTTTGGCATTTAGCTTTAGGCCATGGCTCTGACACCAGTTATCCGTCTCTGTGAGACCCTTTTGGAGGATGCTTGTGTCAGCCAGAGAGTTGATTACAGCACCCAGTTTGCAGTCATCTGCGAACTTGGTCAGCCATAGTCCACCCGTGTTAGCCTGTACCTCGGAGATATATATATATATATATATATATATATATATATATATATATATATATATATACAGAACAAGAGAGGTCCCAGGACTGAGCCTTGTGGGACACCACTTGTAACTGGTTTAGAGTCTGACATGGCACCTGCTATTTTGACCATGTGGGTTCTATCCCTGAGCCAGTTTGCAACCCATCTTGTGACATAGGAGTTGATATTTAAGCTGGTGAGCTTATTTATGATGCCCGAGTGGGGTATTGTGTCGAAGGCTTTTGCGAGGTCCAGGTAGGTTGTGTGGACTACCTTCCCTTCATCTATGGCTTTGGTAACTGTTTCAAAGAAGTCGACCAGGTTCAAGAGGCAAGATCTGCCCTTAACGAAGCTGAATTGGGTAGGATCCAATGTCTGGAGGTTACCAATGTCTTTGTTTATGATTTCCATGATGATACGCTCCATAGCTTTGCAGACCAGGCTAGTCAGGCTTATAGGCTGATAGTTTCTGGGGTCTGTTGTGGCACCACCTTTGTGGAGTGGGACCACTGTTGCTGTATGCCATTCCTTGGGTACATATCCTGAAGTAAGGCTGAGATTGAACAGTGACTTTATATGAGGGTTTAGTTCTTCTTGGAGCTCGTGTAAGATGCAGCCTGGGACACCGTCTGGTCCCGTTGATGCTGTGTTTTTTGCTTTGGAGAGGGCAGCTCTCACCTGTGCATCTGTGATCTCAGGAAGGCTACACTCTGTTGGGATAGACATTTGCTCTTTTGGGGGGGAAGGGGGAGAGAAGTTTGCACTGAACCTTTCTGTCAGGATGTTGACAATGTCTGTGGGTTCAGTGTATTTTTTTGTCATTTTGCACTAACTCAGAACATATCTGGGCGTTGTCTCCCAGGTTTCTGACATAACTAAAGAAGACCTTGTGATTATCTTTAGTGTCTTGTGCAATTTTTCTTTCGAAGCTGGCCTTAGATGAGGGATCATAGTTTCTTGCTAGTACTGATCAGTGACGCCTTCCCTTTTTGCGATTTTGCTCAGTCATGTAGTAGCTTTCTCCTTCTGTTGTATAGCTTATTTATGGCTGGAGTCCACCAGATAGGTCTCCTGCCTTTGGAGGAGTGAGTCTTGGTTTTATTTGGGATAGCATGCTCCATGCATTCCTGCAGGTGTCCATAGAATGCTTTTGCAAAGGATTCTGCATTTTGGGCCATATTTTCCACTGTCCCGGGGGCTTTGAAGGATTCCACCTCAGTTTTGAGAAGTGTGAAGTTTGCTTTTGAGAGATTCTTCACCATGGTTTCCTTGGCTAGGGGTGTGGACGGAATATGGATGTCCAGTGAGATTTGTTTATGGTCTGATCTTACCAATGAGGGGTATACATCTGGTGTGGAACATAGAGACCCCATGTTGGTGATGACCAGATCCAATATGTTTTCCCCTCTTGTGGGAGTGGTGACCATTTGTTCCATAGCATTTGAGTTTATAAATTCTAGGAACCATTGGGCGAGGGTGTTTGGGCTTGAGTAGTTTTCCCAATCGATGTTTGGGTAGTTGAAGTCACCCAATATAATAGTGTTTGGAGAGACCTTCATATTCTCCAGTGTTCTCAGGAAAGCCGAGTGAGGTTCCTGTGTTTGGGAGGGTGGTCTGTAGCAGGCTACAAACTGAAAGGCGGTTTTTCCCACTGTTAGTTGCACATGGATGGTCTCTGATGCTTCGTGCAGTGCCACTAACCTAGAGGTGTGGGTATCTTTGATAAATATGGATACTCCCCCTCCTTTTATGGTTCACTCCGAGTTTTGGGGCCGGAAAGCATGGTATGAAGTATAACCTGTTAGTGCTGGGGTGCTCTTGGGAGCCTTGAACCAGGTTTCTATTACTGCACAGATGCTGATATTCTCCATACTGAGAAGAGTCTTGAGTGCGTGCATCTTGAGGTTTAGACTTCTGGCATTGAGCAGCATTACCCTTAGTTTTTTTTCTTTGTGTTGTCTATGGGGGTGGGTTTGTTTTTTGAGCCTTGCCTAAAAAAGGCACTATGGGGGAGGCAAGAGCCTTTGCCAGTATTCAAAAATTCAGGGGTGACAGGTGCAAGCCGTCCCTAGCGAAGCACCGTGGCTTGTTGAGCATGTCATCCCAGGCTGACAGACACTGGATCCCCTTTGAATGATACCAATACTTTAGCCAATTGTTAAAATTGATCATTTTGTCTTTATACTGTGGCATCATTCTTGGTGAAGGTAAGATGCTACTCAAGGTCAGGGTCATACCGGCCTGGGCTACATGATTGAAGAGCTCCTGTACGTCTTTTTTCATGTAGTCCAGGGAGGTACATCTCAGGTCATTCACACCAGCATGGACAATGACGGAGTCATATTTGTACTTGCTTTGGAGTGACCTGTGTGCTTGTGTTATGTAGCAGATCCTGGCACCCGACAGGCAGCTTACAGTGACCTTCTCCTTGTTCAGCCTGGTGAGTGGGACGTCAGTGTGTCTGACAATAGAGTCACCTATTACAAGTGTATTAGGTGTGTTGTTTAGCCTTAAGGGCTGTGACTGTGTGACACACTGACTTTGTGAGCTATGTGCTACGTGGATATTGTTTCATGGTAGGTGTTGCTTGGATGTCTGCTTTCGAGGTCTCCGCTGCTTAGGCAGATTTTTATTTAGAGTCTCTGAGTATGTTTTTGTGTGTTTATGTGTTTGGTTTGCTGATGCGATAGGTCTATGTGAGACTGGATTTGTGGTGTGTGTGGTTACCTTCTCCTCCTGACAGGTTGTGCCAGTACTGGGTTGAGAGAGCTAGGCCTCCAGTTTGGCTATATAGTTGCATCTCTCACATATATTTGAGCTTGTTGGGAGGAGGAGAGGGTGGTCTGTATACATAAGGCACTTGTAACATTGCCTCAAGATTTCCAGATTCACCAGCTGGACTGGAGAGTAAACACAAAACTGACCTTTGGACATGCCTGAATAATATAGAAAACTACTTATTGACTGATCAGAAAGAAACAGTAGGGAGCACTAGAAGGAGTATAAGATGATGTAGTGCTTTAGTTTGTGTTTACCTATGAGATTACTTATACGAGCAAGTGCAGGGCTATAGAATGAAAATAAAGTGCTCAATTAGAGATTTAGAGCAGTTCTAAGGGAAAAAGTGAAGAGCAGACTTTGTGGAGCCGAGAATAGTTTAAACCTGTTTAAGCGGCGCTGCCCGACGCTGTTCTGTGCGCAAGACTGCGCAAAAAGAGAGTTGCAGGGTTTTAAGAGAGAGAAATCAAGGAGTTTAGAATTGACCCAAAATGGCCAATAAAACTATAGCTTCTAGGCAGTAACCACTCCTACAGGGACAGGCAGGCTGCTCAGTGTTAACCACTGCCACTGGTGAACACAGAGACCTCCCTTTAGCCCAAGCAAGCACTGGTCTCCAAGAAACTTACAAACAGTTCAGAACAGCAAATATGTAACTGAACTTTCTTAAATTTCAGAAAGTGGGAAAAAGCAAGATTTTTTTGTTTTTTTCTTTTTTTGTTTTAGTTTAAAGGTAGCAGAGATTCACAAGTAGCAAAATATTCACAAGCATGCAATAAATGACCCCACATTTGAGTGCTAGGCTAAAGTCAGGTAAAATGCAATTTTAAGTGAAAAAAAAAACGATTTTAAATTAAGTGCAACACAGGAAATGCAGTAAACAGGCTCTAGATGTGTTCTAAATTTCTAATACAGATATAAACTTTAGCAAGCCAGAAAACACCGAAAAGTAGGCAGCAAAGCAGTAATTCTAAACAAAAAAATCAGAAGAAAATACTTAAAATCTCAAAAGTGGCTCCTTTCTTCTCTCTGTGTTTTCTCCCCTTCGTAGGTGCTTCAGGAACAACTAACAATATTGTTATTGCATACTCAAGTTTGGGTCTAATATAACTAACAAACAAATGACTTCATAATGTTTGATTTCCTAGACTTTATAAATCTTTTTATACGGCCTATAGTTCTATAACTATCATTATCCAGTTGGGTGACATGATTAGAAAAACTCAAAGCTGAATCTACCCGTATATTGAGGTCCTTAAATGAGTCTACAATTTCAATTACTGTGTGCTGCATTATTTACCTTTCAATTTATGTCTCCCAAATCTCATATACTTAGTTTTTGATGTATTAATCAGCATATTATTCTCCTGTGCCCAAATGGGATTAGTTAAGTTATTTTGCAGACATGCCTTATCAGTACCACATGTAATCAGTTTACCCAATTTCAGGCCATCAACATATAGACTGTAGAACACCTCAGATAAAAAAGTTAGGTCTGAAAGATACAATCTAAACAAGTAAGGGCCTAGAACAGAGCCCTGTGGGACATATTGAACTTCACCTGTCCAATTTCTGTATGACACTTGCCATTTCCTATTTGTAAGTCATTCAGCTATCCATCTTATCAAGAGTACATCAATACCTAGTTGTTCTAATTTATTGATCAGTGGTTTGTGTATGACCCTGTCAAATGTCAAAAGTTAAATCTATATAAATTACATCACAGCACAATTTTTCATCCATAACTGCTATTATATTGTAATAGAGCATCATATTACAGGTGGTAATAGATCTGTTTTCAGCATATGCATGTTGATATAGGGTTTCAAGTCCCAACCTATCCAGTTCTGACAATAACTTATCCAATATTACCTTCTCCATTATTTTCGACAACGTGAACATAGACTTAAGGTCCTATATGACTCTGGGTTAGTCCTGCTCCCCTTTCTCTTGAAGACAGGCTTAATAAGCACAAGCCTCCAATCTTGAGGAATTTCCCCATATTTATACGACCTAATGAATGATAGATATAATGGTACTGTAAGTTCTTGCTGAAGTGTTCTCTGGTCATTGTTATTAATTTTGACTCCCCCCTGTGCTTTGTTTGAATCCAGTTTGCACAGTTCTTTTTCAATATAATCTAATTTGATTCCAGTATCTGGAATTATCTGGATGTCACTCAGATTACTTTTTCCCCCTTTTGTGGAGCCAAACTGTTTTGCATAAGATTTTGTAAATATATCTATAATCTGTTGTGGCCGAGAATAGATTTTAGAATCTGCACACAGTTTATCAATTTGTGTGTCTTTACTCCTTTCACATCTTATGTAGCTATAAAAACACCCCTCCCCATTCAAGGTGTTTACCCCCCACATGTCATATACACCTCTGTATGATGTCTTGTCTGTTTTGTCTGTCTTCCTACCCAACCTACCTCCCCAAATATACCTACTATCCTTCCCCAACATCCCACTCTCACTTTAAAAAAAGGGAAATCTGTCCCCCCCCCAAAAAACATTGGCCCCATGCATAGCTGTAAATGTCACACACATGTCCACTGGACACATGTAATCTCATCTACTTGGATTCACAACACATTATTGTTGTCCTCACCCCTCTCTCAAGGGTCTGAGTGTCCAAATCTTTCTCCAAATTCAGTACATATGCACAGCTGTTGCTGTAGAAGAAATGGACAGCTATGGACCTTCCCTATAACCGTCCTGCACATCCCTAGCTACTTTCCCTATTGTTTTTCCCTCTGCCTGTCCCCTTTTTCACCACTTTCTTATCACCCGTTTTTTTATTTTCTTTTAAAGAAATTAGTGGGGGGTAAGCAGGAGAAAGCTTTTTTATGTTGTAGTAAGTGGGTTTAAGCCTGTTTGTGCAGTGGCCAGCAATGGCTGCACAGATTATGCACTGTCAGGCTAACTGTCTTGCTTACTGTCGCGCAAACCCACCCAAACCCATGCAAATCCACTTACAACCACTTAGAAGTGCCTTAATCACTCTAGATCCAACAGCCCTTGTTCTGCCCAGCAACAAAATAGTTAGCCCTGACAAGTCTCAAACCCAAGATCCTGCACACCATAGCCACAGTGATTTATCACTAAGCCATCTGAGCTGTACATAAATGTGACATTGTCTCAAACATATCCTGCAGCACAGTCATTCAACAGTAGGGAAAATGTATTTATATATGTAGAGGTATGTATGTGTATATATACATATATATATATATATATATATATATATATATATATATATATATATATATATATACATATATATATATATATATATATATATATATATATATATATATATATATATAAAATGTATTGCATTCGCACATTGGATCCACATTCTGAACCTCTCACTGCAAAACATCTGACTAAAGGCATTGTCAATGGGGGTGAAGGGGGCCAAAATCTTTTGTAATTATCCCTTCCTCCACAGCTGAACAGATCTGCCTTGCAACGCAATAACCAGCACTTGCAAGACTTGAACTCAGGACCCTGCACAACATAGCCACAACAAGTTAACAGTAAGCCATCTCAGCTGTAAGACGTCAGTGTATCTCTAGCATATCATGCAGAACAGTCAGTCTACCATAGGGAATATACAATGTGGAAGCAATAAACATTCCAATCACACACACACACACACACACACACACACACACACACACACACACATATATATACATATACACATATATATATATATATATATATATATATATATATATATATATATACATACACATACATACACATATAAATATATTGCTACTTATAGATATGTATAAGAAGAGTATATATAGTGGGTGCACTGCATATCAAACAACCATTATTTCTACAGTTGCCTCCTTTTAAAATGGCCAGTGTTTGATTCTGTCCTACAAATGAGAATTATTGCATGAAACATATACCCACACACAATGCAAAGGACATGACACCACCCACAAGTTTGCATACATAGAAATATTTAATTGTGCACTATTGCAGTTGTTTATGCCATTTCTTATAGCAGTTAGGTGTTTGAAATACATAATAACTGATTCATGTAACTCTCAAACAAAACATTTGATACAGTAATCTGAAAAACATAACATACTTTGCTGTCCAGGCTAAGGCCTTCAAGTAGTACAACAGTAAAAAAAGCACTTGCTTTGAAGATAAGAACCAATCAACACTTAATTACAGATGTAGTCCAGCAGCCTCCAATTACACTCTGTACTCAACCCCTAGGGGGGAAAAGTAATAGTTGTCACAATATAACTTATCTGGTACATAACAATGCTTAACTTAAAACATCACTGTCACACTGACAAACAGAACTGTGTGTAAGACAATAAGTTGTAGGCCACCTCTGTTCCCATGGTGAAATGTATGAAAATGTACAGCCATATACCTTAATGTTTTTTACTACTGATATCCCTCACATGTTGTAGCAGCCTAGGTTAAAAACATTTAATACCCCTCCCCTATAAAATGTCTTACAAGGGCATATAACAGTGTTTTCCACCTATGGACTACACAAGGTCACACATATTTTGTCCAGCTGTAGCCTTCATATATAGAGACCCTACCTGACAATTTGTGTGGGAGTCCACAGCATCACTGGAATGGTAGCAGGAATGCCAGGACTAAATAATGATAGACCATTACCTAACAACCTCTTACTGCATGACATCTGGACAAAGCTTGGTATATATGTGGAGGACAGAGGCTGGAACACAGGGCCATATTTGCAATATTGCTGTTATACACTGTGAAAGGTGCTGGTGTTACAGGATTGGTTGCAACATACCCTTACTCAGGAATATGAAGTCAGAAACACAAATGGATGTTGCCATGTACTGATAGCAATCAATGGAGAGAATGCCACTGATATGTTAGAGATAAGACCTGTATGGTGAACAGACAAAACATAGCAGCCAATCCTCTGGCCATCATGTGGACAGGCTCACAGTGGAGAGCTATGCAGACCGACTGCATTCCATGCAAAACTAGCATGTACACACAAACCCTGTAAAACTAGCAGTTTTCAATGCATATAACAGCAATACTCACACTGGCCGTAAGGTCTGGAACCTTATACAAACATGTAGTTGGCCTGTATCCGCACGTCCTGTTGTAAGAGGTATTGCTATCTGCTGTCTGTAACACGGATGCCAACACACAGGAAGGATGTCTTCCATACAGGAAAGGTAAAGGGACAATGCCCACATGATGTAGTTATTTATCAAACCAACTCGATCCCTGTAGTGGAGAGAGAGAGATAGAAAGAGAGATAGAAAAAACAAAAATAACACTAAAAAAATAATACAACAAACAAAAAAATAAAAAAAAAAAACAAGGAAGATATCCAAGTGGTACACAGAAGAGAGCGCAATAATAAAACAGGTATGTTAAACATGTATGCATGTAATTGATTGTAGTAGGCCTGTAATAATGGGATAGATGATGAAAGATTTATATGTGCCATCAAGACATGTTGCTGTAATGATGTCCTGCTGAACAACTGCTATGGACATAGCATCTGGCCCTGTGGCAGTGGGCCATACCTGTCAACTGTGCAGATCTGCACCGAACAACAATATGCAAGCTGACATAGTTTGTTCTGTTCCTCCAAACATGTATATTAGTCTAGCAAATAGATGAAGGTGGAAGCAATGAAGTCATGATAGAAACATGAGTTTCAGACCCCACCACCTTCAGAACATTCATGGTAATGTGAAATGTATCATGCATAAACTTCATAGGTTTGTAATAGGCTTATCTATGATCTGTCCCTATATATCTCCTCCTAATGTTAGGCTGTGTCCACATGTAATGCTCTGTTTTGTAGCAAGGCAGAACAGTGCAGCTGTGGAGGAAGGAGGCTCAGAGTGTGGACCCGATGTCTGAATGCTCTCTCTCTCTCTCTCTCTCTATATATATATATATATGTATATATAAATATATCTGCACATGTATGTCTACATATATACAGACACACACACACACACATACATATATATATATATATATATATATATATATATATATATATATCTACACACACACACACACACACACACACACACACACACACACACACACACATATATATATATATATATATATATATATATATATATATATGCACACACACACATATATAGATGCGTATGTCTACATATATACAAACACACACACTCACACACACACACACACACACACACACACACACACACACACAGATATATATATATATATATATATATATATATATATATATACATTTTCCCTACTGTTGAATGACTGTGCTGCATGATATGTTTGAGAAAACATCACACATATCTGCAGCTCACATGGCTTACTGGTAAATTGATATGGCTATGATATGCAGGGTCTTGGGTTACACACTTGCAAGGGCTGATAATTTATTTGCTGGCCAGAACAAGGGCTGTTGGATACAGAGTGATTAAGGCCCCTGTAAGCAGTTGTAAGCAGGTGTGAAATGGACAGTTTTGTATGGTGTGAAATTTGTGTTGTGAACAGATTGCCCTTTTTTAGCTAAAGTGAGAGTGGGGTGTTGGGGAAGGATAGTAGGCATATTTGGGGAGGTAGGTTGGGTCGGAACACAGACAAGACCACATACAGGGATGGTATATGACACTTGGGTGGTAAACACCTTGGACAGGGAGGGGTGTTTGGAAATTTGAAGCCAATGAGCCCCCAAATGGAAACAGTGGAACTGAGGTCCCCACTCACGGGCAGTCACCACTGCACCTTCATGGCTCTGAAGGTAGCTGTGCTGGGGGATGAGCAGGAAGGGCAGGCTGAATGTCTAATTTTGTCACAAGGGCCTCAAGATGGTGTAGCAGATCCCCCAATTCTCTGCAGAGCTCCCTATGCACCATACCCTGGATCTGACTTCAGGTTACAGGACCCTGTCTGTGCATGCTCCTGGGGGGGTAGCACTATCCCTTGAGGTGGTTCCACCTGAAGGTAGTTGCAGGACAAGCAGATGAGGAGGCCCCTGGTTGGGTCTCAGATGTGCTGTGGCCTGGGGCTATGGCCAGATGAAGTGGGAGAGGTGGTTCTGCTGGGAACAGACTTTGCACACATGCTATTGTGTTGCAGTTTTAGAACATATGTGGATAATTATAGTCAACACAATCCAGGATTAGTTATAACAGCATGCATAGATATTCCCATTAACCCAAAACAGCAGATTTGGAACATTTGCATAACAAACAGAACACATGCGTACATGGAACCACAGTGGCATGCAAGGTACATTGTTAGCAACAGGCCACCACTGATAGCGTTTCAACATGGAACATGAATATAAACACATTTCAATATTTGTTCACAATAGGATATATGTCCCAACAGTAGGTTTGGTGTAAACATTCCCATTGATTTGTGTGTTCAAATTATTGTTGCAGATATGGTGGGGGCGGGGAGAGATGTCAATTAACAACTATTATATCCTTGCAGTATGAGGTCCTCAGACCTATTTTTCCTGTTTATGTCTTCCAGAAACCATGTCAAGAGAGAGTCCCCTGCTTAAACTCCACAGGAGAATAAAATACTAATCAACTTCCTTGTGCATCACCACAGAACCCTCTTTGGGCATATGGCCCATGATCTGCAGGAGAGGACTGCCCTGTGGAATGAGCTCTTCCACAGGGTAAATGATGTAAGCCTGCATAACCACAGTTATGAGCAGGTGCAACATCATTGCACTGACCTCATCCGCCATGCCCGTCAACGTGCTGCTGCAGTTAGGAGGGACCAGCTAGCCACAGGTGGGGGTCATGCCATCCAGCCCCCACTGACACATGCTGAGGAGCTCCTCACCAGCCTTGGGGCACCTGCCCACCAGCCAAGTCACGAACCTGAAGATAACATTGTGGAGGTGCATGCTACCCACACAATGGATGAGGAGCATGCAGGTAAGGCCCCAGGGCACATTAGGAGACCAATGCTGCTTATCCATCTTCATATGTAAAGTATCTTCATGCATATGTCAGGTAACATAGTCTGTTGCTGCAGTGTAGTGATGAACAGATGCGCATAATCTCTAGTATTGTGGGTTTGCACTGTTGATGTACTGAAATGCTGCTCCCATCTTGTACCAATGCCACAGGTGTGGCTACTGACATCACATCTCTCACACAACTATGTAGGTCCCTCTGATATACCTCTGGGGTAGCAGCCTGTAGCTGGTGAGTATGGAGATTTTTTGTTCAGGTTTGCCAATACACCGGCCATGTTATGGCCATGGTATTTGCCATTCAGACATTTAACACACCTACCCATAATGCATGCCGTACATGTTCACTTATTGTTGCTGTTGACTGCACTGCATCACAGTGGTCACCATGGTGGCATATCTGAAGGGTATGTAAGAATCCTGCAGTATAACTAACAACCTGTCAGCACAAGATGTGTGGACAGAAAAGAACATAATGGTGGGACAAATGGCCTACAATAGGGACATGTCTGAAACATTACCCTTATACAGTGGCTACAACAGTGTATATATCACTTTTGCAATGGCAATTGTGACAGATCTACACAACGGCATATTACAATACCACATTCCACAACATTTACAACCTGTAATGTTATCATGACATGAGCAATGAATGATTAATATGGAATCCTATGTTAGGACAACAAATATGGGGAATACATACCTTAACAAACACTGGAAGCATATGTGTGTACACACTCCAAACAACATATTGTGGAAGCAGCTTTTGAGGTACTGACAGCATTCACTCTTCTTGAGTATGCACCTTCCATCACGTACAGGTCCTCAATGTCACACCAAGTAATGGTCTGCTGTCCAAGAAGTATGTCCATGACATTTGCCCACTCACCTGTAACAGAGGCAGCCATTGTTTGCACACATCTTACAAACCATGGAATGGATTCCATATCCAAAAGGTAGCACTCAGGAGTGGCAGACGTAGCCTTACCTCACAATTGCATATACCATGGCAAACAGTGCAGACAGGCATGCGTGTGATGATGAAGTATGGGATAACATTAATGTAGAAAATAAAGAGATGCCCATCCAAGACAGATGACAACACATGTTGCAAACTGGTCACAGAGGCTTCCCAGAAACATGCAGCAACACTGAGGGACTTGCAGGAATGTCTTGGAAGTACTGCCTTTGCAGTACCTGTGTCAATTAGTTTCATAGTTTCATAGTTTAGTACTAGGCTATCTGCCCTGGGGCATTTGTAAGCCTAGCCATAGTGATGTGGCTTTCGCCACCACATGAAATGGTACAAAAATGCACAGAATAGATTTAGAATACTGTGCCTCTGTCTAGTAGTGACACAATGAAGGTCCCCTTATATAATAGAATTAGTTTACTGTGCCCCTGTCTAGCAGTGACACAGATGTGGCCCCTGGGGTAAACTTACAATCTCCCATCCACTCATCAAGATTTCTCTTGAAGAGAGTCAGTGAGGGGCTCTGCCTAACATGAACTGGGATCTTGTTCCAAGGCATGGGAAGCCTCTGGGTTATGAATCTATCCCTCCAGCATGTCCAATTCATACTTGTGCCGAGGTTTACGTCTTTAGCTCTCTTGCTCCTGATGGATTTGGATTTTTTGAGGTGGAGCATGTCCATCAGATCCTGATTGGACATGGCCTTGTACATCAGGCAGAGATCACCTCTGAGCAGGCGGTATGCTACTGAATAGAGCTGGAGTTTCTTTAGTCTGGCAGAGTAAGACATATGTTGGAGACCCTTGATCCTCTTGGTGCGGTACTTTTGTGGTCTCTCCAGCTGTTGCAAATGCCGGGTGAGGTACATACCAAATGGGGCATTGTACTCAATCATGGGTCTGATGAGGGAGGAGTATAGGGGTACAATGACATCCTTGGATCTGGATGTGAATCCCTTCATGATGAGGTGTGCAAGGTAGAATGTTTTTCTAACCACTTTGGCAACGTGGGTGTCAAATGAGAGGTCACTGTCGACTTGGGTCCCTAGGTCTCTGATTACTTTTTCCGTACTCAGTGAGTTGCTGTCTATGTGATAATTTGTGGGTACTTTGTTTTTCCCAAAGGGGATGACTATACATTTTTTGGCATTTAGTTTAAGGCCGTGACTCCGGCACCAGTTGTTCGTTTCTGTGAGGCCTTTTTGTTGGATGTATGTGTCCACTGGTGTATCGACTATGGCGCCTAGTTTGCAGTCATCTGCGAACTTTGTAAGCCACAACCCTCCCATGTTTGCTTTAACATCTGAGAAATAAATGCCGAACAAGAGAGGTCCCAGGAGAGATCCCTGTGGGACACCACTTGTGACTGGCTTTGAGTCTGACATTGCTCCAGCGATTTTAACTTTATGGGTTCTGTCCTTTAGCCAGTTTGCAACCCATCTAGTGACATAAGGGTTTACGTTTAAGCTGTTGAGCTTATCTATGATGCCTGAGTGGGGTATTGTGTCGAAGGCCTTAGCCAAGTCCAGGTAGGCTGTATGGGCTGCTTTGCCCTCATCAATGGCTCTAGTGACTGTTTCGAAAAAGTCAACCAGGTTCAAAAGGCAGGATCTGCCCTTTACAAAGCCGAGCTGGGTGGGGTCAAGTGTCTGTAGGTCCCCTATGTCTCTGTTTATGAATTCCATAATGATTCTTTCCATAGCTTTGCAAATCAGGCTGGTTAAGCTTATGGGGCGGTAGTTCCCAGGGTCTGTAGAGGTACCCCCTTTGTGGAGTGGGACCACTGTTGCTGTATGCCAGTGTTCAGGTACATATCCTGTAGTAAGGCTAAGGTTAAATAGCATTTTTATGTGCAGGTTTAGCTCCTCTTGAAGTTCACATAGCACGCAACCCGGGATACCATCAGGTCCCATTGATGCTGTGTTTTTAGCTTTGTTGAGGGCAGTTATCACTTGGACATCTGAGATGACAGGGAGATTACATTCATCTGGGATAAGTATTTCTTCTTTTGGGGGTGAGGGAGGGGAGTAATTTGCACTGAACCTGTCAGCCAGAATGTTAGCAATATCTGTGGGTTCAGTGTATTTTTTGTTGTTGTGAACTAACTCTGAGCATATCTGAGGGTTTCCGCCCAGGTGTCTAACATAGCTGAAGAAGGCTTTGTGGTTATCTTTAGTGTCCTTAGCGATTTTTCTCTCAAAGTTGGCTTTGGATGTTTTTATGAGAGAACGTAGTTTTCTGCTAATGTTGATCACAGATGTCTTCCCTTTATGGGATTTTGCTCTGTCATGCAGTAGCTTCCTTCTTTTGTTATACAATTTGTTAACGGCTGAGGTCCACCCGACAGGACACTTGCCTTTGGTGGAGAGGGACTTGGATTTATTTGGGATTGCATGATCCATGCATTCTTGGAGATGTCCATAGAAAGCATTTGTGAAGGATTCGGCATTGTGGGATGTGGTATCCACTGGCCCAGTGGGCTTAAAGGATACCATCTCAGTCTTAAGAAGAGTGAAGTCTGCTTTTGAGAAGTTTTTCACTGTGGTCTTTTGTGCTGGGGGTGGAGGTGGGATATGTATATCCAGGGTGATTAGTTTGTGGTCAGATCTCACTAGTGAGGGGTATACCTCCAGTGTGGACCATTTTGTCCCCATGTTTGTGATGATCAGGTCTAGTATATTATCTCCCCTAGTGGGAGAGGTGACTAGTTGTTCCAGTGCATTTGAATTTATGAATTCCAGGAACCTTTGGGCTAGGGTGTTAGGGCTAGAATAATGTACCTAATCTATGTTTGGGTAGTTGAAGTCTCCCAGTATGATGGTATTTTGTGATACATTCATATCCTCCAATGTCTTCAGGAAGGCTGAGTGGGGTTCCTGAGATTGGGAGGGTGGTCTGTAACATGCTACCAGTTGTATAGCAGTTTTGCCTATGGTTAGTTGCACCTGTATGGTCTCTGATGCTTCATGTGTTGCTACTAACCTGCAGGTGTGGGTGTCCTTGATGAATATGGACACTCCCCCTCCCTTTGTGGTTCGGCCTGGGTTTTGGGGCCGAAAAGTATGATATGAGGTATAGCCTGATAGCACTGGGGTGCTCTCAGGAGCCTTGAACCAGGTTTCAGTTACTGCACAGATGTTGATGTTCTCCATACTGAGGAGTGCATCGAGTGCCTGCATCTTGAGATTTAGACTTCTGGTGTTGAGCAGCATTATCCTTAGTTTTTTTCCATTTTTGTTTTCTAAGGAGGTGGGTTTGTCTTTTGAGCCTTGCCTAAAAAAGGCACTATGGGGGTGACAAGAGCCTTAGCCAATATCCGGAAGCCCAGTGGTGACAGGTGCAAGCCGTCCCTTGTGAAGCAGCTTGGCTTGTCCAACATGTCATCCCAGGCAGACAGACATTGGATCCCCTTAGAATGACACCAGTACTTGAGCCAATTATTAAAGCTGATCATCTTGTCTTTGTATTGTGGCATCATTCTTGGTGAGGGCAAAATGCTGCTCAGGGTCAGGGTCATACCAGCCTGGGCTTCATAATCAGAGAGCTCCTCTATGTCTCTTTTCATATAGTCCAGGGAGGTACGTCTCAGGTCATTCACGCCAGCATGGACAATGATGGAGTCATATTTGTACTTGCTTTGGAGTGACCTGAGTGCGTGTATTATGTGGCAGATCCTAGCTCCTGATAGGCAGCTCACAGTCACCCTCTCCTTGTTCAGCCTTGTAAGCGGGACATCAGTGTGTCTGACTATAGAGTCACCTATTACTAGTGTATCAGGCATGGTGTTTGGCCTTAAGGGCTGTGATTGTTTGACACACTGATTTATTGAAGTATGTGTTGCATGTGCTTTGTTTTGAGGTGGTGGATTTTTGGATGTCTGCTTTGGGAGCCTCTGTTGTTTTGGTAAGTTTTTTATTAGAGCCTCCGAGTATGTCTTTGTGTTTTTATGTGTTTGGTTTGCAGTTGTGGTAGGTCTATGTGGAACTGGGTTTGTTGTGTTTGTGGTTACCATCTCCTCCTGTCTGGTCATGCCAGCCCTGAGTTGAGAGAGTTCAGCCTCCAGTTTGGCTATATAGTTGCATCTCTCACATGTATTTGTGTTTGCTGGGAGGAGGAGAGGGTTGTCTGTGTACATGAGACAATTGTAGCATTGTCTCAAGATGCCCAGATTAACCAGCTGAACTGGAGAGGATGCCAGTAATCTACCACTCAACATGCTAGAACAGTATAAGGGAGTGCTGTGCCTTTAAGGGAAGTGGATATTCACAGGGGTGGTAGGTGGATGTAGTGCTTACTTAGTACGAGAGTGCTTACTTAGTAGAGAAGTTTTGAGAACAAGTGCTAGGCTTATAATATAGCGAGTAGTCTGATTATACTAAGAGTAGAGCTTCCTTAAGGGAAAATTTGAAGAGCAGACCTGGCGGAGCCAGAAGAAGTTTAACCTTGTTTAACCGGCGCTGCGCTATGCGCACAACCGCGCAAAGCCATGCAAATGCAGATTTTAAACAGGGAACTACAAAAGAGCTAGAAATGGTCCAAAACAACCAATTACTACAGCTCTTGTGCTGAGGTCACTTCCTACAGGGACAGGTAGGCTGCTCAAGGCTCCCCATTCCCACTGGTGAGCAAAGAAACTTCCTTCTATCCAAGTAAGGTAATGGACAACACAGGAACTACACCACAGCCCAGAATACAGCAATGCCTGTAAACTGGTCTAAACTAGTCGAGGAGAGGCGGGAAAACAAGGATTATTTTTTGTTTTTGTTTTTTTGATAGAAACACACAGAAAATGCAGAAACGGTGATAAATCAGTTACACAGGCTAGCACACTTTAGTGGGCAGCCTCAACAGTTAAATTAAACAAACAACAAACAAACTTTCGATCAAATTCGACTAAAAAGTAACTTTAAGTGCAGATTTTAAAATAATGCAGCAAACAGCTAAAAACAGTTTAAGCTTGTTTAGGGTAAGCTAGAGAAGCTATTCCAAGTAAAAAATAGCAAAGATACTTAAATCCAGAAAGTAGTCGCTTTTCTGAGTTCTCTGTAGCTAGGACCACTCTGCAGGACCACGAGGAGCTTATCTGACTTGTATAGCCAGAAAGAAATGCCCAGAGGCAGATTTTAAACAGGGAACTACAAAAGAGCTAGAAATGGTCCAAAACAACCAATTACTACAGCTCTTGTGCTGAGGTCACTTCCTACAGGGACAGGTAGGCTGCTCAAGGCTCCCCACTCCCACTGGTGAGCAAAGAAACTTCCTTCTATCCAAGTAAGGTAATGGCCAACACAGAAACTACACCACAGCCCAGAATACAGCAATGCCTGTAAACTGGTCTAAACTAGCCGAGGAGAGGCGGGAAAACAAGGATTATTTTTTTTGTTTTTTTGTTTTTTGATAGAAACACACAGAAAATGCAGAAACAGTGATAAATCAGTTACACAGGCTAGCACACTTTTGTGGGCAGCCTCAACAGTTAAATTAAACAAACAAACAAACAAACAAAGCCCATGGAAGTCATTCAGAGTCCCTGAGAGGTTTGAGATGTTGGCAAAGAGGATCGACATCTGCCTTAACCAATGAAAACAGGTGAGTGGAACAGGAACAGCGCACGAGTCCTAGGTCTGAAGAGGTGGGGCAAAGGCGAGTAGTGGTTGAGAAAATAACATCAGAGAATGGTTTGAATGTTCAAGACAACCCTTGTTCTCCAACGCTACCACTTTCTGTATATTCTACACCGGTAGAATCCATGACAGGTCTTAAACAACAAGAGGCAGCTGAAGGCTCGCTTCATCCTAATTTAGATGTTAGGTGTAAAATACCAGTGGAAAAGGCGCCTATTGTAAATTTTCCATTTGTCCCCCTCCCGATAAGAACAGGGAGGAAGAGGTCGCTCGATATGGACGAGCCGAGAGTGCAGAAACGGCGGGAGCCGTCGCATGTTCAGCAGGTATGTACATTAACAAAACTCTGGAATCAGCTAACCTAGTATGGAATATTTCTAAGTTTAGGTTATCAAGACATGAGATTAACTTGTTGAACAAAGGGACTAGCTTTATTACTTCAGCTAATATTGATATAAGTGATGCAATTTTAGCTGTTAAGGTCTTTGCTCGAAACTTGGCATTGAAGTTAATGTTTGGGGATGTTTCCTCAAATGAATTTCATTCATTTAAATGAAGAAGTACTTTTATGCCTCATCTTCCAGCAAATGTTGATTTATTTGTCAAAGCAGTGGAAAATGACTTATATGGAGGCTTTGAGACCTTCCAAAGAACTAATGTCAGTAATTTAACAATGGAAGAAAAGTCAGCACTGCATGATTTGAAACAGAATATGAACATTGCTATAACGTCCTGCTGACAAAGGAGGCCCGATTGTTATCATGGATAGTGTGTATTATAAAGAGACCATGACAAAAATGTTGAACACTGATGCTTATAACAGGGTCTCTCCTGACTTAGTGCAAGATATTCATATAAGTCTGCACAGAATGTTTCATGAATGTAAAGGTTTGGGTCTGTTGAATGATGAGTTATGTAATTATTTCTTGGTTGAGCATCCAGTAATACCTAGAATGTATGGGCTTCCCAAAATACGTAAGAATCCTTTGCAACCTGCTTTTAGGCCCATTGTAGCTGGAGCAGGTTGGCTCACTGAGCCAATGTCTATTTATTTAGATTTTGAATTAAACCAAGTACTTCAGAGGTATACCTATGTATTAAGGGACACTGAACAGTTTTTATCAGATCTATATGATTTTGCTAGGAATGTTGACTCAATACAAGATCTATTATTAGTCACAATGGATGTAGAATCATTGTTTACTTGCATTCCTAATGAAAATGGAGTTAAGATGGTTAGGGAATTGTTATTGGATAGTGGTTTAGTTGACGTTGTTAAAGCAGACTTTATTACTCTATTACTTGAAACAGTTTTGGAGATCAATGTGTTTTTCTTTGATGAAGGTTGCTATTTACAGAAGAAAGGGATAGCAATGGGCACTAGCTGTGCCAATGCCTATGCGAATTTGGTCATGGTGGCATGGAAAAGGAACCATTTGCTAGGCAATGGCCAAATTCTGTTTTATAGGTGTTTTGTGGATGATCTTTTTTTCATTTAGCATGGCACTGTGGATAGTCTCATGTCCTTTCATATGAACTTGAATAGTAGTAGTTCATTTCTTAGATTTACTGTAACACATTCTTGGAAAAGCATTGATTTTTTGGATGTATCTGTGTATAAAGAGGGTTCTGAGTTTAAACCCACTGTTTATTGGAAGGCTTGTTATAGAGCTTCTTTTTTGCATAGGAATAGCATGCACAATCCATCCATATTTGGGAATATTGTGAAAGGGCAGGCAATCAGAGCATCACGATAGTGCTGTGAGGAAGCGAGACTACAAGATGAGTTGGATAGGATAAATCAGATTTTTTGTCCAGAGGCTATGAGGAAAAACTTATAGTTGAGAGATACGCTGAAGTATCGGGGATGAGGGGCACTAGGGCCAAACCTTATTTCTCAGAGAAAAAGATAGAAACTGTTCCAGCCGCTGGCTCTAATAGATCTTTATCAGTGTTGCTACCATTCGGTGGCAACACAGATAAGATAAAACAAGCAATAGTGGCTAGCTGGAATATTTTATTGGTTGATGAAAAAACAAGAAACTTAGTGGGAGACAAACCATTGTTTACTTATAAAAATATGAAATGTTTAAAGCAACATCTTTGCTATAGGAATATAGGTGCTTGTCTATCGTCAGTGGAAAATTTTGTGCCATTTGGCACAAGGAAATGTGGTCGTTGTCCGCAATGTATATTTATAGATGAATCCTGTTTCTTTAAGAACCCAGATACAGGATATCTATGGCAGTTGAGGAATCACAGTACTTGCAACACGCGCAATATTGTGTATGTTGCACACTGTGGCAAATGTTTAAAATACTATGTTGGTAAGACCAACAGATCATTAAGAGAGAGGATTAGAGACCATGTATATTGTTTGAAAAGGAAGCAAGATTGTAGTGCGCTAGCTAAGCATACACTTTTAGAAGGATCTGACCATATATTTTATTATCAAGTATTGCATGTACAATATCCTAACATTAGGCTGGGTGATATTGTTAATCTAACAGAACAGGCTGAGTTAAAATGGATCTTTAGACTGGCAGCACACAGGGGGAGGGGTATAAATGAAAGTGTTACTATTAAGCCGGTTCTTAAAGCCAGAGCTCTCCAGTAGATGGGCTCAAGATTCATATTTTAAGGGTTTTATATATATTTATTTTAAAGTTATGTATCATCGCAATGTTTTTGTTTTAGTTGGTGCACTTTTTGTTAAGTGTCATATAGGATACTTTGGTATCTAATGTGTTCTTTAGGTTTTTATAGAAGCAGGCTGTTTCAACAGTACTACCAAGTAGAAATTTTAAGATTGTAGCTAATTTGGTTAATTGAATCATTGCTTGATTGATGTTTGCTATATAACTGATGATGGCTGCTTGATTTTGTAATGTCTGAAGAAGCGGAGAGTATCTCTCTAAAGCTCACGTTTTGTTCTTTGAAATAAAGAAGTTCTAACTCAGCATTGACGTTTGGATTACTAGCTGGAAAAAGCCTTTATCTTGATTGAATTGCTGCTTCCTTTTGGTGGTTATTTTATATTCATATATATATATATATATATATATATATATATATATATATATATATATATATCTATCTATATATATATATATATATATATATATATATATATATATATATATATATATATATATATATATATATATATATATATATATATATATATATATATATATATATATATATATATATATATATATATATATATATATATATATATATATATATATATATATATATATATATATATATATATATATATATATATATATATATATATATATATATATATATATATATATATATATATATATATATATATATATATATATATATATATATATATATATATATATACACACACACACATGCACACACAGACACACACACACACACACACACACACACACATATATATATATATATATATATATATATATATATATATATATATATATACATATATATATATATGTATACATGTGTATACATTCTGGCCCCATGTCTGGAGCATCTCCCTCCTGTTGGCCCCCTTCTCCACAGTGTATGTCATAAGAGATATTTCCAACTACCCTCTGTGATGCTGCACATGATGTCCTGCTCACAGTGAAGGAAAAGGGCCAACATCCACATGAAGTGCTTAGTTATAGGAGTGTGTTTCCATGCAATTGGCTATAGGAATGATACTACAGCTGTTCCGCATGCGATTAGCAAGTGGGGGGGCTGCAGTTCATGTACAGGCCATCAGCTGATTATGAGTATTCCTTACAAAACTCAAGCTGCTGCCTATACAAATCATGAGCATTCCTTACAAAACTCAAGGTGCTGCCTATGCAAAACAAATGTACTTTTCCACATCCACCAGAGAGGGAGAGAGAGTAAAAGAGAGACAGAGACAAAGTAGGAAAGGAAGGGAGAAAGAGAGTAAGAGCCAAGAGTGTTTGTCTTTGATCTGTGGGTACAGAGTGGTATCTGGGTATTATAGCAGTTGCCTATATTGTTTATTAATCCATACTGTCACATAGTAATTGCACATGGCTGTACACATTTATGGCTGAGGATTGTCTACAACAGCCTCTACAGTGTTTGAAAAATGTTGGCCTTGTAATGTGGACAATGGGGCATATAGGTCCTCAATATAATGATATAGCAAAACTCACACTGCAAGGGATCCTGTCAGTACATAATCACTTCAACAACCACACAGGATACTGATGACATGTACACAAACACACACTTACCAATGCTGAGTTTCAAACCTCTATCTATGTATTGTTATTACAGTGTTATGCAGTTATTGCATGTGCCACAGAGCTTACATGTTGGAGAGTTGTCCAAAGGTATCTTTGAAGGTGAGTGACATCAGCAACAGCGCTAAAGGAGGGATAAGGGAAGTGTAGTATGTGTGAATGTCCACAAAGCAGGTTTCAACTAAGACACATACACACTCTGTCAGGGAAACACACACATTATCACAGTTGGCAGGATCAGGATTAGAACTCTTACCTCACTAGTTTTCGGCTCTACAATATTACATAGTTATGATAAGCACCAAAGAGCTTATATGGCTGATAAATGGCCAAATGGTTATTTTTGCTTCACAGGTGTGTAGTAGGTGAATGGGCCTGAAGGCTGTACAAGGCTAGGCAAAGGGAATACTTTGGCGTCAAGCAACATGACAATGGTCTCCAGTGTGGCTCAGGGTTGTAGTCCCTGGAGTGGTCCTCACAGGTGGGTATTGTATTCACCATCCACTCATCTGGGTTTCTATTGTGGGTGGCCAGTGATGTGCACTGCTTCCCATGTATGTGATCTATATTCCATAACATGGACAGTGTCTGGGTTGTGCACATGTCCCACACATATGTCATTTGATGTGTGGAAGTGTACTTGAGGTCTTTGGGGCATGTTGTGTGTACAGATTACCTTCTGATGTAGCATTCTTGACCTCATTTCAGGATACCTGGCTATGGAACTGAAGTTGTACTTGTACTTACATTGACAGCATGATACAGGTATTCAGTGGAATTAGTGGCATCTGTCCATATAGGGCATGTGTATAAGGCATGGTATTCTCTGTGTGTTACATTTGCAAACTCTACAATTGTTGCAGTCCTCCAGTGGGGAGAATAGCAAAGGACCACTGTAAGCATTTATGTGCCTACTATAGGGATGGAAAAGGGTGCCATGTCCTTTTACTTTTCAGGAGATTTAACACATCACAGTCCTTTCTAATGTCAGTGGCACTGTTGTGGTCAACAGGCATGTAGTCCACTGCAATCACACCGTGGTTATTATTTGTGGGGCAATATGCAGGGAACTGCCAATATAGTGGTTGTTGTTTAGCCAAGTGTGTTTGTGTATGAGACATGGGTGGAAAGTGTTCTCTGAGTAATACAAGGGTTGCCTATATTGTTTACCAATCCATAATGTCACATGTAGGTCTATGGATTGTCTACACTAGCCTCTCTAGTGTTTGACATCTGTTGTCCTTGTAAGGTGGACATTGTGACATATAATAGGTCCACAATATAATAATTTATCAAAACCCACCCCACAATGCATTCTATTATTACACAATCACAGCAACCTCCACACAGGATACTGATCACACACACACACACACACACACACACACACACACACACACACACACACACACACACACACACACACACACACACACACACACACTTGCCAGTACTGAGATTCCAACCCCTACCCAGCTATGTATTGCTACTATAGTGTAACGCATTTATCACATGCACCATTGAGCTTATAGGATGGATGTTATCCCAGGATACTTCTAAGTTGAGGAACATCACAATCCCTTGTAAATACTGGCATTGGGTGATGTAGTGGGTGAGAGATCCCAAAAATAATTTTACCCTAAAAACACATTTGCATTTGCCAGGTGTGACATTCAAACATCTATCTAGCAATCTTTATGGACCATTAAGTTACACATTTACCGCATGCACCGCTGACCTGACTTGGTTTAGGGTTGGCAGCAGGCACTTTTAAGGTGGATTATATCTGCAGGACTGCTAAAGTTAGGCTCTGAGATGTGTACTGGGTGTAAATGAGGTCAAAATCTTTGAGATACACACACAAAAACTTGCCACAGATAAGATTTAAACCCATACCTGTGTAGTTACTGCTACTACATTGTTCCACATTTATGGCACTCGCCATGGAGCTTATAGGGATAGACCTTGTCCACAGTGATATTTCAAGGTGACTGACATCAGCAGGCTTGTTAAAGTAGGGCAATGGGAGGTGTATTAACTGTCAACGGCCTCAAAATCATTAATCTCTATGTGCGCACACACACACACACACACACACACACACACACACACACACACACACACACACACACACAGTTTCACACTTGCCATGTCTGGGATTAGAACTCCTTTCTGATTAGTTTGTTACACTATAACATTACACAGTTACCGCACACGCCACAGAGCTTGCAGGGCTGGCCCTTCTCCAAAGGGGTATTTCAAGGTGACTGGCATCAGCAGGCTTGCCAAAGTAGGGTAATGGGTGGTGTAGTGTCTGTGAATTGCTTCAAAATCATTAAACTCATACACACACACACTCACACACACACACACACACACACACACACACACACACACACACACACACACACACACACACACACACACGTGCGCGCGAGCACACAGTTTCACAGTTGCCATATCTAAGATTAGAACTCATACCTAACTAGTGTGTTACACTATAGAATTACTCAGTTATTGCATGTGCCACAGAGATTACAGAGCTAGCCCTTGTCCAAAGGGGTATTTCAAGGTGACTGACATCAGCAGGCTTGCTAAAATAGGATGATGGGAGGTGCAGTGACTGTGAATGACCTCAAAATGATTAATCGCACCACACACAGAGTTTCACAGTTGCCATGTCTGGCAATAGAACTCTTATTTGACTAGTTTGTTACACTGTAACATTATACAGTTATCACACATACCAGAGAGGTTATATGGCTGGCCCTTATCCAAAGGGGTATTTCAAGGTGACTGACAGCAGGTTTGCTAAGTAGGGCAATGGAAGGTGTAATGACTGTGAATGGCCTCAGAATCATTAATCTCTACACACACACACACACACACACACACACACACACACACACACACACACACACACACACACACACACACAGTTTCACAATTGCCATGTCTGGGATTACAACTCCTACCTAACTAGTATGTTACACTACAGCATTATACAGTTATTGCACACACCACAGAGATTATGGGGCTAATAATTGGCCAGAGGGTTATTTCAAGGTGACTGGCATCAGCATGAGTGCTAACATGAGCTATGGGAACTGCAGCATATTTGAATAGGCTATAAACCATGCCTCTGGAAACACACACACACAACACTAAGTCACACAAAACTTTCCATTTGACAGGACTGGGTATACAAACGCTAGATGAATACTGATTTGTACTATCATGTTACATAGTTATCACAAGCACCACAGACACTATAGGGCTGAGGGCTACCAAAAGCAAATGTCTACAGTGACTGACATCGGCATATCATGTGATATTGGCCAATTGGATGTGTGATGGGTGGGACAGGCCTCACGATGGCAATCTCTCTGCCTGCCTCTTTCTTCCCCCTATCTCTCGGTGTGTATGTTTGACCTATTATAGTGTGTTGCCTTGGATATGTGCGAGTATTTCTATCCAATGTGTGTGCAAGGCATGAATAGTGTGCAATGTGGTGTGTGTGCACAGACATCTGCAACTGACAGGTATGTATAGTCCACTGTTGTTGTCAGACATGGGCTTCATTTCTCTAAGTGTTGGAGCATGCCCAGTATGACCTTCTGTACTGAGTGTGTGAATCCATTCCAGGTAGGTTGTACTCCAGTGCAGGATTTTGTGTTTTACACCTACACCTAGCAACCTGTTTCTGCAGGAAATCTGTAGATAGACTGACAATATGGAGTCACAATGGGCTAAAGATAGTCGGATACTGTAACTGTTGTGTCTGTGCTGCTTGTGTTACATGGCTGGTGTTAGCAGAGATATTCAGACATATGTACTGTTTTACACTGTGATGTATTATGTCATCAACTGCTGACAGATATACTTATGTTCTAACAGTTATTTTCTGGGAAATAGAAGATGAATTAATCTATGTCCAGTATTGTGGTTTGCTGCCTACATATTCTTGCACACTTATGCCATTCTGTAGGGGTAACTGCAGACACTTGCTGATGGATCTGTGTAAATGGTATAGCACTTTTGTACTGTAGTGGCTGAGGATCCCCTGCTTGTACATCTATCAACATAACAGAATGACCATATCCCGCTGTGGCCATACTTCTCAGCTGTACAGATTCACCCAGGTTACCCAGAGACAGGGCTCACATATCTGGTCAGTTCCCCTTCACATTGTGGTTTATTAGCGGGTTTGTAGCCACCCATTGCTGCGTTTGTAGGCAGGGGTAGTATGGGCACACATCAGAGTGTCAGATTTCACACTCTCCATGGCGTCCATGCTTCTAAACCACCCCACTCTGTTATTCTATCCTCTTCCTAACATGATGCGAGTGATATCTGAGAAGTATCCTTATAGTTGTCTCTTCATCCCAACGTTATTCAGGGGCTGGCCCACAGTTCATGCAGTAGGACATGGTGGGCATGCTACTGGGATTTGTCGACATGGCCTTGCATTTGTGTTTTGTGGACTGTGTTACGTTGTTAGTTGGAACTCCATGAGATAATATACATTGGCAGTACTGGTGAAGCACAGGCCTTTGATGGAGGACTGTAGGCATTTGGTAGTGGTGCAGGCCATCTATAGCAGGCCAGTGCATTCTGTCACTCCTACCATCCCGGGCTGCATGCCACTGAATTCTGCTGAGGTGACAGGGTAAGTGTGCGAGGTGTTAATGGCAATAGTTCCTGTCCATATTAATCCATTGGTCTGGATGCTGGCAGGATGCTGCTTACAGCTAGGGACACACCTGCATGGGACACCTCTTCAGCATGCTGCATTCTGTGTGTATTCCCTTACAAAGTTGGGGGTCATACTGTACTCATTCCAAACAGCAGGGATATGACCTATGATAAACTTGTGGCTGATGGTAGGGTGAGCTGAGTGCATGTGTTATATGGAAGCTTCTTGCAGCTGACTCAGGGATATACCAGAGAAATTCCCCTTATGCTGCCTTTTGCAGGGACATACGCAGTTTCTCATTTCTTCATAACTGTGCCTTTTGTGGTCTGCCACTGACTGGCCAGACTACATCAGTATTCCATACTATACAGACAGCTAATGTGCTGCTAACCTGCATGTAAAATTCCAAAAGTGTGTGCAGTTGACAGTTACATTTTATGTACTCTGTCTAGGGTACTTCCATCTATGTACTGTGTGTATGTCTGGGCCCACATTCATGGCATGTCCATCTTTCAGATGGTTACAGATATTGACATCTGAACAATGAGTATTGATGACTGCTGAACTGGGTCTTGCTGGGATGCATTGTGGTTTGCACTGCAGTTGTCAAAACATGGCAGCCACTGGGACACAACCCTCTATGCCTACATGCTGACCTCTTCCACACAATATACAACACACAACAACCTAACACAAAGAACCCTGCATATTGTAAACATGCTGCAATCTATCCTGTAAATTAGGCCAGCTCAGGTAATCTGTACTTCACTGTTATTAAACCCATATGTACATGTTACTGCATTTCTACATAGGATTGTGGGGGGGGGGGGGACACCTGGCAACTGTAAACATTTGCTATGATTGTACTGGTATTTCAGGTACTCTATTGGCTTCCATTTCATTTTGTATTCTGACCTATCATGCAGACTAGAGGCATATCAGTAGAGTGCAGATCTTAGGTTTTATTGACCTACATTTCAGTTTCAGACTTATTACCCTTCCGAACTAACATACAACTGTCTGACCTGTTGTAGTCTGTCTGTGAAGGTCTGGGGGGGGGGGCTGTTCTCCATTGACATTAATTGGAGGCCTTAGTACAGCCTTTCTTTATGGTTATCTACACCTGTCCTGCTGGCTGAGGCTGTTGGGTATGTGTGCCTCACCGACATGCATGTGTGTGTCCTATGGACACACATTTTGGCACCCACATGTACTGCAGTGGGATTTGTCACCTTGTCTAGTACTGCCTACTTTGTTGACACCAGTATTTGTTACAGATTTCATGCTGCCCATATAGGTGTCCACTATCTGCTGCCATCCAATTCAGCCACCTGATTCCCTTGCATGCTTACATCCATACCATAGCTGCATCTAGCAGAACATACTACTCCATTCAGAAATTGATAGGAAGAGTGACTTACCTTGTGGCTGTAAAGCACAGGTAATGTCATGTTTAACATACCTTTTACTGTATGTGCAAGTCAGAGAGAGGTGTTATTCCCTGGGTTCCTACCATGTCAGTGTATGTGCTTTGCATTGCCTCTTTGCCAAAGCCTGTGCATACTGGGCATGCCTCCTTCTGCCTACATGGGCAGGCTAGGGTAGTTCCTCCTCTGAGTCACTCTGTGCCTGTACTGCTTTGGCAATGGTGGGTGGGCTGTGTGGCCCTACCCCATGCTGTTCCTGCTGCAGTTGTTTCCACAGGATCACATTGTGTAGCATGGCACATACAATGAAAATCTGTGTACATGTAGCTGGAGAGTACTGCAAGGCTCCACCGAATAAGTCCAGGCAATGGAACCATGACTTGAGCATCCCATGCACATACACTCTATTATGATTCTAGTTTGTGCGTGTGCCTCATTATGGAGTTCTTGTTTGGGTGTGTGTGTATTTCTGATGGGTGTCATCAGCCATGGCTCCAGTGTGTAACCAGCATCCCCCACTAGTTGGCCATTTGGGATATCAACACTGGCAAATCTCTGGTACAGCTGTGTCATATGCCAGATGTGTGAGTTGTGATAGCTTCCAGGGCTGACAGCACACACATTCATTATAATTCCCTGGCTATCACACATGACCTGGCAGTTGATGGAGGGGAAGCCCTTGCAGTTTATGTAGACCCTACCCCACTCACAGGATGGTGCTTTGATGTTTATGTGCGTGCAGTCTATAGCACCCAGTACCTCAGGGTATTCTGATTTTGGTGGAAGAGATGCATATTGCTGGTCAAAGCCTAATGGGTGTTGAGGAAATGTATGTGTTCACTGGCATGTGCTGACATGACATCCAGGGACTGGTGGAGTACCCTAGATGCTGATGCCTGTGAGATCCCCATGACATGCCCAGTTGGCCTTTGGAAGGTACCTGTGGCTAGTATTTTTAAGCCTACATATACCTTGGTATCCACTGGGGTGGGTTCCCCTCTGTTGGTTCTGTGTGTGAGGCGTGACGTGCAGCTCAATAATTTGCTGTAGAATGTTCCTGCCCACCCTATACCACTCCGCTATCTCCAGGTCATGTAGCCCTTGATAGGTTACTCTGGGTCTGTACACTCTTCTCCTGCCCCTCACTGTGGGTTGGTCGTCAGCATTATAATCCTCACCCACCCTCAGCCTATTTCACATATTGATATATGAGAGTGACAGCAGCCCCTATTATTTTGTTAGTTTTGTCAGGTAAAATTTCCCCATCTGTGTACACCAGTGGTGTAAGAGTTTGTGGGGAAAAAACAGAGTGAAAGGTGTTTGCAAGGTTTATAGTAGTGTGCTGGGCTGTGTTAGGCTGCTGCCTGTGTAATTGACTGATTCTGATGCATTTCACCTGCCAGCTATGCTAGTTCTCCTTGATTGTCTTCTTACTGCTGTTTTCCCTTCATATTGCCTTCCTGTTTAAGCCCCAAGGCTTACCAGTGCTCATATGTGAACAGAACTGCTATTTCCTGTTTTTTTTTTAAACCTGGTGAGCAATGTGCACACCTGTTTAGGCAACGTAAACACTGCTAGGCAGCCTCAGGCCCCCCCTTCCTTAGCTGTGCTTAGCTAAGGGCAAACACGGGCTGCAGAGCTCCAATAAGCTTAGAGCATGCATGACACTCCCCTTTATGAGGTAATCTACTTCTTATGCTTATGCCATGGTGTTGCTGCACCCACATGGTTGGGTGCACGCTAACAATGAGGGGGAATCTGTGATTCAGTATCAATCCCCTTATTTTCATAAAACTGACTGCTAATGCATGGTTACAAAACTGACATTCAGCCTTCCCCCTTAGCAACCACTATTCCATAGTATTGCTGTCTTATGCATTCCATTGACTATTATGGCAGAATGCTGATTTTGGTTTAAAAGCTTATTTCCAACTTTTTCTTATTTTCGGGCCGATGCCGTTTGTGCACCACTGTCCTATGCTTAAACGGCTGAAATCGGCCAAAAAAATAAAAGTTATTTTTATAATTTTGCAGCTATTCACCATGCCAGTGGCCATATATTTGGCCATTGGCATGCCTACTATATTGAATACATGCTTTCTTTGGAGGTGTCATGCCTATGTTTTGTAATTTGCAGAAATGTATTCAGTTAGTAGCCGAATACATTTCTGCAGGTTAAACTACTCCTGCACAGACACCTGCCTACTTTCTGTATCACTAATTCACCTCATTTGCATAGTTGTAACCTGAAAATGGGGTAATTAGCATACAGGAGCTGTGTCCATGCAGGAATAGTGTAGGAGCACTCATGCACGTCCTGGGAACTTGGTCCTGGATCGCTCATCGGCCATATTGCATGCAGCAGCTCTTGCACTATTCCTGCACTCCATGTAGAGCTTGTTGAATCCAGGGGAATGTCTAGTATGTTCCAACCCTGGCAGTTTTTTTTTAAATCTAAAGCAATTATTGTTCCTGTATATATGCTGTGAACAATTTCATTGCTAATGTTGTTGAATCAATATTATTCCAGTCTGTTTCTGGTAAATTTAAGTCCCCAGCTAGTATTATTCTTCCCTCCTGTGTTTCATGCAAAAAATGTATGAATTCCTCTAGGTCATCTAATATTATTCCTTTCTGTTGAAACCAAATTATTTAACACACTGAAGGAAGCATCCACTTTTCTTAACAGCAATAAAGTCCTTAAAACTGAAGAAATGAAGTGGAACAATATATTTCCGAAGAGACAGAGTGAGCTGAATTTTTGGAAAACAGTTTCTACAACTAAAAAACCTAAAAACAATTGACTCTTATTCACTGATTGCTTGACTATTATTTTCTGAAACAATAGATTTGCCTTTTAAGTAAAAGGTTTATACTGGACTTTAAGCCTCAAAACATATGTAAGTATGTATTTATATTTAAAGCTGAAGCATTTTCATGATGAGGAATATAAAGGATTAGGTTTTCTGTTTAACTATGTTAACAACGAGAGATTTAATATATTTCATTTAACTAAACATATAAGTGTGTTTCTAAATGTTAAAACAAATACTCTGTAAGAAAATGTTATTATATTATGAGCAATAGAAATGATAAATTTAATGGTATATAAGTTAAGAATTTTATTTTATTTATTCAGCTTCATTTAGTATGTGAATTGCTGAGTTAACTGAACGTTAGATCTAATTAATATGCTAATTGAAAGTATTAAAGTGCTGGTGAATTTGTTTTCCTTTTTCCTGTGTAATACATTCTTCTCACATCATTTATAAAACAAAAAGCATACTGAGAAAGCTTGAAAACAAAAGAAAGTTCTATATCTACAGAATGCTACAACTTTCCTGCCATGAGTGAGCTAATAAAAATCTAGGTCAAAGTTCATCACTGATATCTGTGAAAGAATAAAAATAACTTTTTATTTTTTCCATTTCATATGTTCTAGGTTCATTGGTGTGTACTAGGCTAATGGCTCTGGAGCCTTTCCATGCACAGCCCATAGGATTACCCTGGCATTGTGCCACATAACCTTAGTTCCCAGTGCCTCTGTCGAGTAAATTCCTATCCACTCATCAAGATTTTTCATGAAGAAGGCCAGCAAGGTGGTCTGCTTGCCATATATGGGAAGTCTATTCCACAGCATGGGCAGTCTCTGGGTTATGAACCTGTCCCTCCAGCATGTTCTGTTCATTTTGGTAGTGAGGTTGAGGTCTCTGCAGCATGTGGTTTGGAGAGATTGGGATTTCTTTAGCTGTAGTATTTCTAACAGAGCTGGATCAGACGTGGCTTTGTAAGTCAAGCAGAGATTGCCTCTAGGTAGGTGATATGAGACAGGCAATAGTTGTAGTTTTTTGAGTCTGTCCATATAGGGCAACAGTTTAAGGCCTAGGATCCTCTTTGTCAGGTACTTTTGTGGCCTCTCCAGTCATTGCAGGTGTTTAGTGAGGTACATGCCAAATGGGACATTGTACTCAATGATTTGCCAAATGAGGGAAGAGTAGAAGGAGACAATGACCTCTTTCTTCCTGGATGCAAAACCCTTAGTAATGAGACATGCCACATAGAAGGACTTTCTGACCACAGTGGCAATGTGGTGGTCAAAAGAGAGGTTGCTGTCAACCTGCGTTCCCAAATCTCTTATAACACCCTGTGTTCAGTGGACTACCATTGATGTAGTAATTCATGGGAACTGGATTTTTCCCATAGGGGATGATGACACATTTTTTGGCATTCAGCTTAAGCCCATGGTTTTAGAAACCAGTCGTTGGTCTCATTGAAGCCTTTTTGTAGGATGTCAACATCATTTGGGGAGTTAATAATAGCTCCCAACATGCAATCATCTCAAAACTTTGTCAGCCAGAGTCCCTTTGTGTTGGCCTGGACTTCAGAGAAGTAGGTACCAAACAGGGGAGGACCTAGGACCGAACCCTGTGGAACTCCACTCGTGACTGGTCAGCAGTCTGACTTGGAGTCAGCTACTTTTACGCTATGGGTTCTATCTGTGAGCCAGTTTGCAACCCACCTAGTGATATAGGGTTGATGCCTAGCTTAGTGAGTTTTTCTATGATTCCTGAGTGGGGAATGGTATCAAAGGCCTTGGCCAGATCAAGGTAGGCTGTATGAACCACTTTGCCTTCATCCACAGCTCTTGTGACTGACTCAAAAAAGTCGACCAGGTTGAGCAGGCATGCTATACCCTTCACAAAACCAAACTGTGTGGGATCCAGAGTTTGAAGAGTCCCTTTATCATTGTTTATTAGGTCCATAATTATGATGCATTCCATAGCTTTGCATATCAGACTCGTCAGGCTAATGGGGTGATAGTTCCCAGGGTCTGCAGTTGCTCCTCCTTTGTGGAGAGGGATGGGTGTAGCAGTGCGCCATTTGGTAGGGACAAAGCCTGAGGTGAGGCTGTGATTTTATATATATATATATATATATATATATATATATATATATATATATATATATATATATATATATATATATATATATATATATATATATATATATAGCTAACATTTTACATGTTAGCTTATACTGCAGTGAAATTAACTTTAACTATACATACTGACTGTACGTATTAACTGAAGTAAGTAAAGTTAGATGTCTGTTATTGATAAGAATAGCTTAAAAGAACTAAGAAGAATGAGAAACTTAAAAAGAAAATTAACAGCTGCTGTGTGCTGTGAGTTGTCATTTTCACATGCTATAGGCAGATTCTGAAGTCAGCATGTAAACCTTAGATCAGACAGTAGTTCAAAATGGCTAAACACACATATTGAAATTAATTTAGCAGGAATTTATTATATATAGTCAAAATTGCTTGTATATTAGAATTAATAAGAGTAAGATTAATAAAAGAACAGCATCAGTAATTTAAGAACTGTGCACATATACTATATTATTTAATAGAGAAATTATGACTAAATAGCTCTTTGGTGGAAGATTTTAGAAATATAAGATATATAGAATAAGATAGACTACTAGTGGGAAAAATATATTTAAATAACAAATTGCTTTAAAGAAATATGTCTGTTGTATATACCTGAATATGACAGAAATGTGAATGTACAAGATTTCATATACTTTACATAAAAAATCATATAAAATATTTCAAAATAACATGAAAGCTAAAATTTACAGCTTGACCATGTGAACTTCAAAGCTTTTTGCATGTTAAATTTTATTAGATTCATTAAGACTACATGAAATAACTTATTTCATAAGTCAAAGTTGAAATGCGAGTGTTTTATAACTGAATCAGTGCTCTTATTTTGATAGAAAGTAAAACATATTTTCAATATAAATAACAAATACCTGTAGACCAAGCTAATTCACCAAATACATGCAAAACCTGGTCAAAAAGCTACCAAAGATACTGGCCAAAGAAGATGAAACTGGAGTTAAGCACTAATGTTCCTTTTTTATTTTCAAATGAACTTCTTCTGCATATCTTGTATATAAGATACAATTGTATAGAAGAAAGTGAAATACTAGCAGCAGCTTAAACACCAAATAGATGAATTTGTTATAATAATAATTTAGTTGATTTACTAGTAAAAGCAGAACATAGGTGAATGTTCTTCACTCATTATTCCATATGCACGGGATACAAATTAGAAATTATAGAAATTATGCCTCTATAGATTTACTTAATAAAGTGAATTATTTTAAAACAATTCCTTGTCTTCTGTCTGATCATAATGCACTAAGCATTAATATAGTAATGGATATAAGGACATTTCAGAGTATTTATAGAATCCCAATATATATGATGAAATTAAAAGAGTTTAAAAGTTACAATAAGGAACAAATAGAGAATTTTTTTTATCTTTGAATAATAATGGTCAAGTTAGTAAAGTCAGACTATGGGACTCCTTAAAAATTATATTAAAGACAAAATGAGAAGATGGGCTTGTAATAAAATGAAAGAATGCGATAAAGAGTTATTAGAGATACAGAATGAAATACACAAAGTGAGGTTTGAACAACAAACAAAGAAATTAGATAATATTGAAATCATTAAGAAAATAACCCAAAAAATTAAACAGTTTTAAAGCATAAAGTGAAGATAGATTTAGAAAAAATATGTCATAGTTTTTGAATGACTTCAAAAAATCTACATAGATTAGCCAGTAGAAGTAAAATTGTAATCAAAACAGCACAAATCAATAATATCCAGAATCCTCACACTAATAAGCTTACTTCAGATACAGAGAAAATGCTTAAAATTTACAAAAAAATTCCATGAAGATCTTAATAAAAATAATAATTCTGGTGATTACAAAACTGACAATTATTTAAAGAAAAATGTTACTTGTAAACAAATTGACCAACAAATATCTCAGTTGAATAAGTCTATTACCATGACAGAAGTTAAAGGAGCTCTAAAAAGGTAACAATGGTAAAGCTTTAGGGATAGATTGTTAAAGTATTGAATTATGTAATCTGTTTCTGTTAAATATTTTAGAATTGCTGAGTAACGCTTTTAGGATAATTCAGGGGGCAAAATAATTCCTCCCTCATGGAAATTGTCTGTAATCTCACCAAAACTTAAACAAGGAAATAATAATAAGTTAGTCTCCTCATATAGACCTATTTCATTATTAAATGCAAACTATTAAATACTTACTTACATTTTCACCATAAGATTAAGAGATATAGTAGATAAATTAATTAATAAAGATCAAACATGATTTATAGTCAATAGTTTAACGTACAATAATATAAAAAAGGCAATAGCTATGTTATATTTAACAAATAAAATTAATAAGAAATTGACCATCATTAGCTTAGATATTGAGAGAACATTTGATTCTTTAGATTGGAGCTACTTGTTTAAAACTTTATAAGCACTGGCATATCAAGAACAGTTCATTGGGATATTAAAAAGCTGTACACACTCCAAAGTATATGTTAAAACTGGATCTTCATTTCATAAGAATTCACTTTAAATGAAGGCACAAAACAAGGGCATCCTTTGCCCTCTTTATTATTTGCATTGGTTATCCAACCGTTAGTCTTTAGTATAAGAAGAAATGGAAAAACTCCAACTCTCCCCCTTCTACCAACACTGACAAAACCCCTTTCTCTCTAAAACCTGTTCCCACCTCCTATATCAAATATCTTCTTCATAAATCTAAACCTGGCTCCCCATCTGCTGATAAACTACCCCCCCTTCTCAAACATGCTGCCAACTCCATAGCTTTTCCCATCTCCATACTAATAAATAGATCGATTCAAGAAGGCACATTGCCTAACATCTGGAAATCCTTCTATTTTGTACAACTGCAGAAAAGAGGTAACTCCACAGACCCTTCTAACTTCTGGCCAATACCCATCCTATTTCTTCTAAAATCCTAGAAAAGTGTATCCACTCCCAACTCATTAAATACGTAATGCAAGAAAACCTTTAACCCCCACTCAACATGGTTTCTGACCTAACCACAGCATTCCACTGCTCTTGTACTTTTTACTCATACAGTTGCTGAGGCCAGAGACAAAAAACAACTTGTATCCTGTCACTTCCTTGACCTATCCCAAGCATTTGATACTATAAACTGCTAACAAAACTAACTGAAATTAACCTCTCTCCTTCCACTGTGCAGTGGTTCTCCAGCTAACTCTCTAATAGACTTTAATCTGCCCAGTTGCTCACTTCCTGCTCACCTTTGTTACCTATAAAAACAGGGGTCCCCCAGGGCTCTATCCTAGGTCCCTTACTATTTAATATCTTCTCCAACAATCTCCAGTCCTCTTGATGCCACTCTACCCTTATCCAGTATGCAGATGACTCAACCCTCATTACATCTTCCAGTAATATGTCTGATCTTCTTTCCCTTACACAAAACACCTTCTACTCCATCGAAAACTGGTTTAATGAAAACCAGCTAATTCTAAACCCTAAGAAAACCAAATTCTTCCTCTTCCTACCTAACTCACTCTCACAACATAAATCCTCTTTCTCTATTCACTCACTAGAAAACACCATCATCAAATCAGATCCTCATGCAACCTCCTTGGCACCATTATTGATGATCAGCTAAAATGTGACCAACACATTCACCTATGAATCAAAAAGACACACCAGAAATTAGGGTTATTGTATCACAACAAACAATATCTAACTCCTGAGACCAAACTACCCCTAGCTAGAGCATTCCTACTACCAGGCCTTCTTTATGCTGCACCCATCCTCTCAAACCTACAATCCTCATTAATCTCACAACTTGAACAAACTTACAATAAAATCGCCATATTTGCAACAAATCAGCCTTCCAAAACCCGCCATTGCATTGCCTTAAAACAACTGAAATGCGTAGAACTCCCCCATCTTCTCATATCACAACTACAAATCACTCACTCTATCCTATACAAACCTACTGCCTGTCTCTCCCACTCTTCTCTAGTATCTTTCTACACCCCCAACAGACTACTCAGAAGCCCTGACCAACAACTCCTTGTCATACATAAACCAAACAGAAACATAGGTAAACTTTTCTATAACCATAATGTGTCTCTAGCCTGGAACAAATTCCTCTTAACCTCATGGAACTACCCTTGCCATCAACCAACTTAAGCCCTCCCACCCTTCCTAGCCTACCTCATATCTTTCCCCTAACATCACATCCACCTTTACATACCCATTATCATTCCTTTCTTCCTCTTATCTCCCTTTTATAAGTATCCATTTATCATGCAAATTACTGGCACATGGCACATCTCATCAACTACTTTTGATTTTCTTTCAAACTGTAATAATTTCCAGTATTTTTCCTATCCTACACTTGTACAGTATCCTATTTCTCCGTTGCAAGTATGTCTTACTATATGAGGTAATGTCACATCTTAGTTTCTAATACTTCTCTCAGCAGCATTTTGTTCTGCATTAAACTATGGTATTATTGTATAGTATCACATTTCTTCTTGTTTGATGAAACTCTTAACTTGGTCTTCTACGTTCCCCACCTAGTACCTATACTGACACAGACTCTGTTGTAAATATTTACGGTTAACTGTCTAAGATGCCACTTTCTCACATGTGAAATTTATTATTTTTCTTTTTCCCTTAAATGCAGTTTGAGTGCTCAGTCTTTTTTTGTACTACTGTAATTTCCATATTTCATGATTTCACCATGTACTACTATATAAAATTCAGAATGCATGTTATTATTACTCTGTGTGTTTATAAATTTTTTTGGAGCTTTTCTCCTCAGGTTTCCAATGAAAATGGGATACCGGCTCAGTTGGACTAACCCGGTTAACAAACGCCAAATAAAATAAATAAATAAAATAAATAAATAGAGAGTGTCAATCTGAAATACACCTTTTGCAGATGATACTTTACTAACTCTAGAAGATTTAAATTATGTAATAGAAGAAATAGATAAGGAAGTTGAACATTTTCAGGAAGTATTACTGATCAAATTTAATAGCAATACAATTGAAACTTTAGTGTTGAATCAATTAGTAGATAGTAAGTTTCAGGATGAATATAAATATAACTGGAAAGGAAAATAATTAACATATTTATCAATAAAAATCTATCCAGATATTGTGATTAAGACTATTAATAATAGTTTTGAATAAGTAATTGAAGAAGTGTTACTTCTTATTAAAAAATTGATTTTTTTTCTGTTTTTGTTTTTGTTTTTTTGTTTTTTTTTTGTTTTACTTTTCAGGATAGGTTAGTGCTTATTAAAATTATTATATTATCTCAGATTATATATATATATATATATATATATATATATATATATATATATATATATATATATTGCATTCAATAGTTTTAATAACTGACAAAAAACATTTAAAAAAATGGAAAAAATGTTAACTTAATTCTTATGGTTTTCTAAAAAGCTGAGTATTGCTTATAGAAATCATATAAGATTATAGAAGTATGATGGTATTAGCTTCCCAGATGTAGAATCTTATTATATTGCTGCAAGTTTTAACTCTCTTATACTCTGGATAGACTCAACTTGCACTGGTCAATGAAAATCCATCGAGGAGCAGATTATACTAAATTCTTATAAGTTTATTAAAGATGATACATTAGATATATGTAATAATCCTTTCATCTGGTTAACAAAATTTACATTATAAGGGAATTAAATTCAGTCTTTTGACTCTGTGTATTTGAAATCAATTCTTAAAACAGTTAAGAAATATGTTTTTAAAACTCCATTAATATCAAAATGGAGATTTTTGTGTTTTCCTCTTGCACATACTTCTAGATTTAAAGAAACTCAGAACAATGTTAAAATGAATTGGAATGGAGTACTATTATGGTCTGATTGCTTTGAAAAATGAAAAGCTAAGTCACACCAATATTTAATGAAAGAATATAAGTTGGATGAGTCTGTTAATCAGTTAATATTATCCATCAGTTAGAAATTAAATGACTTTGTAGATAATATGAGTGATGAGGAACAGAACATTATTCCTCCATTATATGAATATATGAATGCTGTTATCGAACGTTGATTGACATACAAAGGAAGCTTGCTATATAATTAGTTATAAATTACGATGATGATGACGATGATGATGATGATGAAAATAATAATAATAATAATAATAGTAATAATAACAATAATTTTGATGCAAAATTCCGTGTGACTTAGTAGATGTAAAAATAAAAATGTAAAGCTGACCAACACAGCTGTAAAAGGTGGAACATCCTTTGGAACCACTCCTTTATGGGTTACCTAAAGTACACAAAAATATTGATAATCTACCTATGCAACCAATTGTGTCGAGTAGTGGTTGAGTTACTGAACCCTCTCGATTTTTGTGGAAAGACAATTGCATCCTTTATTGGACACTGTATCCAGTGTGTTAAAGAACACTAAAACATTTTTGTGTGACTTATACTCATGGTCCAATATGTTTGTAGATAGATCTGGACTGCTTCTAGTGAGTCTAGATATAACTTCATTTTTCACAGTTATACCAAATGACCTAGGTATAGAATATATAAGAGTTTTTTTAAACCCTGCTGGTAGGTCAGTTTTCTAACAGTAATGTATATTTGATTTGTGCTTTGTTGGAAATCATATGTGAAAATAACATTTTTATCTTTCATGACAAGTTGTTTTTTGCATAAACTGGGAGTGGCAATGGGAACTGTCTGTCCTAATTCTTATGCCAACATGGTACTGGCTTATTGGGAACATGAATTTGTGCATAATAACAATCCCTTTGCTAGTAATTTACATTACTACAAATTATTTGCTAATGATCTTTTTGTTGTTTGGAGGGGAACTGCTGAATTGTTGAGTCAATTTATTGAATATTTGGACTTAGTTATGAAATTTCTTAGGTTTTCTTACCAGTACTCCGAATTCAGTATTAACCTTTTGGATGTATATGTTAGACTGGATGAACTTAAGAATTTTAGCACAGCTATTTACAAAAACGTGCAGGCATAATAATTTATTACACAAATCAAGTATGCACCCATGACACATAACCAAAAATGTGCTTAAAGGACAATTTTTACAAATTATGAGGTTGCATGACAAGGAAGATGAAGCTCAGGCTGCGCTAGATCAGATGGCTTGTGACTTCATTGATAGAGGCTACACAGAGTCTGAAGTAGATAAAACTATGGATGAAGTCTATGCCCTTAAAGATTCACTTGCATGACCCTATTTTTCTAATTGAAATGTTAGTTCTGAATAACTAACTAATAATAATATACAAACCATCAGGTTGCCTCTCACGTATTCCAGTAATGTTGGTGAGTTGTGTAAAAAACATTAATTAAAAAACATTGGTCTGTACTCTTGATAGATGATGCTGTAGCTGACATAGTTGGCCCTGTACCTAAATTTAATTTAAAAACAATCTCTCCCTGAAATGTCAACTGTGTTATAAAAATCAACATGTTAAATCTCATATCAGGGCTGAGAGATTAGGTACTTTTTCGTGCGGCATTGTTCTGCCTGTGTTTTTATTAGTAATACAGCTACTCTCTACCTAAAATCTATGGATTGGAGGTTGGAATTCAAATGTTTTACAAGTTGCAACACTGAGAATATGGTTTATTGTGCTACCTGCATGATCTGTGATTCTTACTATATTGGCAAAACTAACTGTAGTTTAAGGGAGAGAATTTTGGAACATGCAGGTGATATCAAGAAAGGTAAACAAACTAATGCACTGGCCAAGCATGTTACTGAAAATGGGAATGAACATAAATTTAAGTTTGTTATTCTGGAAGTGCTATGTGAAAGTCTGAAGCTTGTTGATTTAGTGAATCTGACAGAATGTGCAGAACTAAGGTGGATTGCCAGTCAAAATGCTGACAAACACCCAGGCTTAAATGAGAGTGTTTCCATTAAACCTGTTTTAAAAGGGAAAAAATTACCTCATTGAATATTTCAATTAGATATGGCATGTTATTTTTATATATAAATAGCTGTTTTGATTTCTTTTATTGTAAGTCTGATGAAGGAGCAGTTTTGCTGTGAAGCGCTAACTTTGTACATTAAATCCTTTGTTTTACAGATGTGTTGGTCGGCTTTACATTTTTATTTTTATTTTGTAGTTTCTTGTGTATTTTGTCAACCTTAACTGAGCAGTGGCACTTTTATATTTCTATATGACTTAGTAGATGATAAGAATAAAGTGTAGATAATTAAATCAGTTAGTCAAATTTCTTTAAGTTTATAACTGGAAAGTTTTTATGTGGAAGTATTTCCTTTCACTGTATATATTGTAAATATGTTGAATTAATACAAATGTTCTTAAAAAAGAGAAGAAATCTATACTGTATGGCTAATGGGAAAGAATTGTGGAATCCATGATTGAATGGATTCCAAATGTTGGTAATTTACACTGCAAGGAAGTGCATTTGAAATATATTAATATTTTAAAATATTTATAATCCTGCAGAGTTCTCATATCTTAGCATTATTTTAAAAGTGTGAGACAATTTTTATTTAAATGCTTAGATATTAAAACATAGATATATCTTTTGTTTCCCTTCTGTACAACTAAAGTTTTTACTGAGAGAAACAATATACTCTAAAATGAGTAATTGGAAGAATAAAGGACCTGTTGGTGGCTATAAACATAAATACATATATTGATAAATAGACAAAAAATGTTTAACAGGAATGTCATGAGATTACTTAGTAAAAAAGGTTAAAAAGCTTTATTGCATTTACAATGTTAATAGTAAATAATTATATATGCAGTAATCATGCTAGGAATATCCAAAAACATAAACTCAAAAACATAAAAATCACCCTATAGGTATAATAATCACATAATAAAAACAAAGCGTTTCAAGAAAGTTACTTATAGATAAACCTTAACTTGTTCAAAATCATACGTTTGCAGCTCTCTTGGAATTGCTCACACCATATTTTGTTCTCTAATGACCTTCACTTATTTAGAACACAGAATGATTCACAAATATTGAAATGTCTGGTAGAAATGCACCATGCTCTACCCTTGAGTTTGCTTTAAAAACTGTTATAATTTTCCTGAGCATATTATATCAAGTTTTGAGGTTCATAGTCAGCAAATCACTATTTATAGCTTTTCTTTTTCACTCATTTAAGTTATTTGTTTCTAATGAAAGTTTCCTTTACAGGCTATAAACAGCTTGACAGAACTACACAGAAAATGCATGACGCATAAATACTATTGTGTTTATTTCCATAGAACACTACTTTTGAACTGCTTCAGAAATACTTCCGAGCTGAGTCAACAACATTAATACTTATAAACTGTTTCAGAAATAACTTACTATTTCAGTAGAACTTTGCAGATTCTATACAGGCCGTAGTTAATGTATGCAACCTAGGTAACATTTTCAAGTGTGATACTTATTACTCTCAAAAACCAAAAAAGTGTAAAGCTTTTCTTCAGTACATCTTAGTACTTACTTAGTACATCTTACACTCTACAATTGCATGATTTTCTGAGGACATACTGTTGAACATATACTTTGTATTGCACAGTTTCCAACACTATGAATATCAAATACTGCTTCATTTTTTTAGTACTCTGTTTTCCCCTAGGGATGTATTAGATCCAAACTCTTTCCTTTAAGTTAGAGGTAATTTGATACCATAATATTTAATATCTAATTGATTTCAGTTCTTCATTTAAATGTAGTAAGCTACTTTTTTGGATTGGCAATTCAACACAATTTCCCATGCTTGTTACTTGTCTCAATAATTTTTTTCTTTAGTGTATGCTTCATACTGCGACACCATTTGTCCAGAAGATTTCTTCCAACACCTTGGTACATTAAACTGTACATAGTTTGTAGGTTTCCAGATATTTCATGTTACTTTGCCAAAACCCTTAACAGTACTTGTCTTTCTGCACCTGTTTGACATGGCATACATTTCTTTTTAGACTTGGTTCCACAAGTAATTGCTCTTAAGTCTCTCTCTATCTATCTCTGCATCATTTTGCCTCTGCAGTATTTTTAGTCAGGAGCCTCCCACTTTGCTTTATACTGAGCTAAAAATTCACTCAACAATGCACTTTGAATTTCATATTTATTAGACTCACTGAAACTGAGAAGCATTTTGATTGCTTCTCAATGTAATATCTCATACTAGAAATCATAGCTAAACAGCAATTCCACATGAAGTATACATTCAAGTCTCTCTTGCTATAGTCAAATAAATCAAAGCATAATGGGTCTGTGTTGCAAATATCAACACATATCACAGTTTGTTTAGTTTGATGCAACATTTCCTAACAAATAACCATCAGTATAGTATTAGTAAATTCATAAGTAAGTACTAGGCTAGCTGCCCTCATGGGGCATTTTAAACCTAGCCAATTTCCCCTTCAAAGGAGAGGATCAAACCCTGTATGTTGTGCATCTGAGTTAAATGCCTTAATCATTATGCCAGTTAGAACAATGCCACTGTCTAGTTTCAATGTAATTTATTTGCAGTGAGTTTGTATGTTGTAGGACATTTACAGTGGAGGTATACCACTTCAGTCACATTATACAGGGCATTTAAAGTCAGTTAAAATAAATGACTCAAATTTCAGCTGAGGAAAACAACTACAGTTCAATTCCTCTTAACATGGAAGTGTTTTTATTCAAGAACAATTCATTTGTCCAGCTAAAAAACTATTATCTCAATTTTTACTGGCAGCACTGCCATAATATTGACATCACAGAAGTTCTCCAGGTTTTAAGCTGTCAGTAAATGACAGTGATTGTTTAATGACAGCACAAGATAGCAGAGCACAAGTAAATGTGTGTTAACATAAATAAGTCTTGTATTATGTCTCTGTTGTCATACCATTACCTTGGCAAAAGTTTGGCAGATTGCAAGCTACACTTAAGTGATTGCAATTACTAAATGGCAATACACAGCAGCACAACCCAAGTAACAATGCAAACAATTCAAACAAAACCATGCCTGCTAATCTAGTTCACACTGACAATATTGTTATAATTATTTTAACCACTTAAAACATCAACAGAAAAGTACCAAATGTTCAGCAAAAGTCCATTTATTCAGTAGCAAATAGCAGCAATCTTCCTTGTAAAAAACAACAGATAGCAGCAAAATAATCTATTAGCGCCTCGGCTTAGACAGCTTTTATAGATATTGTTATAGTATTGAAACTGCACTTGTATGACAAGTTACAAGCTATCCTTCAACAATTATGATTGACAGTACAAACCATCACTACAAGTAGTGAACAAAGTCGCATGGTTTATTTTCCACTGGTAGCATTGTCATAGCACCATTTGACAAGTAGAAACTGTTATGAAGTGGTCATGGTCAGACTCTTTTAATAATGACAGAGAACAAAACAACACAAGTAGCATAAAAAACATCTTGTACCTTGTACTCAGTATTCACAAATGGTATATGCTCTGTAAAGTGTTTGTGTGCTGTCAAACAGTTATTTCATTAAATGTTTTCTACACATTGTGTTTATTGCTTAATCTTTATTGGGCTGTACTAGTCAAAATATAACTGCAGAGATGTTGTCTAAGATGTAGCCTAAGTCAGCTTTCCCAGACCTTAAATAGACATTCTGTGAGGTGTTTTCTTTCTCAATAATGGGCTGTATTTAATACACATTTAATTTAAAGTATGGTGACTCTTGACATTTTTGTAATTTTAAAGGATGTATAAAAAATGGAACATCAGTATCCTTGCTGCCATAATGACAACAACATTTCAGCAGTAACTGTGGTAACAGAATAGCTCCTAAGACTTTTGTCACTTTAAAGAAATTATACCCTATTGTGTGCATCCCTGAGCATGCTTGCATAGTAATTACTGCCTCAGAGTTGATTTGGTGTACGTGTGCTTCCAATAACTTCTGTACAATTACAACATTACATTATGCACAAAAAATGGATTCAAATAAGCTGAATTTCATTAAATCATAGTGTTTTGTCATGGCGCTGCTATGGTAACAAGGCAGCTTGTGAACTAATGATTATTTTTAAGTGGCTGTACAATCTCTATTCAGTTTTCAATCAGCTGCTTTTTTAATGATAATGAGTCATCTGGTTTCTGCATTAATAAACACACTTTTTAAAATGTATTCTTTGCTTTCTATATTCATTATGACATTACAGACGTAGTATAAACAACATGTTTATTCATGTAGTAGTAACCTAATAATTCATTGCAACTTAAAAATAAATTGTCAGTTTACAAATTGTTGTTAGGTGATCATAATCACTTATAGCCAGCTTGTAAACTGTAATACTGCTCTTTTGTTAAAGGTAGTCACAATATGTCTAAAAAAGCTCCCTGAACAACTCACAGGATATACTTAAAATAAAGAACTGATCTTTAACTTGAAGATTGCAGTTCAAATACTTCTAAAGGAAATGCAGTTGTACTCTGCATTGTGTATAATTGGATTTACCTTATTGATCATTGAGTCTCACCTTAACAATGAAACAACCCGTCCAATTTCACTTTGTCAGGATCTCGAAGTGATGAAAAATGAAAGTATGTGTTGCTCCTTTACTTAAACATACTGACTTCGCAATTACAGAAATTTGGAGAAAAAAAAAACTCCATAGATAGTGAATCACTGGCAATGGGCACATAAAATTGCACTAGTAGTAATTTGCTATAGTATAATCTACTCAATCAGTTTCAGATCAGTGAGACAACATCAATGAATCGAAGCCTCCACCAGTGAATTATCTGTCAACAAACTGATTAACCAGGGACGTGATCATTTGTTGACAACCAAAAGGCCCCTTACAATCATCATGACACACTGAAGGCACAGTTGAAACAGATTTAAGAAAAATAACTATAACACTATTCATTAACATTTGCTCATGCTTAACTACATGCACCACAGCGTTCCAGCAGAAATAGAGATATCTGCATAAGAAGAGGCAAAATAGCAGTTTTGCAGTAGAAGCCTCAAAGTCTACAAGCTATCATAAAGAAATCATAATTCCTTGATGTCATCTCATAATGTGAAGTTGTTATATTAACTTACAATCACTTATTGCATTACTATATTAATATACATATTTTTATAATCATTTTCTGTTTTTATTAAGTGATTACATGTAGACACCAGAGAAAATTAAAAAAAAACATGTTTGGTAATGTCGCAACTCAATAACTTGTCTCTACCTTCTAAAAATAAGTATTTGTAGCCTTTATTGCTTTCCTCAGAACTTTGTTTTACCATATGTTCTATGATACAGCTGAGATATTTTCAGCATTTCAGAAAATGGTCAACCAGAAGGTTATGCTACAATGCCCTTCTTACTAAGACAGTAGAACATGCAAAAACGGTGTGCTTGTCTAACTCATTCAAGTCTCTAGTCCCAAATAACATGGTTTATTGAGTCTCAACTGTGTTATTATAAGTTAAGACTAAACTGGATCTCCTAGCATGCTTACCCTAAGTGGTCATTTCATTGTCTAAATTAACCTTTTTTGTTTTCTGTCAGTTATAGATTTAATCTATTATGTTCTGGTGTATTTACTACAGTTCTCTTATACTAATGCTTCCAAGCAGCTGGTATCTTGCATGTCCATCTCTTAGGGTTACTAATTAAATATATGTGTATTATAGTGTCCTGCAAGTGTCAATGAGTACACGAATAGAAATACATCCCATGGGGTGGCTACTAACTACCACAGTTAATGCATCTGTTTAACCAAGTGTAATCATACAGCATCTACTTTTAAACAGCAGTTGGCATAGCAGTTTTCTAGAGAATATGCACATCTGGTTACCTCAACTATAATTAAGAACCCTGTGTAAAGTATATTCCTAAAATATGAACAAAATCTAACCACATCCAAAATCAATGTTTTTACAGGGGTGCAAGCCCCCCTGCACCTTCCATATGCGTGTATGTGGGGGGTACATTCCATTTAGTTATATACACCAACTCTGTGGTTATACAACAGTGGGGAAAGTGTATAAAGCAGTCTGTAGTATAACTAATCGTTTGTGTATAGACTTTTATTGATATTATGCTGTTTAGATTATTTTAACGGGATTCATATATATTTGTGAATGTGCATGTGTGTGTGTGTGCATGTGTGTGTGTGTGTGTGTGTGTGTGTGTGTGTGTGTGTGTGTGTGTGTGTGTGTGTGTGTGTGTGTGTGTGTGTGTAGGAGCACATTGGGAAGTGCAGATGGGTTTTGCCCCCCTGGCAAAAAAAAAAGTATATATATATATATATATATATATATATATATATATATATATATATATATATATATATATATAGTTTAATGTGTGACAGTTACTCTCACTCTTCCCAGTTATTTCTTGTATATCACAATTATTTTTAATAGATTCAGTATTCACCATATAAAGGCATGAATGTTCAATAAGTTCACTGTCTACATTCCATAAAATGTGGCACTTTCTGTCTTCTATCTATTTACATATGTATATTTCTAGGAGTTTAAACTATCCAAAGATGACCTGTACTTGAAAACAATAGAGAGCCGCATCAACCATCAATTAACTGTTTTATCAGTTATAACATACAAGCATAAATAGCCTTCCCAAAACAGGTTAAACCCTGAAAGGCTGATAAGTCGTGTATAATACCCAGCAAACTGATCACCATCATACTTGTTTTATTTTATTTTTATTTAAATTTATTTACAGACGGGTGCACAAGACACAGTTGGCCATGTTTAGGCTTATCTGGTGGTTACAATTCAAAATAGTGAAAAAAAAACAAACATTTACACAATGCTAAAAATATGACAGTGCTGTAACAATAGGTTAATATTCAGGAAGTAATTATATTTCATATGTTTCATATGCTTATTGAGCAGGTTTCAGACCTACGATCAACTCAGGAACACCAGCTCCTTAAAAAAGACATTAAACTCTTTATGTCCCATCCACATGTCGATGTTTTCCTTAAATTAATTGATGTTACCCAATAACTTAATGACAAAATTATTTTTTTGACATGTATTATGGTGACTAACACAAAAGTTGACATTCTTATAGTTGTAGGTTTCAGGTTGGACTATAAACTAGATTAAATACAGATTGTTAAATCTCATTATTATATGCTGTGTATGTAGTGATTACTTTGCCCAGAAAGTGTCTAATGTCAGGTAAATAAATTTAATTTTTGCACTTTCTGTGTTGCACAAATATAGAATACATGGAATTCCTTTAGTAAACTGTCTCTGGGCATCCTCAGTTTTGTTCAATTGTTTCCTAGTGAAAACACAAATGAGTTGTATTCAAGGATTAACCATATATATAAAGTAACAAGACTTCATTAATTCCCTCTACTTAATCAATTCATAGTTAAACAGTTAGGTTTTGTGAAACAAAATTGTGTCATACAGCTGCATAATAGATAATATATGCAAATAAACCTTCAATATACTTCATATTGATAAGAAAAGAGGAAGGTGAAGTTGAGTATGACACTAAAGGAAGCTGCAGTTACCATCATTTAAAGGGGAGTACAACCAGGAAAAGCCGAATTATACAGTGACCCCCCATTAATATTCAAAAATGTGCACGCTGATTGGTCAGCGTGCACATTGTAAATCAGAGTTATAGTAATGGAAAAAGGTCCAGTCGCCCGGACTTTTTCCATTACTATAATTCTTTTTATTACAGCAACGTAGAACGCAAAATCTCCATTACTTCACACTGTCTCACTATGTTAAACTCCTTTAACATAGCGAGACAGTTTGTAAAAAGCAACGGAGATCTTGCTTTCTCCATTGCTTTTTCCAAAACTGTCTCTCTATGTTAAATAGGTTTAACATAGCGAGACAGCTTTAAAAAAAGCAACGGAGATTCTCCGTTGATTTTTTAAAGCTGTCTCGCTATGTTAAACCCATTTAACATAGCGAAACAGTTTGTAAAAAGCAATGGAGATCTTGTTTTTTCCGTTGCTTTTGCGCACAGCTCTGATGTACTGTGTAGGCATATGCATGCGCAGTACATCAGAACTGCCGCAGAATACCAGACAGCTGCAGAAGGGCAGCAAGGAGACATTATACAATGCCATTATTTAAGAAAAGTAATTATTTTTTTTCTTAAATAATGTCATTGTATAATAGCAATAACCCACTTCTGGGTGTGGGTAATGCTGGATTTACCCACGGTTGGCTTTGTTTGGCCACTCGGGCTTCTCCCTCTTGACCAAACCACACCAACCGTGGGTAAATCTAGCATTACCCACACCCAGGCGTGGGTTATTGCTATAAGACACAATAACAAGAAATGTGAAAACAGTATCCACTGTGTGACTACATTTGGTAAGAAGAATTAGCTGTTAGTAGAATGTTGATATTTTCCTCATGTAACTGACGTTTTATGGAAATAACATTTGGCTGCCTTTTGAATATGCAGTTTTAAGGCTTCCCTGAAAGTAGAGCAAGAATGCAGTTCTTTTGTGTTGGGGGAAGCTAATTCCTCTGTTTTGCTGTCATGATGGAAAAGCAGTGATCTATGCAAGGAAACTTGTTTTTCAGTGGAATAATGCTCAACATATGATAGGGAACTGAATTACAATTCTTGTTATGCTCTGTTTTAGTAAGATGTCTGATAAGAAAAAGGAATAATTCCAGTGTTGGAACTTTAAATGAAAGTGAGGTAAGATGAATGTTTTGCTTTACTTTTGTGAGGGGTTGGCAATGACATTCTCTATTGGGATAGAGGGTAGCAGACCTGCAAATCTGAAGAGTTGAGAGTTTTTTGTCCAAAGTAGCAGATGTAATTGAGAGCTGATGTTCTGGCTGAGGAAGAAGAATGCCTTTCCCAATTGCGTTTTTTGTTCTTGTGAAAGGAGGTGATTTTCCTTGACTCATAGAGGAAGCTATTGGCTTTAATCTTTGCCACGTGAATCTGTGAATCATCAAAACAAATTCCAGGATGACAGATGTAGCTTGTTAAATCAGTGGGCACATGGTTATAGAGAAGAATTTGCCTTGAGTAAGGGGCAAAGTAATTATATGGTTTCTAATTGTATAATCTTTTTATCTTATCTATCAGTTTGTTTGTTTGTTTACTTATTTATTTTGAATTAAGCAGAATATTCATTATTATTATTGAAAGGGATATAGTAAATGACTGTGTCTAATTATTTCTTAATTATGAAATGTAAGGGAGGAGAACTATTGAAAGCCATAACATCTCTGTAAAGAATAATTTGAAGGTGTGATAGGTCAGAGAAGGTGCATTGATAAAGGCTAGGAATAAGACATCACAAAACTGAAACTTGAGGTACCCATTTAGAAAGTGAGTCAAAGAGAGAGAATTCTGACCTTATTTCAACTATGGTGTCTCTGTGGGAACTCATTTAACCAGCCTAGGGGGTTACAATTAAATCCTGTGAGTGACCCATGAAAGACAGCATAGTCAGCAAGACCAAAGACTTCAGTTAGGCATTGACAGAGCTTCAGTGGGATATTCCCTGCCAGTATTAAGGAGAACATCATTAGTAAAAGCATAAAGGTCTGTAACTGTTTTTCGACCTGACCAAAAGCTATGCTGTTCACTTGACAGCAAAAGTTGTTTTTGTTGGCAGATTACCTGTGGGGAGTATAGATCTGAAGTAATTGGTAGTAGATGGTTTAAGGATTTTAGGGAAAGGAGTTGCTGCATAGGAAAGGTTAGATTTATTTATATATTTATTTATTTATGAATGTGTTTGCATGTTTATTTAACAAGTTAGTATGTTGATCATAACTGACCAATTTCAAGCACAGATTGTATGAGTACAGCATAGTAGTAGTGGAGAATACAATTCAGGGAAGAGTGTACAAAAATTTGTTGGAGTGTGTATGTTTGGTGATTTTGACAGTGTGCATTCATTTACTTGATGAAACGATCTCTGAACGTTTAATTTTCTGAACCAGAATGTCGATTTTCAAAGTGGCGAATGGACGGAATGTCGAACAAAACACTGAATGCGACATTTCCGACCACTCTACCACCTAAATAAGTGCTACCATGGGTCAAAAATGGGGGGGGGGGGTATTGTGCGTTTTGCATATTTACGGTTCACAATTGTGAGAACCTGCTACACTGCTCTTGCACATTTTCCGGTCAGCCATCCACTGGCCGGTCAAATGAATGTATACTTATTTTGATATAAGTCGATAAGCAATGAGTACACCGCATCTGATCCAGAGCAGCGTAATTAAGAATGTGGTTTAAAAATTGTTTGATGTGTTTTTTATTAGTATTGGTAAGGTTGAAGAGAGGAGTAAACAGAAGGGCAATACTAATTGTGGTTGAGGTATTGGAGTAGGCGTGTGGTTCATAGGTTCATAGGTTCATAGGTTCATACTAGGCTATCTGCCCTAGGGCATCTATAAGCCTAGCCAGAGTGTGTTTGGCTTTCGCCACCCATTTTAAATTAATTTTGCTATGCCTTTTTTTGAGGTTAGTATACTGTGCCTCTGTCTAACAGTGACACAGAAGTGATAGCTGGGGTAAACCTATGATCTCCCATCCACTCATCAAGATTCCTCTTGAAGAGAGTCAATGTGGGACTCTGCCTAACTTGGACTGGGATTTTATTCCAGAGTGAAGGGAGCCTCTGGGTTATGAATCTGTCCCTCCAACATGTCCTATTTATTTCAGTGCTGAGGTTCAAGTCTCTCGAGCGCGTAGCTCGATGGGATTTGGATTTTCTGAGGTGCAGCATGTCCATTAATTCCGGGTTGGACATGGCTTTATACGTCGGGCACAGATCGCCTCTGAGCAGGCGGTATGCCACTGAATAGAGCTGGAGTTTCTTTAACTGGGCAGCATATGGCATCTGTTTGAGCCCTTTGATCCTCTTGGTGAGGTACTTTTGGGGTCTTTCCAGTTGCTGCAGGTGTCTGGTAAGGTACATCCCAAAAGGGGCATTGTACTCAATTATGGGCCTGATGAGGGATGAGTAAAGAGGTACGATGACCTCCCTGATCTAGATGTGAATCCTTCATGATTAGGTGGGCTATATAAAATGTTTTCTAACCACTTTGGCCACGTGGTTGTCAAATAAGAGATTGCTATCAACTTGGGTCCCCAGGTCCCTAATGACTTCTTCTGTACTTAATGGATTACCACCTATGTGGTAATTTGTGGGCACTTTGTTTTTGCCAAAGGGGATGACTATATACTTTTTGGCGTTTAGCTTGAGGCCATGGCTCTGGCACCAGTTGTCTGTTTCTATGAGGCCCTTTTGGAGGATGCTTGTGTCGGCTGGAGAGTTGATTATGGCGCCCAGTTTGCAGTCATCTGCGAACTTGGTCAGCCACAGTCCTTCCGTGTTGGTCTGTACCACCGAGAAATATATACCGAACAAGAGAGGTCCCAAGACTGAGCCTTGTGGGATGCCACTTGTAACTGGTTTGGAGTCTGACATGGCTCCAGCAATTCTAACCATGTGGGTTCTATCCTTCAGCCAGTTTGCAACCCATCTAGTGACATAGGGGTTTATATTTAAGCTGGTGAGCTTATCTATAATGCCCGAGTGGGGTATTGTATCGAAGGCTTTTGCGAGGTCCAGGTAGGCTGTGTGGACCACCTTCCCCTCGTCAATGGCCTTGGTGACTGTTTCAAAGAAATCGAACAGGTTTAAGAGGCAGGATCTGCCCTTAACAAAGCCAAACTGGGTAGGATCCAGTGTCTGTAGGTCCCCAATATCTTTATTTATGAGGTCCATGATGATCCTTTCCATAGCTTTGCAGACCAAGCTAGTCAGGCTTATGGGGCGATAGTTTCCAGGATCTGTTGAGGCACCACCTTTGTGGAGAGGGACCACTGTTGCTGTACGCCACTCTTTGGGTACATATCCTGTAGTAAGGCTAAGATTGAACAGTAGTTTTATGTTTGGGTTTAGCTCTTCTTGGAGTTCATGTAGGACGCAGCCCGGGACACCATCTGGTCCCATTGATGATGTGTTTTTTGCTTTGGAGAGGGCGGCTCTTACCTGAGCATCTGAGATGTCAGGGGGGCAGCACTCTGTTGGGATAGATATTTGCCCTTTTGGTGGGGAGAGGGGGGAGAAGTTTGCGCTGAACCTGTCAGCTAGGATTTTGGCAATGTCTGTGGGCTCGGTGTATTTTTTTGTCATTTTGGACTAATTCTGAGCATATCTGGGAATTCCCACCCAGGTTCCTAACATAACTAAAGAAAGCCTTGTGATTATCCTTAGTGTCCTGTGAAATTTTTCTTTCAAAGCTGGCCTTAGACGATTTTATGAGTGCCCATAGTTTTTTGCTAATACTGATCAGAGATGCCTTCTCTTTTTGGGATTTTGCTCTATCATGTAGTAGCTTCCTCCTTCTATTGTATAGTTTGTTTATGGCTGGGGTCCACCAGACAGGACGTCTGCCTTTGGAGGATTGGGTCTTGGTTTTATTTGGGATTGCATGATCCATGCATTCCTGAAGGTGTTCATAGAATGCATTTATAAAGGATTCTGCGGTCTGGGCCGTATTTTCCACAGGCCCGGGGGCTTTGAAGGATTTCACCTCGGTTTTGAGGCATGTGAAATTTGCTTTAGAGAAGTTTTTCACTGTGGTTTTCTGGGCAGGGGGTGGGTTGGGATGTGAATATCCAGTGAGATTAGTTTATGGTCTGATCTTACCAGTGAGGGATACACTTCTGGTCTGGAGCATAGTGTCCCCATGTTAGTGATGATCAGGTCCAGTATGTTTTCCCCTCTTGTGGGAGTGGTAACAAGTTGTTCCATAGCATTTGAGTTTATAAATTCTAGGAACCTTTGGGCTAGGGTGTTGGAGCTAGAGTAATGCTCCCAGTCTATGTTTGGGTAGTTGAAGTCGCCCAATATAATGGTGTTTGGAGAGACCTTCATATTTTCCAGTATTCTCAGGAAGGCCAAGTGGGGTTCCTGTGTTTGGGAGGGTGGTCTGTAGCAGGCTATAAACTGGAAGGCAGTTTTACCCACAGTTAGTTGCACATGGATAGTCTCTGATGCTTCGTGATACTCCCCCTCCTTTTGTGGTTCGGTCCAAGTTTTGGGGCCGAAAAGCATGGTATGAGGTATAACCAGGTAGTGCTGGGGTGCTCTCGGGAGCCTTGAACCAGGTTTCTGTTACTGCACAGATATCGATGTTCTCCATGCTAAGGAGAGTTTCGAGTGCGTGCATCTTGAGGTTTAGACTTCTGGCGTTGAGTAGCATTACTCTTAGTTTCTTATCCCTTGTGATACCTATGGAGGTGGGTTTGTCTTTTGAGCCTTGCCTAAAAAAGGCACTATGGGGTAGCAAGAGCCTTTGCCAATATCCGAAAGCCCAGGGGTGACAGGTGCAAGCCGTCCCTAGCGAAGCATCGTGGCTTGTCGAGCATGTCATCCCAGGCTGACAGGCATTATATCCCCTTTGAATGACACCAACACTTAAGCCAATTGTTGAAATTGATCATCTTGTCTTCATATTGTGGCATCATTCTTGGTGAGGGTAAGATGCTACTCAAGGTCAGGGTCATACCGGCCTGGGCTACATGCTCAGAGAGCTCCTCTATGTCTCTTTTCATGTAGTCCAGGGAGGTACGTCTCAGGTCATTCACACCAGCATGGACAATGACTGAGTCATATTTGTACTTGCCTTGGAGTGACCTGAGTGCTTGTGTTATGTGGCGGATCCTAGCTCCCGACAGGCAGCTCACCGTGACCTTCTCCTTGTTCAACCTGGTGAGTGGGACGTCAGTGTGCCTGATGATAGCGTCACCTATTACAAGTGTATCAGGTGTGTTGTTTAGCCTTAAGGGCTGTGACTGTTCTGCACACTGGCTTTGTGAGCTATGTGTTGCACGTGTTTTGTTTTGGCGTAGCGGTTGCTTGGGTGTCTGCTTTGGAGGTCTCTGCTGCTTAGGCAGATTTTTATTTAGAGCCTCCGAGTATGTTTTTGTGTGTTTATGTGTTTGGTTGTTGTCGTGGTAGGTCTATGTGAGACTGGAATTGTAGTGAGTGTGGTTTCCTTCTCCTCCTGACTGGTTACGCCAGTACTGAGTTGAGAGAGCTTAGCCTCCAGTTTGGCTATATGGTCGCAACTCTCACATGTGTTGGAATTTGTTGGGAGGAGGAGAGGGTTATCTGTGTACATGAGGCAGTTGTAACATTGCCTCAAGATTCCCAGATTCACCAGCTGGACCGGAGAGGAGATTGACAACTGACCTTTGGACATGCTAGAATAGTATTGGGAATTCCTTTATAATTGAAAAAAAGGGCCAATGGGGAACAAGGTACTCAAGGGGAGTTTGTGAGGGTGTAGTGCTTTTAATTTTTTAGAGCTGACTTATATAATTGCTTTAGTGAGCAAGTGCCAGGTAACTTAAATGCAATGTGTTACAGGTAACTTAAATGCAAAAACGACAAACAGTAACTTTCTTTCAAGTGAAACAAGGAAATAAGTACAGTAAGCAATGCAGATATCACTAGGGATCCACAGAAGTGCTAAAAGGCCGCGTTTTAGGTGGAATTAGTGTTTCATGGAAATAAACAAACAACAAGCATACAAATAAAGCTAGATTCAGCAGGCCTGGATCTAGTCTATGCTACAGCAAACAAGGTGTACCAATTTCAGTAAGAAACAGTTAGAATATGCAGGTACTATAAGCCTCTAACCAGAAATTCCCTGCTCAGAAGGGCAGAGTCCAGCCTCTCCTCCCACAAGAGTGCAGACCGCAATCCTTCTTAACGTAAAATAACTGGCCTGAAGCCCAAGTGCTTAAACCAGAACTAATACACTTTTAGAATAACAGACACTGAGCTCTCAATCAGCAGTTCCCAACTTAGAAGGATGTAAGCTACCTGTCCTGCCACCACAGTGCAGGCCACAAACCTTCCTAATGTAAAACAACTGGCCTGAAGCCCAAGTGCTTAATCCAAAAGACTTAGAAATGATAGCTACACTTTAATCAAGTTACTACCAGCAGTAATAAATACAATTGAATACTTTAAAGAATGCCTGGATTAGTGCTCAAGTTATACAAACAAAGCTAGATTCAGCAGGCCTGGATCTAGTCTATGTTACAGCAAACGAGGTGTACCAATTTCAGTAAGAAGCAGTTCAAATATGCAGGCACTATAAGCTTTAACCAGAAATTCCCAGCTCAGAAGGACAGAGTCCAGCCTCTCCTCCCACAAGGGTGCAGAACACGAACCCTCTTAATGTAAAAAAACTGGCCTCAAGCCCAAGTGCTTAAACCAGAATTAATACACTTTTAGAATAACAGACACTGAGCCCTCAATCAGCAGTTCCGAACTTAGAAGGATGTAAACTACCTGTTCTGCCACTACAGTGCAGACCACAAACCTTCCTAATGTAAAACTGGTCTGAAGCCCAGGTGCTTAAACTAAAAGGCTTACAATGAGTTACACCAAGCAGTAATAAATACAATTGAGTAGGGTAGGGTAGTGAATTCCTTAAGAAAGTCATGAGAGAATAGGGGAACAGAACATGAATTATGTGCGCTGTTTCAGTAGCGTTTGTATTTAATGCTTGGCCAGCTGTTTGATGTTCTCAGTTCAGGAGTTACTTACATTGGTTGAAGAGGGAAGTTTGTTTTACAGAAAATGTGCTGCATATCCATGAACTCCTGTTTTTCTTGTATAAATTTCTTAGATTTAAGAATTTGTTTCTATTTTGTAGTTATGGTGATAACTTTTAATGCTGTGATGTCATGTCCCTTAGTTTTAATAGAGTTTTTATCTCTTTTCTAATCCAAAGGCTTTGCCACAATTTGTTGACTTTGGAGATGATTGGAACATGCTTCCATTGAAGAGATAAGAGTATGTTGCTAGCTACAGGGGCACAATCTAAGGGACATTGTTATTTGGGACATTGGTCTAGTCAGTTGTTAATAAATCATATTTTTATTTGATGATGTTTTGTTGTGAGTAAGGCTGAAATTAAATTAGATCTTGTTGCATTTCTTTTTATTTGGAATGCTTAATTAAAAAGAATGGAAGAGTAAGCATTAAACAATGGGGTGGTATTTTAACAGTGGAGATTATGTTACATGAGTTTGTTTTGGAACTGTGTTTTTTGGGTGGAATGGTATGAATTTACATAAGGATAAGTTGTTTGGTAAAGTAGTTAACATGTTGTTTAAATGATGAGAGGGGATTCATTAACTTGTCAAAATATGCAATACAAAGAGCAAAACAACAACCCCACACTTTTCTGGGTCTCCGTCAAAAAACATATACATTCTGGCCATACTGTCTAATCAAACCCTAATACTAACTACACTAATGACAGCGCTACAAGCTAAAGCAATACTCAGTTTATTAGCACAGTAGCTTCCCTCTTAAACAGCTTTACCACCTGTGACATGCCACCCCCTCCAGAAGCAACAAGTAATCCCAATGCATTTGATTTTTACTCCCTCCCACAATACATCTACTATCAGAAAATATCTTCTCAAACTAAAGCCTACTAAACTTGGCTCAGACAAATTAAAATTGCAGCAGACACCCTAGCTTACTCAGTTTCCATCGTAATAAACTGATCAAGCATAGAAAACTATGACTTTAAATTTTGGGAAAAAAATCTTATATCCTACTCCTGTACAAAGATGGATCTTCTACTGATATCTCCATTTACAGACCAATAACCATTCTGTTGCCCCTATACAAAGTTTTAGAAAAATGTGTCCAATCCCAGCTACTTAAACTTGTTGCTACAGATTACTTAGCACCACAAAATACAGTCTCTAGCCATACTGTAGCACTACAATGGCTCTACTCAGCTTTGCTGCCACTATCAACAGTAACAGGAATGCTGGGAATTTAGTAGCACCACTTTTCATCAAAACCGACTTGACAAACTTTCTTCCTTACAACTTCAACACTCATCTGACACTTATTTCAAAAGCTTTCTCCATTGTAGACTTCAGGCCATAAAAAGGGAAAATAACAGTTCTCCATTCATTTCTCTCAGTGTTCATAGGGTACCTGAAGAATCTATTCTTCATCTCTTGCTATCGAATATCTTCTTAAATGACCAATATAATAAGTAAATATGTTGCCATTATACAGTATGCTGATGTTTCCATAAGATGACCAAAGTTATTCTGTTTACACCTAAACAATAACGTAATAATTCTTTACCATCTACCATGTCATTCTGTGAAGCTTTTCTCCCCAGGCCTCTGCTGAAAAAGGGTCTGTGTCCAGTCAGAACTTCCTGGTAAACAAATGTAAATAAATTAAATAAATAAATAATAACAGACCAATCATCACCATTACTTCTTCTGACTAAACATAACTGAACTTTTAACTCACACTTAGTTCCGCGGTATAATCATGGATGATGCCATGACATTTGATGACCGCATAAAGCAAGCTATCAGTAAAATACACAAAAACGTGGCACCGTATATCAAACTAAACCCTACTTGATCAGGCAAGACAAACATTTTTCTCCACTCTACTGTTACCCACCCTCCTATATGTTGCTACTATATCTGTCAGCCTGCAAGCTATCCAAATAGCCATGTCAGAAAAATGCTGCAAGAAAATAGTTAAATGCCTTACAAATTCCATTGGTGCATGGTACTAAAACAGATACACTTGTTAGAATTGCTTCACTATCTAATATTCACACAACTTGAAACTGTTCATACTCTAATTTTCCAAACTGAAACCTGCCAGGCACTAACAAATATCATCCAGCCTTACCTGCCATCTAGAACGCTTCACTCTGCTGACAAGTTCTTACTGTAGACAAGTAAAATAAACCAAACTGCAGGTGACACACTGTATTTCTCGCATGTCTCTAAATTTTGGAATTCCAGTCTCCTCTCACTCAGGCAAACTAATAATCTGAAATCCTTCAAGCTACTATTGAAACAACACTTAAACATCTCATGGCTTTGCTCATGCATCATGCTAACCTCCCAAAACTATCCTCCTTCACTCTGTCCCATCCTGTTCTAAAATGATTTCATGGCCAGTGATCTTCCATTTTATCCTGTACTATTATGTTTACATGGCCACTTACACTGTTCCACAATCTCCTCAACTTTACATTGTTGTGAAAGTTCACTTTACTACTTTCCTAGAATTATAAACTATTGGACAGCACAATGAAGTAGCAGTTTGCAGATCACCTCACAGCAAGAGGTTCTCCAGTTCAATTCTCGGCTAGGGTGCCTTCTGTGCAGAGTCATCATGTCCTTCCTGTGTTCATGTGGGTTTACCCAAAGTGCTCTGGTTTCCTCCCATATTACAAAGATATGCATCTTGCCCCCCCCCCCGGGTCTCCACTGAAAATTGGCTTGTTCTAAGAAGGACTTTCCTGGTAAACAAATAAATAAATAAATATTGCTATTCTAAACAGTCACTCTGATCTACCTCTTAATCATTTCTTATATTATTGTATTGCATGTATTATGATTACAACATGTTTGTCTGCTGACTATCCATACACATCTTGTCAGTGTTTTTGTTTTCTCATTATTATACGCTCAAATGATTCATCACACTGAAAGGAGGTTTCCACCTAGATAAATGCTCCTGGTCAACAAAAGCAAAAAAAAAATAAATACATACATACATAAATACACACACAAAGACACACACACACACACACACACACACACACACACACACACACATAAATAATTGTTAAAGTCTCCTAAAATAAGTATGTTTTCATAAGCTATTGAGGCTTGTATGACTTGTTTAATAAGTTGCTTGAATGCATTATTTTATTATGATAGCAGTAGGTAAACTAAGGTATGGTGAATTGGGTGGGATATGGAATACAGATCTGGTAGCAAATCATCTGAGGACACTATCACTGCTCAAAGTGGTTTGTATAAAAGCCAAACTGGAATGTTACTTAGTGTACCACCCCAGGTCTTATTTCAGGATGGGCACTAAAAGCAAATTTAATGCCAGGGAACACAAGTGGCATTGGCGTTTAACCATGCTTTAGGGGATTGCAGTTTAATCAGTAGTAAATGTGCTGAAAAAAATATGTGTAACTCTTCAAGCCTGTTCTTTATACTGCCATCACTTAGCTAGGCAATGGATAGCACAGAAAACTTGGGGAAGGGTCCAGAGTTTGATTTTTATGAGCTCTTTGTGGATGAATGAAGGGTTGAGGGATGATGGAATCAGTGCTGAATTCTATAGTACTCTTTACTAGTAAAAATAGAGGACAGAAATTATTTTAGAAGAAATCTTGAGAATGGCAAGTTGTAATGGAAGCTGAGTATTTCTATAAAATCTAGTCCTACAGACTCAATATTCTAAAGAATGCAAAGAGGTGACCTGTTGTCTGGCATACAAGATATTCTCTGACCCAATACTGATGGACTTACTGCATATCAGTAAGTCAAACAGTATCAGGAATGTTCGGTCTATGGATCTAAACATCTGTGATATGAACAGAAGGGTTTGGAAGGAAAAGGATACCACTACCCTGGAACAGACTCTCCATCAACATAAAACAAAGCTCATCTCTGTACATATTTAAGTGCAACTTGGATCTATCAAAAGGTATTAGAACAGTTAACCCAGGGCTGCCCCCCCCCCCCCGTACTACTAATGGACAGAGACAGCTCGTAAATGCTTTATCCCATGCATGGCTCCCCTCATGTTATCTATGGTATGATCCCAGTTATACTTATTAGGATTAGTATATAACTACTGACCATGGGATGGGTAAGACCAATCTAGCAAAACAGGACAAGTTAATTCGAGCACCAAAAGTGAAATTGGCTAGTGGCTTAAAATGGCCAGCAAAGGCAGCTATCCTCATACTTACCTATGTACCTTGGAACTTATGAACCTAGTTTAAGGTTGTGTTTAGAAAGAATATTTGATAAATGGAATAATCTCAAGTGTGTGGTGTAGTGAAGAAGAATGTATAAGAGATTTAATACCAGAAAAGTGGAATGTAACTGAAATTGGCTTATAGCAAAACTAGCAAAAGAAGAAAGCTAATGGTAATGAAGGGGAAGGCAGAAGATAAATCTGTATTGGCTAGTTGCATATGAGAAGACAGGTGGATATAATATAAAGTAAGAGAGGGTCTATAATATTATGGGAAGGAGATCTGGGGATTTAAGATTTGAAGAACTATTGTTTCTGTGTATGGGTGTATGGTATCAGCAAAAGAAATATAATTTTTGATGGTCTGTAGTAAGAAGCTATTTATAATGAAGAAATTATTTAAGTATGTAAAGTGCTAGACAAAATAAGAGAAAGAATGGTTTAATTTTAGAATGTATAATGAGCTTAATAAACCTGAACAATTCCAAAAAGAATAAAGCTAGTGCTTAGCCAAATCCCAGTTCAGCAAAGAAATAAATCAGCAAACCAAAAACGTCACTGGGAACTGCTGCTGTACAAATGCTGTAAAATGTTTATTAAAACACAAAATAAACCAAAAAGTATCAAAGTGAGCGCTTTCGGGCTAGGCCCTTCTTCAGACAAAGTGCTTCTCACAAACACTGTCACGAAATGTGCTGTAGTATCCTGACCTTAACCAACAATATGCTTAAGGTCAGGATACTACAGCACATTTCGTCAATTAGGAACTGTGATGAGCACAATGCGCTATATAATCATGTAAAGGACAATCCCACACATAGATTTAAATTTAGGGTGATAGCCAATGTATTCATTAATAAGAGAGGGGGTGACATTAGGTTAAAGACAGAAACCATAGACTCAAAGTGGATTTTAGATTTAACAGCCCATATTCAACCTGGGCTGAATGATATGGTGCCTCTGAAGCCAACACTTAAAAGTAGGCATACTTTTTATTAAGTAAGAGTAGTGGCAATGTGTTTTTAATGATGACTTGTTAGTTTCAGCTAACAATCAAAACAGGGTGGGTTTTTTTACTGAACAGTGATTGGTATATGTTTATTTTAAAATGTGATGTTTGTGAGAAGCACTTTGTCTGAAGAAGGGCCTAGCCCGAAAGCGCTCACTTTGATACTTTTTGGTTTATTTTGTGTTTTAATAAACATTTTACAGCATTTGTACAGCAGCAGTTCCCAGTGACGTTTTTGGTTTGCTAAACCTGAACAATGCTAGTGGTTAAGCTTGTGCTATGATGTTGATTGCCATTTCTGGGTATGTGAGTTAATTCTATAAGATGCAGTAGATTAATGTATGTGTCAGGTGGGAGTTTTGTGCATAATGTACTGTAGCTCTCAATGCTGCATGTAATAGGTTTGGTAATTATGAGTGAAGTAATGACATCTGTAAGCATGAATGCATGGGTTGCTGGAGACTGGAGGGAGGAGAATGAAGTATGCCACCAATGTAGATACCAGCAAATAAGGGCTGTGTATATGCGCTTTGCAAAATGAATTAATTAAAGAAAGAAACAGAAAATAACTAAAAACACAATGAAAATGATGTGGCTGACAAAATGTAAATATTAGGCAAATAAATCAACATAACGAATACCCAATACCATTGTAATAGCTGCTTTCCTAAGTAAATAAGCAGTACAGCATTAAACAATATTTAGCTTAAACACAGAAAAAGAATATGCAAACTTACAAATAGAGGGGAGTTGTCGCAGTGGTAGCATTGTCGCCTCACACCAAGAGGTTCTTCCGTTCGATTCCCGGCTAGAGCGCCTTCTGTGTGGAGTCTGCATGTCCTCCCTGCGGTTGAGTAGCATTCGAAAGACATGCGTGAATGGGCATGCCTTTGTTGTAGGTTGAGCATCGGGCTGGCACCTCGGCACCATAAAAATCGTCTGCCAATCATTAGCGGACCGGAGTTCCTCTGTGGCGACCCCTAACGGGGAAAACCCAAATTAAAACAACAACAAGAAGTAGAGGGGAGTTGAAGGGATTGGGTGAGGGTTAAGAGAGCCCATAAGATCATCAACATCTGGCAAAAACAGTAGTAGATAAACAGTTATCTGTAGTAACTAAAGTGTGCACTAAAAAAGTAATACAGACAAGCTACACTTCCAATGGGAAGTGCAATGCTGCAGGTGAGGATGCTGTAGCAAAGTAGCTGTTGGATTTCCAGCATAGCTTATTTTAAGCAGATATCACCTTCTGGGTGGATTATGCAGGAAGGAGATAAAAGTAAACTTATTTATTTATTTTTTATTTTATTGTCATTTGTTAATCAGGTTGGTCCAACTGAGCCAAAGGCCCATTTTCAGTGGAGACCCAAGGATAAAAACTTCAGTTGCAATTACAGTCAGTAGAGAAAAAAAATTACATTGCAGTAGTCATAGAACAAAACATTTATACAATAAAGTGAATATTAAGTATGTTTACAGTGATTATAGTGGTGATTATAGTGGTTTCTAAGTATACAGTGACAATACCTCACCAAACCAAAAGGCAAGAAGGCACAAAAAAGTTTTAAGATAAAAGAACTTGATAATTTATTTGTAAAAATAATAAAATATCCATGTGAGCGCTTTTGTTTAACAAATGTAAACTTCATCGGACAAATTAATAAAATCAATCTGAAATTTAAATAGTGCACTTTACTTCCTGATTGGATGAAACTACAGACATCATCCCAAGAAAATCAAGGGGCTGAGCCTATGGTGTTTCCCATCAGGATTAATTAATAACTCTGCATTTCATCTTCAACTGTTACAACTGTTTGATAGATGTGGACTTGAACTGTTAGAATTATTAGTGAAGTGAACTAGACATTTCATTTGAAGAGTTAATTGTCTTAGACAGAGCTATTCGTGAAGATAGGGAATATGACAATGAAATATGAACATTTAAAAATATATAATAGCACTGACCAGCACATTAGCAAACTGAAAACTGTTAAGTTAAACAAGATTGACAGAGAAGTTAATGACTATGCAAACGGTGTTGCATATCCCAAGCCTCCAGGTACACATAGAAAAGCCATAAATGTAGCTAATGTAGCTAATGACAACAGGAATTTTTCATCAAACTCTGGCATAGACCTGGAAGGCGAGGGAAACATAGTTGAGAAAGAGAGGATGAGTTGAGCTTTAACTTTGATAAAAAGTGCCCTGAATTAAGGAGAAACAAAATAATAAAGAATAAAGTGAGTTACAACAATAAAAGACAGCAACCTCAGGCGAGGTTTCAAGCCCTGGGGTTTCAAGGGGCTAGGCCCAAAACCAGGAACTGGAGGACATAAGTGTGCATCACAACAGCATTTTTTTGTGAAAAGTGGTTGAGTTTGTTAACCAAGAACAGGATGTAATTATTCTTATTTTGGACAATAGTCACAATGATTTCTCATTTACAGTGATATTGAATAGACAGAAAGATTTTGCAGTATATAATTACTCAGAGTGTTGCATAGATGAGTCAATAGCAGATTTACTTCCAAAAAGAATGACATTTGTACCCGCTAGCAGGTTTAATGTTGTTGATACTGTTATTGATTTAAAAATGTATCTAAGAAAGTCGAATTTACTGTCATTGTATGAGAACCATGATCATGATAACAACCATAACATTTTCAGGATTAGTTCCACCTACAACCCCCCCCCCCCATTACATCCTAAGCTTTCCATGTATGAGAAGCTCTGTGAATTAGTTTTACACAACCTACATAAACATAAAAACTCTATTAGTCGAGACTTTATGAACTTTATTTCAGAGGAACAGAACAGTTTGACATTACTACAAAATTCAAGATGTTAGGATCATGAAACCAGACAAGGGGGGAGGGGTTATGATCGTGGACACAGTTAGGTACACTCATAAACTGCAAACCATGCTTAATGCTGATAACTATAGGGAAGTCTCCCTTAATGAACTTAATGGGGCCTATAGAAAAATTTATGGGCAACTGAATATGCTCTTAGAGAGGAGAATATACATTTCATTATACAACTATTTAAATCTAATAACCCCAAAAATTCCAGTATTTTTTTGTATTCCCAAGATCCACAAAGGCCTTTTGGATCCCCCCCTATGAAGCCTTTAGTGGTTGGTAGGGATTCAATAACAGCTGCATGTGCCCAGTACTTAGACTATGAGATGAAAAAACTGCTAAAACATGAAATTCAGATATGCAAAGACTCTTGGACATTCTTAGAACACATCAACAATATAGTATTTTACAAGAAAGACCTATTAGTCACTATCGATGTGAAAGATTTATATACTGTCATTCCACAGACTACTGGTTTGTATTGGGTTAATGAAATGTTATTAGAGCATAAGGTTTACCAAGATAAAGTTAATCTCATCTTGGAATTACTGGAAATAGTTTTAACCAACAATTTCTTTATATTCAACAACAAATTTTATTTGCAAAGAACTGGTGTAGCCATAGGTTCAGCTTGAGGGGGGGGGGGGTTCTCCAACACAGTCATAACATACTGGGAAAGCTACTATTCCCACATCAAAATGTATCACATATTTCAAAATGACATCAGTTTAATATGGGGAGGCCCCCCAGAATTACGTGAACAATTTTTACAATACATAAATACTACTACCTCTTTGTTACATTTCACTTGGGTTGTTAACATTGACCATATGGACTAGTTAGATGTTCATCTCTTCAAGTATGAAACCAATGGGATGTATGCCACAACTATTTACAGGAAAAAAGACTTATTCCAACAATTTCTTTCATTATAGTAGCTCACACTCTGAGCACCAAAAGAGATCAGTTGTTAAAGGTGAGTTGGTAAGAGCTGCTCGGATGGTGTCAAGGGTCGACGACTTTGAGTTGGAATGAATTAATTTGAAGCAAATGTTTCTGAAAAGGGCATACCCTTTACAGTTAATCACCAGAATACTAAAAGAGGTCACAGAAAAAGGAAATCAGGTCACTTTAGACCAATAGTTAATAACAATATTTTAGAAAGTGACCATTTGATTTGCGAATCCAGTTTGCTTCATGTGACACAGAATTCTTTGATAGAAAAGTGTTCTCATAGAGAGGACATTGATTCTGTTAGTTTGGAAGCTATTGTACACAACCACACACAGAATACCTTTTTAAATCAGAAGACAAATAGAAGGAACAGTAATGTATTTCTGAAATCTTTAACCATCACCTATAGTGTAGATTCTGACAGTTTAAGAAAGATTTTTCAGAAGAACTGGAACATCCTTATGGAGCATGTAGACATTAGGACCCAGTTAGGTGTTAGGCCAAAAATAACATACAAGAAGGGTAGAAATTTAAAAGATCTCCTCAAGAGTGGACACCAACTGCATGGGTACAACCATTTGGGCACATTAAAATGTGGAACATGTAATCGGTGTCATAAAATTAAAGTGGGTGATTCATTCATTATTAATAATGTAGAATACACTATCAAAGGTAGATACAACTGTTCTTCTAAAGCAATAGTATATGTGGCTATATGTGACCTATGTCCAGTATTTTACATAGGTAAAACAGAGAGGAAATGTAGCCAAAGAGTCTATGAACATGTATATGCCATCAAAAAGAACAACTTGAATAATACCTTGGTGAGACACATTCATGCCAACACTGACCATAATTTTAGATTTATGGCCATTGACCATGTGAACATAGATGAAAAAAGACCATGGGCTGTCCATTTGGAAGTGAAAGAACTCAAATGGCAAGTTTTATTGAGAACAGACAAGTGGCCAGTCTTCAATGAAATAACTTCCATTATACCTGTTTTAAAACTCAAAGCCCTAGAAAGAAACAAAATAGCTGAAGGGGCAGCATGATATTTAGTATGAATAAATAGTATAAAATAATTTCCTATTGTAGGGATATATATATCGATATATATATATATATATATATATATATATATATATATATATATATATATATATATATATATATATACATATCTGGTTCCCCTTCACAAGATTGAATTACTGAAAGCTCAAAACTCGTCAGATCGAGTTTAAAATCTCGAGTTTCAGTAACTCGAAATTGTGAACGGGAAGTGTAAAAATTTAGATTAAGGGTTTTTACTTACCTTTTTGTAGGGGGCTGAGTCCCCCTGTACTGTTCCTTCCTTAATGTGCAGGTTTCATGACTGCACTTCAGCGGTGGAATGGAGAGTGTCCTGTTGTGTGCTTATGCATATAGCGTGTAATGGTACATTTCCATCTCCTTTGCTGTAGTGCGCTCTCGGAGTTGATATATTTAAGTAGGGGGGTGTGGGGTGCAGGCGGGCACAGTCCCCCTGCAATAACATTAGAAAAAGTGTTTTTTTTCTTTCCTTTTGTGCCCCTTCACAATTTCAAGTGTGTGAATACTTAAGATTTTGGGCTCGGGCTTCTGCATTTCGATTATTCATATATCCGATCTTGTGAAGGGGAACTATATATATATATATATATATATATATATATATATACATTTTTCCAACATTTATAAGAACTTTATTCTGTATATCCTAGATGCATTAAGAACAGCATGTATGCATTTATTTATTCATTTGTTTATTCAACATTATTTAAGGTTTATGGTTTATGTATAGCAGTTTGGCACAATTACAAATGTTAAGAATTTTTTATACATACATATATATATATATATATATATATATATATATATATATATATATATGTGTGTGTGTGTGTGTTCAGACAACTTTAATTTATTATGGGACATGAGGGGTTAATTTTCTTGGGATGATGTCTGCAGTTTCTTCCAATCAGAAAGTAGAGTGTACTATTTAAATTTCAGATTGATTTTATTCATTTGTCTGATGAAGTTTACATTTGTTAAATGAAAGCGCTCATGTGAATATTTTCTTATTTTTACAAATAAATTATCAAGTTCTTTTATCTTGCAACTTTTTTGTACCTTCTTGCCTTTTGGTTTGGTGAGGTATTGTCACTGTTTACTTGTTTTTCTTCGGTTGGTCTTTGTTTCTTCAGCAGGTTTCTAAGTATATCAGTAAAGTAACCAACAAGGATAATCTTAATGAAATAATTGTGTTGATTTGTAATAGTAATAATACTACTAAGTGGACAGCGGATAGAGGAAGGTGAAGACATAATGAGAAAAAATAGTTTGAGGGGGAGGGTATATGGAATCAGTATGGAGCTAGACAAGGACAGGACAAGGTGTTTAGTAGATAGTGTTTGAGTTCCTTTTTGAATTGGGCCTTAAGTGAAATACTCCTTATATTAGGAGGGAGAGAGTTCCAGGAATCAGCAACTGAATATTTATAGAGTGACTTCCCAATATTTTTTGCAGGTTTGTAGATGTTCAGAAGATGTTTGTCGGATCTACGAAGTTGATGTCAGGGGTTATAATGTGTTACAATATTGGAGATAGAAGGACAAGAAGTGGGGTTGTAAATAATAGAATGTGTTATATGAAGTCGTGTAAGGAGCAGCTGTTTAGTGAATTCAGGCCATTGCAGAGATTTAAGCACAAGGCAGTGGTGGGTTTTATAGGGAAGACTGGATGTAAATTTTGTTATTTTGTTGTAGGTTTGCTCTAGTTTGCTGAGCAGAGTTGACTGTAGGTTGGTAAGGACTGGAGATGCATATAGGAGACAGGGTAAGAGGAGAGATGTGGCTAAGGAGGATTTGGAGGACGGAGAAAGAAATTTATGATTGCAGTACAGGAGGCCAAGTTTCTGATAGTTTTTTTTTTATGAACTGATAGATATGGCTATCAAATTTTAGTTCATCATCTATGGTGATGCCAAGTAGTTTAGTATGTGGTTCAAGTCTGATGATGGTGTTGTTTAATTTTTGAAAAGCAGTGTAAATCATGTACATCAATGTTTGCAGTAGCAAAAGTGCCATCAATGAATCAATGTCTGCCTATTTAGAGACATTAAAATGTATCATATTTTTACCCAGAAAACAACTGTAGTTCTATTTTCTAAACATATGCATTTCATGAGTAGGTCTGTAAATCACAACAGAGGACCAACTATACATGACACCGTCACAATGCTGTTCAAATTAAATATGCACCCAGGAATGTGTAACTACACATCACAGTATCTGTATGTGCAAAATGAATTGTGATCAATGACAATCTAAACCTTACTTTTGTAAGACTTTAGAAAATACTAAATAAACTAATGTAACATCAGCATGAACAATTGTAAAAAGTAATGAGATACCTGTTTAGTGTTTTTGCAGTGTATTTTGATCCTGCATATCCTTTCCCAGTTCTTAGACTCTAAACTGTCTTTTAGTATAATGTAACAAAGCAATGATCCACAACCATACTAAGCATCACTGCCCCCCCATTTCACAGACCCCAAATATTTTGTCACATATGCAAAGCTGTTTGTCAGCAAAGACATAAGCCCTGAAGCATACGTGCCTTAAACTGCTTTTCGTGTACATATACACAGATGCTTCCTAGCTCCTTGATGTACAGTGTAGGCCTATACCTTTAAGGTGTGATATTTAAATGCAGTGCCCATTCCAACCTCATAATACAGTCATCATTAGCACAAAAAATGTTGACCTTTACATCTTAAGCATAATAGTTTACCTTTGATGATTAATATGTCTCAAAATATGAAAGCTTGAGGGTATAAGTCAGCTTAAAGCATTTAATTATGGTTTGAGCACAGTCTGAAAGTCTTTGCCTTCTGCAAATATGTTTCTAAATTTCCTTCCAAGTGCCCCATTAAAATGTGGAAAGCATACCTATTTCATTATGCAGTCTTAATTCATGAAAAGGTATTCATCTGTAAAACCTTGCAGAGTATTTTAGCTTCTGATTCAATGTGTCATGTAAAATAACAAGTCAGACCCTTATGATTATCATTTATTTCAGGTAAGGCGTAATTTATATCTATTACCCAATAGTTAACAGCATCTCACTTTTCTAACATTAATTTGACATGTCACAAGCTGTCGTTAAGCAACCTACAACTGTAATCCTTTAATAATTGCACAGAAAAGAGCTGTGTAAGTACATTATAAGAAATGGCAGCTTTGCTACTCTTACCTTTTTTATTTTTTTAAATCAACCACAGTAATATTCAATAACTACTGTACATCAAAACACCCCAAAAGGACTTGGGTCAAGGACTAGGAAGCAATGTACTCCAGGGTTCTGGGGGTCTGCAAACATGTTATTCAAGGATTCATGAAGTAAATTAATGTGATGAAATGTTTAAACTATCTTAGGGGATTAGAAAGTCATGTTCTTGTTTTGTCACTTCAAGGAATAATGCCTAGGTATATGAACACTGTTATCTTAGTTTGGCAAAGACTACTTACTTTTAGCTGGTCTCTAGTCATTAATGAATAAGGCCAAAGTGAATGGGCTAGCTAGGATTATCATATTTAAGAGTGCAAGTAAAAACAGTCAGAGTGGAGATGAGTACCACTGTGGATGCAGTATCAATCAGTCATCTAGACGTATCATCATTCATAACAGCTACATACAATATAATGCATATTTATTTATATATTTGTTTATTTATTGACATTTGATTACTGGGAAAGTCCAACTGTGTAGAAGCCCATTTTCAGGAGAGGACAAGGGAGAAAAGCTTCAAATTATTACAAAACATTTTAAGAACAATAATATTGCAATTTTCAAAAATAATACAAAAATATCTGGAGTTTAAATAAGTGTAAGAAATCACTGATGATATAAAAACATTAGTTACTGAGGTGCAGTGATGCAGCCATTAACATTGTGACCTCACAGCAAGGGGTTCTCCAGTTTGATTCTTGTCTGAGGTGCCTTCTGCGCGGAGTCTGTATGTCCTCCCTTCATTTGCATGGGTTTCCTCCAGGTGCTCTGGTTTCCTCCCACATTCAAAAGATATGCATCTGGAGTGTTTATCCCTGGGCCTCCACTGAAAATAATCTCTGTTCTAGTTTGACTTTCCCAGTCAAGAAATGTTAAATAAATAAATAAATAAAAGTTATATGACAATAATTTAATATTTAGAGAAATAGTAGACAGTCTATAAAGTAAAGGTAAGTTGGTCTAATACAAACAGGAACTGCAATATGAAGTGAGGGGAAAAACATGTGTATGGTATATTCAGAGAGAAAGTCAGGCAAGAGAATTTGATAGAAGTAAGGATGTAAGTGAAGAAGGAAGAGTAACAAGGTATAAGGAATGAGAAGGTACTTGTTCACATTTAGGGATATAGTTTATCCTGGTTTTGAGCAAGAACAGAGCCAGATTTTAGCTAGGAAACCTTTCAGAGTGGTTTTGAAAAAATGGGAGTGAACTTGGTGACCTGATGGGTACAGGTAAGGAGTTTCAGCTCTTAGCAACCTTGTACAAGTACAGACAATGCTCACCAGATTTGATAGGTTTGCCGAGAGACAGGAGTTTCTGGTCACTGGATTGCAAAGACTGACTGGAACATAGTTGTGTAGAATGTTTTTAGTGCTGGACAGACAGGTGGATGCTGGATAATTTTATAGGTGGTAAGAAGCTGTGTATATGTTAGCTGATGAGGCAGTTCTAACCAATTTAGACTTTTTAGTGATATACAGTGGTGGGTTCTGAAAGGGGTATTTGCTGCAAATTTGGCAATTTTGTTTTAGCATTGTTTAAGTTTTAATTTTTGTGAAGCCTGGAGGTTAGTAAGGATGGAAGTACCATAAAGAAGTGTGGAGAGGAGCTAAATAGTGGCAAGTGTAGCTTTAGTTTTGTCGTGGAAAAGTCTTAGGCTCTATAAAGCATCCCTAGTTTTTGATGAGTTTTTCTTATGCAGTTTTGCATGTGCAGGTAGAATGTAAGCTTATCATCGACTATCACCCCTAATAATTTGCTATGAGAAATAACTTCAATAGTTGTATTAACAAGACAGAGGACTTACAATTTTGTTTTTTCATGAGAGAGGATTTAGTGGAAAAGTAGTGGTTTGGTCTTTTATGGTTGAGCATGAGTTGTGAGTTATGAAGCCATGTTTCAGTGGCTGTTAAAGCTTCCTGAGTGATTTTTTCATGGTGTACCATGTTATCAGATGTACAAATGAGAATGAATTAATCTGAGTATTGTATTAGGGTTGCCTGTTTTGTGGCCGTATAGAAGGTTTTAGACAAAATGTTATAGAGGAGGGAACCAAGGATAGAGCCTTGTGATACACTGCTGGTGGCTAGGAGGTAAGGAGAGAGCATGGAGTGCCATTTTGCTGACTGATACCTATTGGACAGGTAGCTTTTGAACCACATAAGAGTGGGCAGAGAGAGACCTAGTGAGGACATTTAAAATAGAAGGTTGTTGTGACGAACTGTGTCAAATGTTTTAGACAATGTAGAAATAAGGAAGAGACTAGTTTGCTGTTATCTCTAGAGTTAGTGACAGTATATATATAAATTAGAAGGGCAATTCTAGCACAATGGGAAGGACAGAAGCCATGTTATGTAGGGGGTAGGAGTTTGTCCTGTAGAAGATAGTGTAACAATATTTTTGAATGCATTTTTCAAGTATTTTGGTGAGGGGATATAAAATTGCTATAGGTCTAAAGTTATTAATGTCTGTTGAATTTCCACCTTTTGCAGAAGGATAATGTATGACTTTTTAATGAGAGAGGGAATGTATGATTCCTGGACTGACCTACTGATAAGGACTGAGACAGGACAGGCAATGCTATTGGCTGCTATTTTTAGGTACTCACTTAGGAGGTCACCAGCCAAAGAATAGCATGGTTTAAATTTGTTTAACAGTAGTTTTATATAGGATGTGGCACAGGTTTGAAGGTAAAAGTGGATGTGATGGTATCTGGTTGCTGGACAGGGTTAGGATTAGATGCTGAGGAATCCTTGTTTAGAGATGCTATATTATCTATAAAATAATACAAAATAAAATCTTCAGCAAAGCACCACAGCTTGACTGGTGTTGACTAGAATATACCTCAACAAGACGAGCAATTATGTTAGAAATCACCTTTAATTCATGGAAACACATGCATTAAAGGTGATTTCTAAAAATGTTCACCTCGTTAAAGTATTTTCTAGTCAACAGCAGTCAAGCCATGGTGCTTTGCAGAAGATTTTATTTTGTCTTGCTCTTTAGTTCCTCGGCAGCTTTAGCAGTGTTTTCTACTTATCTATAAAATAAAAGTTGAAATGTATTGGAATTTCAATTGGTGAGTTATTGGGAATTTTGACTAGGATGTAAAAATTCTTTAGTGAATATCCACATTTTTTTAGGGTCATATTTAGTATTATTCTGAAAGTTATTATAGTATAGTTTTTGTCTTCATTTATTTGTTTTTTACTATGATTGCAAAGCTTTCTAAAGTTTTAAACATATTGAGGTGTTTTATATTTTTTCCTTTCTTAACATGCTTTTTTGCTCTCAAGCATTAGCATTCTACTTTTTTGGATAATGAAATTGCATTATTAGTTTTTAGTCTCTTCCTTCTAGGAGGTGCAAGGCTATTTACGATATTTAGAAAAGTTTCATTGAATTATTTACAACACTGTCTAAGGGGAGGATTTTTTAGAAATTTCCAGTTAATGGATGATTGTGTAATAATGAACATTTCTGGTTTGAACCTAGAAAGGTTGAATGCTGTTTTATAAATATGCTTTTCAACTGGATGTGTGAGATGTCTGGTCATATAGACTGGGAGATGATTACTGAGAGAGTCTGACATTATACCTGTGGTGGTGTATTTACTAGGGTCTCATACTAGGACTCAGTCTAGTAGGGAATTTGATGTCTTGCTATAATGTCAGGTGCTATTAATCAGTTGTATGAAACCATATAAGTTCATGGTAGATGTAGGGGAGTTAGAGTTTATGTACAAACAATTAGCATTTATATTGCCAAGTAGTATTTTTTTCATATGGAAATCTTATGTATATTCGATGTAGAGTTGTAGGATATCTCCCAGTATAGCTGTATTGTCACCAGGAGGGATTTAAAGCACATTAATACATATTTGTTTATAATTGTTTATTTTGAGGAAAGCACTAGTAAGGTATGCTGAACTGAATTTTGGTATTGGTTAGCTGTAAGGGGGAACTGTGGTCGGTGTTGGGTGATATTAAAGCAATCCACCACCTTTCCTCTTTATATGGTCATTATGGAAGATATTATAGCCAGGATATCTAACTTCAGAGTTATTTATGCTGGGTGTAAACCAAGGTTCAGTTACAAAGAGAATTTCAGGCTTATGCTGGGTTATCTAGGCATGTAGATCAGCAGTTTTATTTCTTATACTTTTAACATTTATTGCAGCAAAAGTTACATCACCAGGGTTGGGGTTTGACTGTTTTTGGGATAGAGAAGAGTATGGAAGATAATTATCTTTGTGTTCATTGTTATAGATGGGGCCAGGATTAAGGTGTATATCTCCTCCTAAAAGGATTTTAGTAAATATGGCAATTGTGCATACTTATTTTTGGAGAGGTTTTTTGCACTTAATTTTGTTTTGGTTTAAATTGAAGTGCAGTTACTCAGTCTATATTTGGAATAAAGATGAATGGCAATATTACATAGTTTTGGTGCAATATGTGGAGGATGAAAAGCGGAAGTATGGATAAGTGGTTGGGACACAATTGGTGAGACATTGAGATATATTATTGAGTCAAGATAGGATGAAAGATAGCACAGTAGGTGGACAAGAATAGAGGATAAGCCAAAGAGTAGCATAATTAGATATCAGGTACAAGGAAGTAGCAATGTCGATGGAAACAAAGTTGCAGGGCAGAGGAAGAGTGGCTAACAACATCAGTAGGGATGAACATGAATATTTACACTTCATCAAGTCACAAGGACTGCGGTTTTGTAAACCAGATAAAGGTGGAGGGTTGGTTGTATTTAATAACTTAGATTATCAGCAACGTATGAATGCACTGCTGAACACCGATGCATACACTATTAGTTCACGTTCAGAGGTAAATAAAGCTTATAGTTCTATCAAGAACTGTATAGAAGACTTATTTATTGAAGGTAGAATTGACCAGAAGATTTATAATTATTTGACAACTTTGTACCCTAGATATCCGTGTATTTTTGGTATCCCCAAAATTCACAAGTGTATTGAGAATCCTCCTTTGAGACCATTAGTGGATAGTAGAGGTTCACCAACATACACGTGTGCTAAAGTGGTCGATGCCATTTTACAAATGCATCTATGTCACGGCTCTCAAATATGTAAGGATTCATGGTATTTGTTGAAAAAGAGTGAGGCCTTAGAGTTCAATGTGAATTTCAACTTTCTCACAATTGATGTGAGAGAACTCTACACTTGTATCCCCACGAGGTAGCTATAGAATGGGTGGCCCACATGTTAAAGAAACACAATGCTACAGCTGCAGAAATTAGTTTGGTCATGGAACTTATAGACTTGGTACTTTCCAACAATTATTTTATGCTCCAAGACCAGTTTTTTCTGCAAAAAGTAGGGGTAGCAATGGGATCACCGTGTGGAGCTAGTGTTGCAAATCTGGTCATGGCTTACTGGGAATTGGAATACGTGTTCAATAATAACACATGTTGTGATTCCTTTGTCTTCTATACAAGATACCTGGATGACATCTTCATTCTTATTAATGGAGATGAGTGTGATAGTGAACACGTGCTGGAATATTTTAACAGCACCACACAGTTTTCACAATTCACCTCCACATTCAACACTGACACTATAGCATATCTGGATATCTGTCTAGTGAAAAATTACACTATCAATAGTTATGTAGCATGGATATTCAGAAAAAATACATATTCCAATATGTTCCTTCATTTTACTAGTAGCCATCCCTTCCACTAAAAGAGGTCAGTCATTAAGGGTCAGTTAGTGAGGACCTCTAGAATAACCAGTCTGGATGAAGACTTTTATGATGAATGTGCTGTTTTAAAAAGCATGTTTTTGAATCATGGATACCCAGAGCCCCTCCTGAATGCTCTAATCCAAGAGGTTACCACTAAGAGAGTCGATAGGGTATATATTCCTTTACTCTGTGTTAAATCACTGCTGACACCATCTAGTATGGACAATGTAGTAGATGAAAAGATAGACATGACCAATAGAGTATTGGCTTTAGAGGACAAGAATGTTGCACTGTCCTTTATTACTACATTCAATTCACTTAGTTATTCATGTTTGGACATATTACAGACAAATTGGGACCTGTTTAAGATGTATCCTAATATTTATGTCAAAGTAGGTGAGACCCCCAGGGTGACATTTAGAAGTGGGAGGAACCTCAAAAACCTTGTCAGAACAGCAATACACCCCAGTAGTACGAAATACTGGGATGTCAAATGTCAAAATTGTAACTACTGTAAATTTGTTGAAGTCACCAATTCGTTTAAGGTTAATGGTTCAACTTATAAATTGAGAGGCAGTTTCAATTGTAATTCATCTTTTGTAATTTACTTGGCTAGGTACACATTCTGTCCTTCTTTCTATATAGGAAAGATGGAGCGGAGGCTCCATGACAGAATTTATGAACACCAATACACTATTAATAAATGCAAATTAGAGAATGCATTGGCTAAGCATATTACTTCTAATAAAGAACATGCGTTTAAATTTATTATTATTGATCAAGCCAAATATGACAGTAGGGGTGGCCATAGACCACTCAAACTTGAAGAACTGGAATTAACTTGGCAGGTGAGGCTGAATGCCTACAATCTCCCTGGGTTGAATGACTCATGCTCAATTAGTAGTATCCTTAAACTAAAGAGCTTGCAGAGATGAGTTATTTTTTGTCAAACACATATTCTTTAGGTAATGGTTGAATTACTTAAAATAACTTTCAATGGTTTTATATATGTATCTTGTGGCTGTTGTTGTTGAGGTGTTTATATTTTTAAATGTGTCAACTTATCTTGATGTTCTATTTCTGGTCATTAGTAGTCTTCACTTTAATTTTAAATTATGCTTGTTTAAGCAGAAAGTAGTAATGCAATTGGTGAATGCTGATCACCTCATGTTTTAGTTAAAAGGAAGGTTTTTTTACTGCTGTAACTGTTTCTGAAGAAGTTTGCTACCAGGCTGATGAAAAGCACTTAAAACAGTGGAATAAACAGTGTTACGTGATCGTTTTTGGACTGTGTTGCTGATTTCTCAAACCTGTTTTAGATTTATAAGATTTAGTGATGGTGGATTCTGAAACCTGGTAGAGGATAAGTAAAGAGAGAAGTATTTTCTGTAAAAGATGAGAGTTACATAGGTTGTCCTATCTGCTCTGGAATGTAAGGAATACAAGGGTAAGAAAGGTTATATTATAATGATGTAGTCAAAGTACAAAGAAATTATGGTTATTTGGGAAGTGTTAAAGATCTTTTTTCCCATTCCTTCCATTCCCATTTCCCGCTTGCCATTTTTGGTGATGTACTTCCACCAAATAGAATTTTACTGTAATGCACATGTTATTAAAGGCACACACACCCTGTATCAAGCAAACAGTGTCACCAGTCCTCATCCCAGTGAATCTGCACAAATAACAAAACTGGTATCCCAGCTGCAAAACATCCTGTGCAAAGAAAACTGTATCCCTGCAGCCTTGTAACTGCTTCAATAACATTGTACACAAGATTGTATCAAGCAAGCAGTCTCACCCCTCCTCAACCCATTGAATCTGCACAAATAACAAAATTGGCATCCTGGTCAGAAAACATCTTGTGCAAAGAAAACCAAATCCCTGCAACCTTGTAACTAATTCAATAACATTGCAGAAACTCCTTATATCAAGCAAGCAGTCTCACCCCTTCTCAACTCAGTGAATCTGCACAAATAATAAAATTAGTAAACCAGTCACAAAGCAGCCTTTGCAAAGAAAACTGAATCCCCATAGCCTTGTAACTGTTTCAGTAAATTGTATATTGTTTTACTGTACCACTGTCTTACAATAGAATGCAGGCTTCTTTGCAGCTAGTCATGCATTACCATAACATGTTGTTAGGCTACTTCCTCCTTTCCCCTTACTCTCAGTCTACCTTAGGTCTGCCCTGCAAATGGGCACTGTCTACCCATATCCTCAAGAATAACCTTTCATAGCCTCTAATACCTAGCTCTGCTTCATTGACAAAAATCTTTCTTGCAGCTTTCCTGGTCAAGTGCTTTACCCAACAAGCTTATTAGACTTTAAACTAATGATATTCTCTTTTTTATCTTAGACTTTACCCTAACCCTAAACAATTTTACCTATCTCTAATTTCAGCACACTTAAACTAGGCACTAGATCGAGCTGCCTTGCTGGCCTGTACTTACTGATTATTTTTATCGGTTTGATCGGACAGCTCTGATTCAGTTCCAAATTCTTTAGTTTCACTTTTTCATTTCACCTGTTGGCACTTTCTTACTAGCAAATTCAACTTTTTTGAAATCCATCCCCCCCTCTCATGATCCCTTGCACCTGTTAAAACTTTGTGTTTGGCATCTGGTGCTATCTTTTTTCTCTTTCCTTCCATTCCCACTTCCTGCTCGCCTTTTTTAGTGATGTACGATTGCCAAATAGAATTTTAGTGGAATGCACGTTATTAAATGTACAACTTATATACACAACTTAATGGTAAATTACTTATGGAATTTCATTCTTCTGTTATATTAATTGCTCCGTGTACCTGCATCTAGATATTTTACATTTCTGTTTATTCTGGGTATTCACATTGCCTCCAACCTATAAAAATGTGCAATGAAACACTCACATTTTGTTAACTAAATTATACTTCTTGCTACTTAGCTGTTTAAAAGGCAACTACTATCTGCATTGATAATACATGCTAGCAATCTATCTTGGGTGCTAATTTATTTAAGAGTAATACTTTAGTGATTTAAATTGGTGTTACACCTAGTTCGTGTAAATTTTACCTTGTTTTCCTGTACACCTCAGATTTTGTTATTGCTACATTTCAGCATATTACATCAAATTTGTGCAAGAATTAGATATTTTACTGGCAGCTTCGGCTCTTGATAAAGCCATATAGTTCTAAAGAAGCTGATTATCCATCCACTTAAAACATTTAACATTGTGATCCATATCCAGTGTAAACTTTATTTTGCATGCCATTAATTCAAGTGATTCAAGTTTGAAGATCATTCTTTTCTAAATTGTGAAACTATGTTTATATGTGCTTAAACAGTGGTAATATGGTTCACAGCTTTATTCCTGCCTGTTTTAAGCCTATTATACAGCACATACAGAATAATGGCTTTGTACTGTTTTTGAGCTAATAAACTAATGGAGTTTATGTATGGTTAATTGATGTAGCTTGCTTCTTTTCCACTCATTAATCCCTACTGTATTCTCTACCCTTATACTCACCATCCTCCCTTCCCAACCTCATTCTTTTCTTTTCTTTCATTCATCATCCTAACCAATAATAATTTAATAACTTACCCCCTGTATCACAGCTTTACCTTACATTTCTCCTTTTTGTTTTATTTTTGTTTTCTACTTGGCCCTTAAGATTATCATTTATCTTATTTCTCCTTTTACTTTCTTCTATTTCCATGCACATATGCCTTGTGTCAAGCAAGCAGTCTCACCTCTTCTCGACCCAGTGAATCTGCACAAATAACAACATTGATATCCCAGTTGTAAAACAGCCTGTGCAAAGAAAACCAAATCCCTGCAGCCTTGTAACTGCTTCAATAATATTCTATGTTGTTTTACTGTACCACTGTATTACAATAGAATGCAAGCTTCTTTGTGGCTAGTCATGCATCTCCATAATGTGCTATTAGGCTACTTCCTCCCTTCCCCTTACTCCTAGTCCACCTTAGGTCTGTCCTGCAAATGGACACTGTCTGCCCATATCCTCAGGATTAACCTTTCACAGCCTGCAATACCTAGTTCCCTTTCACTAACGAAATCCTTCCTTACAGCTTTACTGGTAAAGTGCTTTACCTAACCAGCTTCTTAGACTTTACCATAATGCTATTTTCTTTTTTATCTTAGACTTTACCCTAATGCTAAACTATTTTACCTATCTCTAAATTCAGCACACTTAAACATGGCACTGGATGGAGCTGCCTTGCTGGCCTGTACTTACTGATTTTTTTAATCAGTTTGCATGGGAAGCTCCAATTCATTTCCAACCTGCTCCGTTCACCCTCGCTATGCTTGGGCTCACTCCACTCCCCTACCCTACCTCCATTCCCACCCACCGCCACTTCAATTACATTTCTACTTAAGTTTAGCCTCTCCCACTATCATATCTCAAACAAATCACATGAACTTTTTTAATTAACCATTAACTAGACCCCTTCCCCAATACATTTTCCTTCTATTATGCGCATCCCTCACAGCCCACCTCTTCACTCACTCAATTCCACATCACTCAGATATTTTCCCTCTTGTATTTAAGTCCTAAATGCCTCACTATAATTTTACAATACTCTACTTCCTAACTCTAACTCCACTGTTTTGTTACTAGTAAATAGCATATCACTCAAATCCCATATAATCAATACAATCACAAAGAAACCAACATCTATCACAAACTTTGAATAACAAACTATAAGCCACTCCAATATTTCACCTAGCTTACTTAAACCTCACTTCTTCCACTTCATAAAATATAAAATCATACAACCTTACCATCATCCACTTAAAACTTCAAACAATAATAAAACACATTCCTCTTACCTACCATCTCTTTAGCCTCTCCCTCCTAAGCCAGTGCGTAGATAACCACCTTAACCCTGGTCAAATCACAACTTTTTTTCCTGCTGAACACCTCTTCCCAACAAGCTATTTCTACTCTAAATTTATGTGGCATCTGTAACAAAATAACAGAGCTGCATGCTTACCACAATATTCCCCAGACCTTCTGGCATTCAGAGAGACATTGCTAAAACCACATATCCAAGATAATGAACTTCTTCCCCCAGGCTACAACATAATAAGAGCAGTTAGAATACACAAAAAAGTAGGAGGAGTAGCCCTAGTATATGTCAACTCATGTACAATAATACCTTACTCTAAACCCATTCCACAATTCTACAATACTGACATTCTTATCTCCCTGTTACAAATTAACAAATCAAAACAGATTTGCATTGTAGTCCTGTACATTCCGCCTTGCCACAATATCCCCATACTTGAAGGTATCCTATCCTGGATCTTACAATACATCTATAATGAAACAATTGTTATGAATGATATTAACATGAACTGGGAAAACCTAACTTCTGACTTTATAGCTAAGAGCTTACATCTCTCTGGATTTACACAACTTATCACTACCCCAAGCAAATTACAAAAAAGACAACAATTCTGGAACCACCCTAGACTGGATTTTAGTCTCAGACTCCAACAAATATTCTATCTCTGGTACCCTTCCACATTTACTAAGTGACCACGTACCAGTAAACAGTTATAGGACTACTACACAAACATCCAAAACCAACAACTTCAAAACTTCATGAAATCTAACCAAGTTCAATGAACAACTTTTTATTAATACACTAAAGTCCTTAAACTGGTCTATACTTAAAACTCTCTCCCTAGCTGATGCCATTCTCCACTTTAACAAACTCTTCCTGGACACTCTCAATAATCTAGCACCCCTTCACAGCAAAAGAGCAAAAAAAAAAAAAAACAATCATGCACCCTAGTAAACTAAGTCTACTAAAAAGTTACTCATACTCAGAGACAAAACATAGAAGGTTTGGCAAAAGACCAAAAATAATTCAAACCTACAAAAGTTTAGACAACTATGTAACCAATCAAAAAAAATAAACATTGATAAAAACAATACTTTTCCAAACAGCTAAACACTCACAAAAATAACCACAAAAATTCTAGCATACCATTACATCCCTTCTTATCCCTGGATTTAAACAAAATCCCTCTCCAGCTACAGATAAATCACCATCCAAAATAGCAGAACTGTTTAGCCTACATTTTATTGAAAACATCACAAACCTACTGATGGACCCAAACAAAACTAGTAACCCCAAATTTTCTCCCAAACCTTCCCCCATGCAAACAGCTTTGAAAAGTACATCTCTTCATCCCCATCTCTTCAAAACACTTCTACAACTGCCCCTCATTTGCATATTCTGCCATTGGATCCTGTCAAAGGAAAAATAACTTCAAAATGATTGACACATGGCAGGTTCAGGTTAAGGCACTTTAATCTTGCAGCAAGGAGACAAAAATGTGCTAATACAGAGTTTGTCTAACTAGAATCAGGAAGTGAAGCTATTCTTATACATTTCTTACAAGGTATTGCCTACTAAGCTGACGTAATAAATCACAAGTTTGTTCAATATTATTTCACAGCAGCTGTTTGTCCATGATTTTCTGCTGGCATATCAAGTTTACAAAAAAAAACTTCCTAAGAAAAACAACGTGGCCTTGATGACCACTGGTCAGATACAACATCTCACTATGCAGTGTTACCATTCAAGTTACTATGGCTAATTCGAGCACAAAGCAAGTACAGATTACAGTTCATTTCTTCAAACAGTCTTTGTATGATGTATCTCTTCTTTTCCGCAGCTGTGCATGTTCTCATAACACGAACAGGGCTGATTGTTCATATTCAATCACATTACAGAAAACAGTATTGTTCTATTCATTTACTATTCATTCATTTTCCTGACCTAGCAGATAATCACCTGCTTCTCAGTACATTTCCAAAAGGCATAAACATGAATTTTGCTGTGCTAGCAAATACTAGGTCAGAGGGCATCTTGCAATTTCATAAAGCATACTGCAGTTTGAAAAAGCTTCTTATAATTTCATACAGAATTAAGCTGTACATAAAATAGAATGAAATATGTTAACCCTTTTAAATTTTAATAAGCACTAAACATATACATTAATACATATTTTTCTAACATTTCCCCCCCGTTAATACTTTTTATTCTATTTTCAAAAGCATAGACAGTTGCTTCTTCTCCTAACCTCTTTTTGTTCAGAATTTGCAGTTAAGAGAGTCATTCGGTTTAAACTTATGAAAGTGTTTCATTTTTCAACAGTTCTTCAATTTCAGTACTTTGATATAAAGTCTCAGAAACTGACATGTCTATAAAATCTTTGATCAATCTTTTCATGCAGGGAATACCACAACAAACACACACTCGTAATAGGGGTAATCCCACACAAATGACACTCAGGATGTTCATTAGGATGCTACCCCACCCCCCCAAACAAATTCTGGAAAAAGTCCGTCAGTGGGTTTGGGCCTGGTTTGGTCATGGCTGACACTTGCTGAATCACCTCAAGATGGTCATTTATCTCATGCTGGTTGTCAAGAATATAAGAACAGCACTCCTCTTTTATTAAAGTGCACGTACCACCTTTCGCCGCTAGGGGGAAGTCAAGAGCCATGCGGTTTTGAAGCACTACAGTTCTCATAGCATTCAGTTCATTAGCCATTAATTCGAAAGCAGAAAAAGTTGCATTACTCATTATTTCGAGAAGTTTGGACAGTTTTCTCAGCTCCCAAATAGATTTCACTGCGCCATATGCTGGGGCTATACCTGCCCACGATATAATAGTGTAATTCAAGTCCATGTGTGTCAGTTTATCTTTGTTTTTCACGGAATTATGGTTTCTCCAGCCTGCTTTGATTCGTCCCACTGGATTTTCAGGCCTTCTGATTGGATTTCCATTTTTTTTGGTGATCTCTCTGACATTTTGAATTTTTCCCTGAGGAAAGACTGCAGTGTGTTGTATGGCCAGAACCAGGTAACCCAAAAAACAACTGCCGGGCCAGTTCTCAGGTAACCATTTGTATGCCTTTTTCCCACAAACAAAATAACAATTCTCTACTTTTGTATTAATATACACTTGCCCTGCATGAAACATTTTCTTATCAGTAATAGACAGTTGTTTTAAAAGAACAGGATTACGTTGTATCTTATCAATAGTTTTATGGATCGACTCAAGATATGAGTCATAGTTTGCATCACAGATATAACTTGCATTATTGGCTTTGGTATAACATTTGTAAGGAACAGTCACATTACAATTACTCCAACCTACCTGAACAGTATCATTTTTGTAAAAACATACAATTCCCTTTTGTGTAACAGGCAGGTACAGTGCTATTTTGTCTTGTGATTTTACAGTCGTAGTATCAAAAAGCAAATTTTCCCAGGTCTCATTGACCCCTAGGGGGACAGCAGTCATTAATAATCCCCCGTATGCTGTAGGTATAGCTGTGCAGATCCAGCAATTTGAAACATTAAAAGTTTCAGCATACACATATTTAATTGCTTGGTAAGTGTTAAAGTTTGGATGCCAGTCTATGAATGATTCACGTTTATTCAGTTCAGCTCGTGTGGCTGGAAAATGGAAAGGCCACAACAAAAAGATTAATGTTATCAGTATGGCCAACAGAATGATCATGCAATACTTCTGAGGTTGTTCAGAATTTCTATTTGCTCTGTATCTGGTCATTTTGTTCTTGTGTAACAGTAACAAGTTTTTTGTCCAGTTCAAAGTTTTTAACCAATTTACAGTGTGTCAGATGAATCCAGGATGCTCGCTCTGCGATCTTGACTGCAGTGGCTGTTGACAGTAGGACTTGGTATGTCCCTTCCCACTTCAGTGTGGTCCAATTCTTTTTCTTGATAACTTTCACCCAGACCCATGTGCCTGGGACTATGGCTGCTTACGATGGTCTGGTTTGTTCTTTATCTGAAACAGAATTTAACTGCAAAAGTTGTTTATTACTTAAAAGTCGTCTCATATATTCTGCAAGTGAACTGTCAGCCTCCTGGTCTGCAGGCATGAGAGGTTTCCACTGAGGTATAGAATATGCCCTCCCAAACAGCATTTCAAAAGGAGTTAACCCCTTTGCATTTGGAACAGTTCTCATGCTCAACAGTGCCAGAGGCAGGCAGTGCACCCAGTTCTTCTGTGTCTCACTAATCAATTTTGTTTTTCAAAACCCCATTATGCCTCTCTACTAATCCTGCGGATTGGGGGAGGTATGCACAATGGTTCTTTAAAGAAATTCCAAAATATCGGCTCAACTGTTGTATGGTTTGATTTACAAAGTGTGTGCCATTGTCACTGTAGATCTTTTCCGGTATGCCAAATCTAGGAATAATTTCTTTAACAAGGACTTTTGCAACAGTAGCTGCATCTGGATTTTTAGTCAGAAAAGCCTCCACCCATTTGGAAACCATATCTATAATGACAAGACAATATTTCTTATTTTCACATTTGTTTAGTTCTATGAAATCCATACAGATAGTATGGAACGGGTACGGTGGTGTTGAGAAACTCCCTTGCTTAGGCTTCAGTGCCCCTTGTGCATGATGCCTGTTACAAACATGGCATGCTGCACAAAAATGTTTTGTGTAGTTTGTAAATCCATATGCAGCGAACACTAGGTTCACTAACTGTACCACCCCCCTGTTGAGACATGGCATTGCCCATGGCTCAACAAAGCTGCATATCTAAACAAGTTAGGCGGCAAAATTGTTTTTCCTTCTTTGGAGATGTACAGCCCTTTCTCAAGAATTGCTCATTTTATCCATTTCTGTTTTTCTACATTTTTAGTAAGTGTCTGCATTGTTTTTAACATTTCTAAATCTAAAAGCTCAGAAGGTTGTAATTCTTCACACATAAGAAATACTTCTGAAGCTGAAGCTGCCTGCTTTGCAGCTGTATCAGCTCTCGCATTACCTTTTAAATCCTATCCTGTTGCTTGGTATGAGCTACACATTTAGAAATAGCTACTTTCTGAGGTAACAATAGATTATAACAAATCTAAAATAAATTGTGCATGATTAATCGTTTTACCAGTAGATGTTATCATTCCTCTATTTTTCCACTGTTGTGCAAAAACATGTACAGTAGAAAAAGCGTACTGGCTGTCCACACAATTTTCACACTTTTATCCTTTGCCAAGGTACATGCCCTTGTCAAAGCAATCAATTCTGCTGCTTGTGCAGATAGGTTGTGTGGTAAAGACTTTGCTTCTAAAATCTCAGTATCAGAAACTACTGCATACCCCACTAGATTCTGTCCTGTAGGACCCCTTCTGCATGAGCTGTCCACGTAATATGTCACCTCGGCGTCATCCAAGGAAACATCCATTAGATCTTTTCTAGGCAGTGTCTTTTGCTCAATCTCCTGCAGGCAGCTGTGTGGTGTGCCATCAGCAGGGGTCGGGAGCAAGGTAGACGGGTTTAAAGTTGTACATCGTTCAATTGTCATATGAGGTTGGCTCAAGAGTATAGTCATACAGGAAAGATGTCTAGCAGGAGAAAGATATGCTACTTTTTCTTGCAGTAAAATAACTGCGACTGCATGAGGCACTCTCAATGTGAGAGGGTGGAACAACACTACTGAGGCCGAAGCCTGTACTGCCATTGCAGCTGCAACTACTGCTTGTACGCAGTGGGGCAGGGATCGCGTCACTGGGCCCAGCTGTGATGAATAATAAGCTATGGGGCGTTGCTTATCTCCCTGTTACTGTGTTAACACTGATGTCATGTAACCTTGCTTACAATCTACAGTTTGGAAAAAATGTTTATGATAGTTTGATAATCCTAAAAATAATGAGGACGCTATCAGTTGTTTCAGTTTGCAGAAAGCTGATTCTGCTTCTGGTGTCCATTGCAATAAATCTTGTGCTGCCATAGGCTTCTTGTATATCAGGTTGGTCAATGGAGCAGACTCCAAGGCATAGTTTGGAATCCAACTCCGACAGAAATTAGTCGTGCCCAGGAAGGACATCATTTCCTTCTTGGTAGTCAGTTTGGGTGCTTGTAAAATTGCTATTTTCCTATCTTCATCTAATGTTCTGCCTTCTTTGGATATTACATATCCCAGGTATTTAACCTGCTTTCTCCAAAGCTGTAATTTGCTTTTGTTTACTTTATGTCCTTGAGTGGCTAGAAATTGTAGTAATGCTATTGTATCTTCTCTGCATTCTTGCTGGGTGGGGGCTGCTAGCAGGATGTCGTCTACATAAAGTAAAATTTGGCTGCCTCTTGATGGGCTAAATCCTGCCAAGTTGCTTGCCATCTCCTGTGCAAATATTGTTGGGCTTTCACAATACCTCTGTGGTAGTCACGTGTATGTATACCTTTTCCCCTGAAATTTGAATGCAAACCAATGTTGGCTGTCAGGGTGTATCGGTATCGAAAAGAAAGCATTGCTAATATCTACCACAGAAAAATACTTCTGTTGAGGCTTTAAATCATTCAGTAGGGTGTGTGGATCTGGCACCGTAGGTGCTCTAGGTATTACTGCATCATTTACAGCTTGTAAGTCTTGGACCATACGCCATTCTCCGTTAGCTTTCCTAACAGGAAATAAGGGTGCGTTACATGGTGAATCAGGAGATTCTACCAGTACTCCTTCCTTAAGTAAAGCTGCTATTATAGGTTTGATTCCTATTTCTACATCCTTTCTTAAGGGATACTGTCTCTTTTGAGGTCTAAATGCTGATTTTGGCGTAATAGTAACTGATTCTGCTGTACGAATTAGTTCTACATCTGATTTCCCTGTTGACCAGAGAGTTTCTGGTATGCTCCATAAAGCTTTTTCTTCCTCTTTTAGTAAGAGTGCTAATTAGCTGTCCTCGCTAGACTGCAAGTGTACAGCTGGGTGTGTCTGCGTTATCCAATTTAACTTCTGCTTTTGTACTCCCTGTTCTGAAAATTCTAACTCTGTTTGTTTTTCCCACTTGGTGACTTTTTCTCCAAGATCTGCCCATTTCACATTCTTGTATTCAGTTAGACTAACATGTCTCGATCTATTAGATTTATAGAGTGCAAAGAATTCCTGGGGCAATGAACAGCTAACTACACTGTTCCCTTCTGTGTCCCAGTACAGATTACGTAATACTAATCTGTTTGCATGGTTTCTAAACAGTTCTTGCTCATATTCCTTATCAGGTCCTGGTGTGCTACAATAATACAGAGTACAGTGCAACAAATGCTGTTTATCAGTGTCAAGGGAGGGGGACTTACTGATGGCTACATTCATCAGTTCTTCTGTTACTGCTCCTGGACCAATCGTAACTAAGTCCTGGCTGTACCAATAAAATGTTTCACCCTCCGGTCGCACCACAGAAGTATCCATTTGTCGCTGTCCTTCCATACCCTGCATAGTCGGTACTACTGCTATGCCAAATATCTGCATAAGATCTCTGCCCAAAAGGTTCACTGGGCATTTTGCAGAAACAACAATTTTGCTTTTCTGGGTCATCCCTGAAACAGGGTCAGTTATTGCTATGTTATGGGAGAGTGGCACCCGATATAGCTGTCTATTAGCTGCTTTCACTAATATGTAATCAAGTGATTCTGAATTTTCTGGTAGTTTGGAAGGATGTATCAGGGTTCGTGAAGCCCCTGAGTCACACAGGAATTTAACTTCCCTCCCCTCTACCAGAAGTGTAACTTCTGGTTTTGTGTTTGCTAAATAGAGCTCTAGGCTCAATAATGCTAAGTCCAAAATTTCACTTTCTTCACCATCGGTGATTTCTTGTACTTCCTCTGTTTCTTCTATCACATCCTCTATTCCTTCTATCACATTTGCATTTGTCTTTTCTTGGTTATTCGCTTCTAGTGATTCTTGACTATCATATAGTCAGTCCTCACCCTCCTTATCTTCCATGGCTACCTTCTTGTTTTGCTTGCAATCCCTTGCTAAATGTCCCTTTTTTCCGCATTTAAAACATTCACCACTTTTCTTTCTCTCTTCAAACTCTTCTGATCGTTTATCAGATTGTTTGTTTCCCTGGGCATTTTTCTTGCCCTTTTTTTCCAGACTGTACTACATAAACTTCTGCTCCATCTTCTACAGCAAATACTTGGGCTTTCTTTTTCTTTTTACTGTTAAAATGCCTTTCGGCATGCCTAGCATATTCAAGTAGTGACTGTAATCTACTTGTACGATGGTCTACCATGTACTTTGTAATAAAGCTGCTTATAGGCAAAATACTGCCTTTCAAAAATGCATTCTTTAATTGCTGCTCATATGGGGAATCATGTGTTTGGTCTTCAGGTACCTGCATTCTACAAAGGTTATTAAAACACTCAATCTAGCATAATATCTATCAACAGTTTCACCTTTCTGTTGGATGCATTGATTAATGCAAGTCCAGTCTGCCCTAGGCTTCCACTTCTCAGAGATTCGGTCTGTTAGACCTTTCACTCTGTTATCCAGTTCTGCGTTGCTATGTGGGAGTGGCTTGTGTTCTGCTTCACAGGGATTCCAGTTGCCACTGATCATGTGCCAATCTGGACCTATGATTTGTCTGACTACTTTTTCTACTTCTTCTCCATTTAAATGATAACTTAATCTCATGCCCTGTAAGTCTTCTAAGAATTTTGAATTTTCTAAAATTAACATTTGGATGGGGAATTCTCTCTGTGGCTTTCCGGATGTCTTCTGGTGCCCACGGTCTATATACTAGGAGAGTTGGGTCCTGTCCTGCCTGAGGAGTTGGTACTTCTATGAGTGGACATTTCTCTTCTTCACTCATAGCTCGTGATTTTTTTTTAATTTCATATAACTCAGTATCTCCTCTTAAGTTACGTGTTCGAGACCTAGTCTCGATGGGATCTCTAACATATGGTCTTGGCTTTGTGGTAACAGCCGGGTATAGCGGAGGTGGACCAGCTTGTCCACTCGCTTTATATTTTGGTGCAGGAAGCAGAGGGGGTGGAGGGGCTGATGTTATTACCAAATTATTGTCTTCTTCATCTAGAAACATAGCTTTTGAATTATTACCTTTTTGCTCCCTATGGTTTGTTTCCTCAATCCACCTGTGTGCCTGAGGAATACCCAATTGACGTTGCTTTTTTAACTGACCTTTTGCGTCAGCTTTAGGCTTTTTGACAAGTTTAATAAGCGAGGATTTTTCTAATTTGCCATTAAATTCATATTTATTAACCCATTTTGTATAGTATCTAACATTGTCGGCACGCTGTAATTGCATATATTTTGCATCTTCGGTTAGTGGTGGGTCTTGGGAACTTTTTGTGCACTTATTACCCATATTGTTCTGATTGTTAAAAAATGTTACGTAACCCTTCTTATTCTCACTTGTTACCACGATTTTCTGTTTCACAGTTTATCTAGAATAATTGTCTTACCTATTCTGTTTCCCTGATCTATGACAAGACTGCAATCATTCTGTCCCTGACTTGTACAAAACAAATCTCCTGACAGATATTTCCAATCAAGTCCCTGATCTAAAACAGAAAAAAGGTAAATCTCACCTTACCTGAGCCTCCGTGATTGACCGTCTCTGGTTCGTATACCAACTCGTCCTCCAGTCGCAGATCAGAAAAGTGGCTGGCCTCTTTTGAATGACAATTCAGTTGGAGGTCTTTCAAAGCAGAAGAACTGATGTGGTTTCTTCACCGTACAGTTTCATGCCACCTGGCCCATCTGACCTTAGGCAAAGTGAGAGTTTCCGGTCCGGAGGACCAATCTGTCAAAGGAAAAATAACTTCAAAATGATCAACACACGGCAGGTTCAGGTTAAGGCACTTTAATCTTGCAGCAAGGAGACAAAAACGTGTTAATACAGAGTTTGTCTAACTAGAATCTGGAAGTGAAGCTATTCTTATACATTTCTTACAAGGTATTGCCTACTAAGCTGACGTAATAAATCACAAGTTCTTTCAATATTATTTCACAGCAGCTGTTTGTCCATGATTTTCTGCTGGCATATCAAGTTTACAAAAAAATAACTTCCTAAGAAAAACAACGTGGCCTTGATGACAACCGGTCAGATACAACTTCTCACAATGCAATGTTACCATTCAAGGTACTATGGCTAATTCGAGCACAAAGCAAGTACAGATTACAGTTCATTTCTTCAAGCAGTCTTTGTTTGATGTATCTCTTCTTTTCCGCAGCTCTGCATGTTCTCATAACACGAACAGGGCTGATTGTTCATATTCAATCACATTACAGAAAACAGTATTCTATTCATTTACTATTCATCCATTTTTCTGACCTAGCAGATACTCACCTGCTTCTCAGTACATTTCCAAAAGGCATAAACATGAATTTTGCTGTGCTAGCAAATGTCAGAGGGCATCTTGCAATTTCATAAAGCATACTGCAGTTTGAAAAAGCATCTTATAATTTCATACAGAATTAAGCTGTACATAAAATAGAATGAAATGTGTTAACCCTTTTAGCTTCTAATAAGCAATAAACATATACATTAATACATATTTTTCTAACAGATCCAGTATCCACTAACTCTATACACAAGTTACTAGAAAAATTGAAACACTGCTCTCCCAGGACTGACAAACTTCCCTCTGAATACCTAAAAATTGCTGCCAACACAATAGCCAACCCTGTCAGTATTTTTATAAATAGATCCATTACAGAATTCCACATTCCTTCCTTTTGAAAAAAAATATCAAAACCCTGTTACACAAAGGGGGGAATCTAATAAACTTACCAACTTATGCCCCATTGTCTTCCTATACCATCTTTCCAAACTGTTAGAAAAATGGGTACACAAACAACTCCTGGACCACCTTCTGCATAATAATCTACTTATGTCTACCCAACATGGCTTCAGACCAGCACATAGCACAACAACTGCCCTAACTATGGATACAATCAACAAGGCAAGAGACTGTGGCCAAGCAACTTCAGTAATATTACTGGACTTCTGTGAAGACTGCCAACCTAGCTAAATGGAATTTTGTAAATAATTATATGCCTTTGTAAATATGGATATGATCTACAGGCTTGTTTGACAAATGTAAAGACAACTGTGTATGTTCTAAGCCTCAGAAATGTAACCACAGTGCACTGTGCTGGAAGATAGGTGATAAGTGAAGCATTTTGTGACTTTTTGATCTCAAGTTCAGAGACAGGATGTCTGGACCAGCAAATTATTGCTATTGTCACAATTTAAGAGATAATTACTAAGGTTTTTACATGAAAAGTGTATTTTATTGCTGTGGTTTCTTGGCAGTCACAAGATCAAAGAAATGTTAAAATTTTAAGTTCTGTAAGCTTGGAAATCTAAACCAGAGAAGTTTCAAGAATGATGTAATGTGAAACAACTCAGCAGTGCTTTGTTATCAATTTAAGACTTTTTCAGGGAGAGAGAATTGAGCATTTTATATTTTGTGGGAACCTGAACACATCAGCTCACCAGCACTTGCTTTGACTGTAGGTAAGTAGTTATTTAGAACTTAGCATTTCTGTTAGAGTTATATAGGAATTTAGTCAGATTAGTCTAGCTGTTTTTCTATATTTATGTCAGACTATCCTACAATATTGTTTTAAAGTTTCCTGTGATCTCTGAACTCTGTACTGTCATTGTGTTGAAGTAATAAGTACTGTCTTTTGTTTTTATTATTTATTAAATATTTTAAACCTTTCAACTGTGGCTGTTTTGTGTAGAGATAATTTAAGCTCTTAGAGTATGCTGCATGTATTTGGAGATACTGTCCAAGCCAGTTCAATAGTCTTGCTGTTCGGTCACACTTACTATTTAGATAACAGTAATATTACAAAGTGAAATTGGCCACCCTTTGGGAAGGGCCTTATAGTAGCTGATATTAGTAGATGGTGGCAGTGATTTCTACCTTATAGTCTGGAGAGAAGGGGTCATAGCTGGAGACCCTGTGCCAGCATTCCCCAGGAGTGTCTGTGTGTTTGTATATAACTCACATCTCAAAGTATGTGTGTGTGTGTGTGTGTGTGTGTGTGTGTGTGTGTGTGTGTGTGTGTGTGTGTGTGTGTGTGTGTGTGTGTGTGTGTGTGTCAGCTACTTGGGCAGGGACATGAAGCACTGGTTGGACAGAGAGGGTGTTGGAGGTTTTAGCTTAACCACTAAGCTGAGATCTGAACCCTATAGCTGTGCCAGTGGGGAGTATTATTAGGGATCTGGAGAGAAAGGGAGAAACCAGCCCCAGACTGACTGTGATCTCTGTGTGCTCTTAAGGGAAATTGTACTTTACTGTGTGTGTACTTCTTATCCCCCCAGTGTGCATGCCCCTCACTGATGTTAGTGATGAGGATTGAGGCTCCTTGATTACTGGGCCAGTGTACGGGCATCACATATTAGTTGTTTGGCAGTGGTAGAATATCCACATCAAATATTAATTGTTTGATAGTGGTCAGATAGCCACATCACATACTAAGCGGCTTGTAGTTGTGTGGATAGTGAATTCCTGTAGCTTGTGTACAGTGATCACCGAATGTGTTTTTGTACTATAAATCAGCCATGCAGTTAACATTCAGAGTTCAGATCACAATTGTTATATTTCTTTTGTTAGCTTAGTTAGTCAGGGAGAGCAGGCAAGTATATCAGCAGAGGAGTATGGTAAGCTGACAGTTGGCTGTGATGTGCCAGGCTAACGGACTGGTGCATGGAAACCTGACTAAGGCAGACATGATTGCAGCTTTGATCCCAGCTGCATCAGAGAATAGCAACCAGGAAGACAATTAGACTGGCTGTGGAGATGTACGATACTCAGAGAATGGACAGCTCATCCTTTCTGACCAGCACTTAAAAATCCATCTGGAGCTAAAGAGACTTGAGTTGGAGGCCAGGCATTTGGAAACAGAAGCAGCAGAGAGACTGAGATGTCTACAGACTGAAGAGAATGAGAAACTGCTACACCTGGAAGCTGAGGAGAAGAAGAGGCAGGGGCAGCATAAAAAGGAGATGCTGACTTTTCAGCAGAGTTATGGGGTTAATGGGGAAGGGAGTAACCGGACACCAGAAGCACAAAAGGTCAGTAAATGTCTTCTGCAGTTTACAGAGGGGGGATAATTTTGATAATTTCATTCATATGTTTGAGAGGATATGTAAACAGTATGATGTTGACCAAAGGCTCTGGGTATGGTTCCTGACCCCTTTACTCCATGGGAAAGCTGTAACTGTCTTGTCCAAGATATCTGATCATTATTTTTTTTTTATTATACTGCTGTTAAGAATTGTTTGCTATAATTTTTTAAGCAAACACCTGAAGCTTATAGTAAAATGTTTTGTGAGCATAGATGCAAGGCAAATGAAAGTGTGTGTGAATATGTTGCTGAACTAAGCACTTATTTTCATAGCTGAGTGTGTTGATGTCAGGTTACCACTTTTGAAGGGCTGTCAGACCTTTTGGTAAGGGAACAAGCCCTTAGCACTTTGCATGAGGACATGAGGATCTGGTTAGTTGATAGACAACGTGCTACATCAGATGAGTTGGGGAAAAAGGGACACCTATACCTTGCAAGCAGGGCATCACTGCACAGGAAAGGGACACCCAGTGCTGCTCAGGGGTCTAAAGGAACCCATGGTGGGTAGCTAAGAATCCCCCAAAAGAATCTGCCAGTAGCAGGGGAAGCCAAAAGTCCAGGTACACATCTAGAATCTAGGGTTAAATGTTTTGAATGCAGCCACTGGGGCCATGTGGCATATAGATGTTCATGGAGGCATGGTGGAGAACAAAAGGTGAGGGAGCCAGTAAGTGGGAAAGACAAAATGCCAATAGTAGATTGTCTTGAGAGAACAGGGGTATCAAACTACTGTCCTGCAGATGCCCTGATTGGAAGGAATTTGATGAAGCACCATGTGTTAATGCAGTTGCACACAGTCAGGCTTGGAGAAAAGCATGTGGGTCTGGTAGCCGGGGAGACCCAGACAGAACACACACTTGCAGGCAGGACTGGTGAGGTTATTACTTCAGATAGGGAGATACTCTGTAGCAATGAGACTAAAGGTGAGCCACAGCTGCTTTGGAATACTGATGTTCCCTTGGACAGAGTGCCTGCAAAGGTAGAGGTGAGCAGTAGTATTCAAGCTGACAGTGAGGCACCGCTCTCAGAGGATGCCAGACTTCCTGTGGAAGGGGAGTTAGGAAGGGTTACAAAGAGAGAGTTGAGACAGGCTCAGCTCTCAGACCCTACATTATAAGGCCTGAGGGAGGTAGCTAGTGAAGAACTTGATTCTCAAGGGAAGGGGGATTCTGTATACTGGGTTACTGTATAGAGAATGGACCCCTGAGGGAGGGCTAGAAGGTGAGAGAATGCAGCAGTTGGTAGTGCCTGCAGCCTACCGTCTGGTGCTTCTAGCCATTGCCCATGATATTCCCTTTGCAAGTCATACAGGCATAAAATGTACAAAGAGACATAGTATGCAGAACTTCTATTGGCCTGGAAGTTCCAGAGATGTAACAGGGTACTGCAGGACCTATAAGCAGTGCCAAAATGTAGGTAAGACAGGAGACAAGGTGAGAGCACCTTTGATGCCTTTTCCTATGATTGAGGAGCCATTTCAGGGGGTAGCTATGGATATTGTGGGGCCTCTGAGTACCCCGAGTTCCACAGGAAAAAAGTATATCCTAGAGGTAGTAGATTATGCTACACGATACTCTGAGGCAGTGGCTTTGTCCACCATTGAGGTGGAAAAGGTGGCAAATGTTTTGTTAGAGGTTTTCAGCAGGATAGGTTTCCCAAAAGAAATACTGACTGACAGAGGTGCCAATTTCATGTCAGACCTGGTGGCTTGTCTGTGGAAGTACTGTGGGGTGAAGCACCTGAAGACCACCCCCTACCATCCCCAAACTAACAGTCTTGTTGAGAGGTTAAACTCTCCAATCAAGTCCATGCTACGAGCATTTGCAGACCAGTTCAAGAGGGAGTGGTACAAATATTTACCATCTGTTGTTTTCTTACAGAGAGGTTCCCCAGGAATCCACAAGTTTCTCACCTTTTGAGTTGTTGTATGGGCATAGGGTGAGAAGTGCATCTAGATTTAATTTGTGATGAGTGGGAAGGTGAGTGTGAATCTCACAAGTAGTCTGTTGTGGCATATGTCCTAAACCTCAGGACAAGGCTTAGGGAACTCATGGGCTTGGCCAGGGGAACCTGGCTGAAGCCCAACAACAGAAAAGGTATGGTACAACAGGAATAATCGAGCTAGAGATTATGCTGTAGGGCAGCAGGCAATGGTTCTCATTCCAGTCAGACACAACAAGCTGCAAGCAGCTTGGGAAGGACCCTACAAGGTGAGAAGGAAGGTCAATGATGCTAATACATGGTAGAACTGCTAGGCGGGAGGCAGGGGCACAAATTGTACCATGTTAACATGATGAAACCTTACCATGATAGGGAGGCGCTTCCGCTGAGTATTTGCAGTGGATTGCAGGAGTCTGAGGGAGATCTGGTGACTGATCTCCTCAGTGAGGCTTGGACTGACACCTCAGTGGAAGGGGTAGCAACATCCCAGCAGCTATCTGCTACCCAAGTTTGAGAAATCCAAGCAGTGTTACAGTAGTTTGGGGACGTGTTCCCTGGGAAACCTGGGTGCACCCACCTGGTGCAGCACCAGGTGGATACAGGACCTCAAAGGCCTATTAGGCAGGCCCCTTATAGGGTGTCTAAGTGAGTCAAACAGACTCCGAGGGAGGAGGTACAGGACACCTTGGAACTAGGGGTAATTCAGAAGTCCAGCAGTCCTTGGGTCGCCCCACTGATGCTGGTGCCAAAATAGGATGGCAGCACCAGGTTCCGTGTGGACTACAAAAAATTAAATAGTCACACAGAGTCAGATGCTTATCCCATGCCTACAACAGATGAAGCCCTAGAGCAGCTGTGTGGTGCTAAATATCTTACCACCATTGATTTTACCAAGGGTTACTGGCAGGTGACCTTGACTCTCAGTGCTAGAGGGAGGTCAGCCTTTGTGACTCCTTTTGGCTAGTATGAGTTCACAATGATGCCCTTTGGGATGGAATAATGCCCCAGAGACTTTCCAGAGGCTAGTAGATCATATCCTAGCAGGAGCAGGATGGTTTGCCCTTGCTTACCTAGATGATATTGCCATATACAACCATTCCTGGCAAGAGCACTTTCAACATGTCAGAGAGGTGCTGGGCAGACTACAGAGAGCAGGGTTGACCATTAATCCAAGCAAATGTCACATGGGTATGGCAGAGGGCTCCTAACTGGGACATAGAGTGGGAAGTGGTAAGATCAGGCCAGAACCATGCAACGTGGAAGCCATTCAGGCATGGCCTCCACCTGTTACCAAAAAGCAAGTGAGGGCATTCTTAGGGACAGCAGGGTATTACAGAAAGTTTCTCCCCAGTTATAGTACCATAGTTGCTACCCTCACAGACCTGATAAGGAAATACAGGCCACATAAAGTAGTGTGGACCCTAGCATGTGAACAGGCATTCCTGAAGCTTAACAAAGCTTTGGGAGGACCCCCTGTATTAGCCAGTTCAGATTACAGGAAATAATTTGTTGTGCAGGTGGATGCTTTGAACCATGGGATGGGGGCTGTAGTTAGCCAGATTTCTTCAGAGGGAGAAAATCACCCAGTGGTTTATCTCAGTCATAGTCTTCAACCCAGGGAGGAATGCTATGCAGCTGTAGAAAAGGAATGTCTAGCCATAGTGTGGGCACTGCAGAAACATCAGCCTTATCTGTATGGAACAAAAGTCACTGTAGTTACAGATCACAATCCCCTAACATGGTTACACCAAGCCAGTCAACAAAATGCTAAGTTGCTAAGATTGTGCCTAGGGTTGCAAGCATATGATATGTCAGTGGAGGACCCCAGTGGGATTAGCAAAGCCAATGCAGATGGGATCTCAAGGCAGGGAATGGGGTAAGGTATATTCAGATAGACCTAACCCTCTCAAGCAACATTTGAAACATTAGCTTGAGTGCTCTGGGGAGGGGGAATATCTGAATGCTGCCAGCCTAACTAGCTGGAATGTTGTAAATAATTGCATGTTCATGTAAATATGAATATGATCCACAGGCTTGCTAGATAAATGTAAAGAAAACTGTGTATATTCTGAGTTTCTGGAATGTAACCACTGTGCACTTTGCTGGAAGAAAGCTGTTAAGTGAAGCATCTTGTGACTGTTTGATCTCAAGCTCGGATACAGGATGTCTGGGCCAGCATATTATTTCTATTCTCTTAATTTAAGAGATAATTACTAAGGTTTTACATGTAAAGTGTCTTTTATTGCTGTGGTTTCCTGGCAGCAGCAAGATCAAAGAAATGTTAAAATTTTAAGTTCTGTAAGCCTGGGAAACTAAACCAGAGAAGTGTCATAAATGATGTAATGTGAAATGACTCACCAGTGCTGTCGTATCAATTTAAGACTTTTCTCAGAGAGAGAGAATTGAGCATTTTGTATTTTGTCTGGATCTGAACACATCAGCTCCCCAGCACTTGCTTTACTCTGTGTGTAAGTAGTTATTTAGAACTAAGTATTTCTCTTAGAGTTAGATAGGAATTTAGCCAGATTAGTGTAGCTGTTTTTCAGACTATCCTACAATATTGTTTTAATGTTTCCTGCGATCTCTGAACTCTGTACGGTTATTGTGTTGAAGTAATAAGTATTGTCTTGTCTTTTTATTATTTATTAAATATTTTTAAACCTTTCAACTGTGTCTGTTTTGTGTAGAGATAATTTAAGCTCTTAGAGTACCTTGCATGTATTTGGAGATACTGTCCAAGCCACTCCAATAGTCTTGTTGTTCGGTCACACTATTTGGATAACAGTAATATTACATGGTGAAATTGGTCACATTTTGGGAAGGGCCTTATACAGCTGATATTAGTGGTTGGTTGCAGTGATTTCTATTTTATAGTCTGGGATGGGTGGGCATAGCTGGAGAACCTGTGCCAGCCTTCCCCAGGAGAGTCTGTGTGTTTGTATATAAATCATATCTCAAAGTGTGTGTGTGTGTGTGTGTGTGTGTGTGTGTGTGTGTGTGTGTGTGTGTGTGTGTGTGTGTGTGTGTGTGTGTGTGTGTGTCAGCTACTTCGGCAGGGACACAAAGTACTGGTTGTAAAGAGAGGGTGCTGGAGGTTTTAGCTTGACCACTAGGCTGAGATCTGGAGACTATAGCTGTGGAAGTGGGGAGTCTTATTAGGGATCTGGAGAGAAAGGGAAAAAACAGCTCCAGACTGACTGTGATCTCTGTCTGCTCTTAAGGGAAATTGTACTTTACTGTGTGTGTGTACTTGTTATCCCCCCCAGTGTGCATGCCCCTCATTGGTGTTAGTGGTGAGGACTAAGGCTTCTTGATTACTGGGCCAGTGCATGGGAATCACAACCTCTCTTAAGCTTTCAAGACCATGTCCTACCCTAAACTCCTGAAATAACTTTCTTCCCTAGATATTTCCAACTTTTCTCAATAATGGTTTACCAGCTATCATTCCAACAGACATCAATGTGTTAGATGGCAAAGATGTCTTTCACAATACTTATACAATAAAACTGAAGTGCCACAAGGGTCAATTCTCAGTAAAATCCCCTGTAACACCTTTGCAAACAACCTCTATACTGCTTCCTACCAAAGTTCCTTACCCAATACACCATCTCAAAACTCATTTCCACTTCTGACATGTCTCCTCTATTGAATCATGACTCTCCAACACACACACCTTTTACTCAATCCTGAAAAAGAACTTCTTCTGTTTACATTTATACTACCTTCAGATTTTAAGATTTATTCCCTAAATAAAACTGAAATCGAAATAGTTTCTCATGTCAAATTAGTAGGAATAACAAAAGACAAACTTTCCTTCGAACTCCATGTATGCAACACAATAAAGAATACACACTACAAACTACAGGAGCTCTACTGTCACAAGAATTTCATGAATATATCCACCAAAATAATACTTGCTACAATCTACCAGCTTCCCTCGCTACTATATGGTGCCCTATCTGAATCAATCTCCAGGCTTCATAAAAAAATAAGCACTAAACTTGTTACAACAAAATAGCAGAAATTTGCAATAAGTGCCTCATATTCCACACATCACTGCAATGCTCTGATTGCATTAACATGGCTTGCATTCTCCTTACTACTAAACAACTTCCAACTAACCTTTGCTCACAAAATTATCTATAAATGAAACAATTGTCCATGACTAAAGTCAGTTCTCCAAACATATACACCAACAAGGGCTCTTCATTCTGAAGATAAACAATTACTAACACTATATAGGCACCATAAAAACATAAGGACATGTCCTGCTCTTGTTATATGACTGAACTATGTAATGCCATACTCCTAAATATCAGAGCTATAATACTCACCAAGGAATTTAAATTTAAATTAAAAGAACACCTTCTAAAAACCCAAATCTATACATGTTTTAAACCCAGTAAATTAATACTACCTTAGACGTCTTCTACTACCCTTTCTACTCAACTTTATCCCCCCAAATCCCAATCCAGACTTATGCTGTCACTACGTTAACTACAGTCCATATCACCCTCTCCCGCTACCCCTTCTACTCCCACCTCTTCTCTCTTTTTACTTCACTTTTTCAACCCTAGCTACTTTTTGCTTTTATTTTCTCCCCACTTTCCACTACTCTTGCCTCTACCACACTACCCCTCCTACCTATCTTCTTCCTATTTACCCTATACTCCTCCCTCTTATAACACTGCCCCCTCTACTACACAATATCCATTCTAAGTTACCCATAATTCCTCCTACTAAACTTAAATCTTTCTATCTTTTCCCTCTTTGCTCTTCATTACCACTGCTAACTCAATTTACAACCTCCTTCCTATTCTTTCTTTCACAACAATCCAACCTTTCAGCTTCCCACTTAAAATTTCTCATAGAACCTAAATTTTTATATTTTTCCATGTTCATTCTTTATGCAAACTCTTTCTTTCAAATTCTTCCTCTTTGTCACTGCACCTACTGTACCTTGAACCTTCAATCTCTTTCAATATACACCTAACACTATCTACTTTTTCCCTACATGCTACATTTTTGCAACTCTAATTCACTCAATTCTTCTGTGTAGAGTGTCTATATTTTACATATTTTTTTTCAAACAAATGAAGATGTATGGCCCTTTGATCTCTTCCATATACCATCAATTTATGTGCTATACTTTGATGTTAATTTTTGTAAATGTTATTACATTCTCCTATGTTACTTATGCAAATGTTTCTTTCTCTTATGATATGCTACATAACTGATTATATAATTATATTATTCTTGTAAAATTAGCTTTTCTCCCTGTGCCTCCGCTGAAAATTGGCTTTACACCCAGTTGGACTTTCCCGGTCATCAGATGTTAAATAAAAATAAGTAAATAAATACAATGTGGAATAGATACGTACTATTACTGGGGGTTGTGATTATAAATTGATGCATTGTAAAGCAGTATGGGAGGAACAAAGACAGATACAGTATATGACCTCTATATCATATGCATATATATGATATCTGTTCATGCCATGGGTTCTTTGCAATCTTTTGCATTTACAGTTCATACATTTAAGCTCCTGGACACCATATATCTCAAAAAAAGTTCAAGAATGAAAGACATAGTATGCACTATGTAGAGCCAATGAAGTCAGAAATGTGTGAAAATGAGGAGAGAAACAAAAAGTTGCAATGTCAATTATTGGAACTAATATAGCAACCACAGAAAAGCTAACAGTGTGAAAAGGAGATTATAGAAGAAAGAATCAATTTTTATTTTAAAGTATAGTACTTTGTCCCCTGGTGGACTGAATAGGGAATGTAATTGGAAGTGTATGCTGTGATTAATTAATTAAACAAATTTGATTATTTAATTGGATAATGATTTTATGAACAAATGTATTAAAGGCATGTAAGGCAGAGGGTATGCCATACTCTGTAAAGGCATATCAGCAGAGGTGCTAGAGAGACATTACTGTTTGATGATCTTCTACGTGTTTGTTATTTTAATTAAAGTTCATTGTGAGTCTGAAACACTGGCTATTTTTTCTGTGGTTACTATATTAGATCTTTGCTTTCTGTGGTGGTATAATTATTTGAACTATTTTACCCAAATTAATAATAGACCTCAAAGTGAAGAAGATAAAAAAAATAATTCTAATATCTTCTAAACATACAACTACATCTCTTAGATGGAATCTATTTACTTGTAAATTTTTGCATAGCTCTTTCTTCACACCTCATAAAACTGAATTAATGTTCAAGTAGAAACAAGTTTGTTGGAGATGTAAACAAGAACTTAAATCAGATTGGCAACAACTATTTTTTGACCATGCTGTCTAAACACCTTATTGGAATAACATTAAATCTTTTTACAGGCCTTTTTGGAGATACATTTGTTTTATCTAAATCACTAATCCCTTTTAACACTGTGTGTTAAAAAAATTATATATTGCATTTTGTGGTCTATACTATCTATAACAATAAAGGTTATAGCTCAAAATTGGAAGAAGGAATCTACACCTTCCTTCTTAAAATTTATAACTACTGAGATTCAAAGATGGCTGCCATTCTGTGAACACTGCTGAACTGCATCTCTTCATATAACCTGAAGAAATCTAAACCCTGAAGTGATATCAAGATTTTTATAACAACAAATCTTCGAAAGAATAACTACAACTTCACTTAACTATCCTATAGGAAGAGTAAAGACCAAAGAATAAGACGATATTTAACAGGATTATAGTAGATTAGCTGGCTCTGAAGAGAGAATCAAACAAAGAATCCGTGTGCTCTATACAATTTAAGTTTTTGTACCGAGATAAAATGTCAAAAGAGGAAAAACATATGGACACAACTACTACTAAAACAAAACTCTCAGAATTACAGTCACCGGAGAAAGATGTAGTTTCCAAAAGGCAAAAAATTGTAAAACAACAGGAACAACAAAAGCCAGGGACTAAAACTAAGCCTGATCCAGTGTTAAACATGGAAGACATCAAAACTGCTTTGTCACCTATTCAAGAAGCTCTGAAAGAACTAACTACTCAAATACAAACGTTTGGAATTTCATGTACCCAAATTCTTGAAAGAATGGACAAGACTAAAGCTCAGATATCAGAAAACGAAGATAAACTAACTTTACTTGCAAAAAAATCAGATACTCATGATCTGGACATTCGGGCTATTCAAACTAAAATTAATGATTTAGAAGCAAGATCCAGGAGAAACAATATAATTATTAGAGGAATTCCAGAATCCATACAGTATAATGAGTTAATCCTATCTATAATGCAAATATTTACAGTGCTTCTTAATGACTCTGACATAGTAAAACAAATAATCATAGAAAGGGCGCATAGAGCTCTGAGAGAATCGCAAGCTTCGAACAGTCCAAGACCTGTGTATGTCAAAATACTTAATTACAAAGATGTCAGCAAAATTCTTATAACAGTCAAAAAAAAGTGGAGGACATATTATGTGGAATAATAATAGAATTTCGCTGGCGCAGGATTTACCTTTACAAGTCAGGCAAGCTAGACAGTTTTTATCTCCTTACTGTAAGTTTCTTATTGATAAACATATTAAATTTAAATGAAATATCCTAATATGTTAATATTTACTATGGATGGGTCTAAATATTCTGTTTCAATGGAAAATGAGGCAAAAATCGTCTTTTTGAAAGTTTTTAAGTGTCTACCTACTTCTGAGACTTGAACTGGCTTTCCATTGAGATTAACATGCTGTTTGAGGTCGGACTCATCTGTTGCTGTGGCTCGAGGTATTGGTAATCCTTTGTTTTCATTTTTAGTGCTTTAGGCATCTTTTCGAATAGATAAGAACTTTGTTTTGTTGATCCTGGATATCTATGTCTGTTTTCCGAAGTTTTCTGACTTTCACAAAGTGTTTACGCTGACGAGGAGACAGGAAATGCCTTGGATGCTGCTGAGGGGGTGAATTTTACTGTGGCGCTTCCGGAAGTCTGGCTGCATTAACTGTCCCCCATCGCGAGCGCTCTGTGTGGTTTCCTGGCTTGGAAATCCGAAGTGAACTGTTTTAAGTTTTGTAAAGTATGATTAACATTTAAAGATGATGTTTCATAGTGATTTAAGTACATAGGTACATTTTATTACACTTGCTTTTCATATAACAAAAAAAGTGCTGTTCTACTATTTCAGAATTAATCTAAAATTAGATGGGACATAGTTATATTCTACACTAATTAGACATCATTTTATAATATTAGGAAATAGTGCTGACCTTAAGTTTATAAATAATGAAGGACTTAATACATCTACTAGGAAAGTTGATTAATTTTTTGTTTTTCTGTTTGTACCTGTCTTTATATAAGGTTACAATACAGCATGAAAAGGGGTTTCTTTTTTTTTTTTTTTTCTTTATTGATGCATACATAATGGAGGGCAATGTTGTCCATATGTTGGATTTTCATTTTCCAGAATGACATTGGTTGTTTAACATATTTGATTCATGTTGTTTGTGTATAGCTAACTAATCAAAATGACTGCAAGCTTTTTTCACATTAATGTTATATCTTCAGCAGGATTTACTTAAACAACAGTTAACACAAGAGATGTAGATGAACAGTAGTGTTTGGTAGGGAATGTTTAGATTAGGCTTTGTAGAAGTAAATTTAGTTTATATAGGTACTATTTATGGGATGTTTTTAAGTAGTTATAACCTGAAGACTTTACACATGCTTACTTTTTTGACCCTTTTAGTTTTTTACATTATACAAGACCTATATATGTCCTGGTCCGGGGATAGAGTGGGTAGGCACTGGTATAGGACGGGATATCAAGAATGCTTCCAAATTACATATGCCTTTAAAATCACTTTGACTTTATTTTATGTTTTGCCTCTTAAGTTTCTATTATACAAAATAACTCAGTAAATGTGGGAAATAGACTCATGGAACATAAAAGGGCTCAAGAACTTAAAGAAGAGAAATTTATTTTTACATTTATTATTGCAGGCTAAGGCGTCATTTATACTACTTCAAGAAACGCATTTAACTAATGATCAATGGGTTGAAATTAAGAAAAGGAAATGGATCAGCGAAATTATAGCCTCAGAAGGTAAAACTAACAGTGCTGGGCTAGCTATACTTATTAAAAATCAATATCAAGAGAAGATTATAGACTCAAAAACAGATAAAGAAGGAAGATGGTGTTATGTTATTCTTTCTTCCACTCGGTTTGACAAACCTGTTTTACTTTTAAATCTTTATGCTCCTTGTAATAATCAACAACTTTTCATACAACTTTTCATATCATCACTTTATCCGATTTTGACACAATATGATAAATATTATATAATTATTGGAGGAGACTGGAACTCCTATCAAAATCCGAAGATGGATAGATCTTGTCCACAAAGAGTATTTAATAAACAAGCAGTAATGGCAATAAGTGATATAAAGGAAGATTTCCAACTATATGACCCCTTTAAATATTTAAATAACCCTGGTAGTATAAATAATTATACTTTTTATTCAACATGTCATAAAATGTGGTCCAGAATAGATTTTTTTTTTATTTCAGGAACAATGATTAATTTTGAACCTTTAGTTTCTATACATGCACGCTATTTATCAGATCACTCAAAAATCTCATTAAGTTTCACTAAAGAACCTAGAGATACCCTGCAGCAAAGAGGTTATAATTGGTCTCTTAACCTTAATCTGTTAAATAAGGAGGAAATAATACAAGAAATTGCAGTTTACCTTGAGGACCTATTGGCTAAATTAGAGAAACAACAACATACACCTGAAATAGAATGGGCGACAGTTAAAACAGAAGTAACAAGGATCTTTTTGCAAAAAGCTACATATTATAAACAATTACAAAATAGAAATATTCAGAAATTGGAAGCTAAAATTAAGACACTTGATCAAGAATTGATCCAGAATTTTAATACTCAAACAGAGATGGAATTACTTAAATGCCAAAAAGATCTCTTCTTAATTCAAAATAATAGATTGACATTTCAAGAACATAGGATGTTAGCGAGATATGCCAATCATGTCCAAACACCATCAAGAGCATTGGCTAGAATCATTAATCAATCGAGAACAGCTGTACAAATTTCGTAAAGAAAATTTAAAAATACAACTTATTCTAAAACTGAAGATATTATTGATATTTTTGAACAGATATATACTAGTATATATGGTGAGAAAAAAGATCGATTCTCACATAGGACCAATAAAGAATTCTTACAAACAATTAACTTTCCGAAAATAGATGATAATATACAAAAGGATCTAACTAAACCGATATCTAATGAAGAAGTAATATATATAATTAAACATATGAAATTGCATAAATCACTGGGTTCTGATGGTTTGACGGTGGAATTTTATAAAGTTTTTGATGATGTTTTTGGTAAAATACTTTCACGTGTATTTAACTACATAATTAAGAATAAAATTAATGATCCTCATTTTAATGCCTCAAAAACTATTCTCATACCTAAAGTTAATTCTGACTCCCAAAACCCTGACAATTATAGACCAATATCATTAATAAATGTAGATATGAACATTTTGACCTCTATTCTAGCCAGTAGATTAAAAAAATAATGAATCAACTAGTATCTAAGGAACAAGCTGGCTTTATGGCTACTAGGCAAACTAGTGACAATACACTTACACTTCATACATTGATAGCTTATGCTAAACAGAAGAATCTTAATATTTATGCACTTATAATTGATGCACAGAAGGCTTTTGATAGGGTTGATGTAATTTTTTTGTTTGATACTTTACCATACTTTAATATATCCCAAGAATTTGTTCGAATGTTAAAAATTTTATATAGCAATCCTTATACAATGTTATACATTAATAAAAAAAATTCTAAAAGAATATAGATTAAAAATGGAACACGTCAGGGTTGTCCTTTGTCCCCTTTACTATTTAATATATATCTTGAACCCTTATTCTTATATATTAAACAGAATGTATACCATAATGCCCCAATAATTTATGGAACAAAAATATCAATGGCGGCGTTTGCAGATGATCTCAATACATATTGTACAACTCCAATCTCAGACACTAAAAAACTATTATAAGCAGTAGATGACTTTGCAGATGTATCTAACTATAAAATTAATTTTAAAAAAAACAAATATTTTCCCCTTAAGAACTCCCAAACCTTTTTCACTTTTGCCACTGGTGGGACAGGTAATGTTCAAAGATAACATTAGATACTTGGGTATTGTTTTCTCTACAGATGATAAAGATTTTTATACTATTACTATTAAAACAGTTTGGGAACAAATAATATCTGAATTTGGGAGATGGAGGAATTTAAAATTACCTGTATTAGCGAAAGTGTCAATTATAAAAATGAATATATTACCAAGATTATTATATATTTTTAGATCTGCTCATGTGATATTTTCGAAGAAATTTTTTAAGCAAATTCATAAAGAAGCGGCTAAACTCATTTGGGAGCCAAGAAAAACCAGGATATCATATGATAAATTAATGACCCCAAACAATAGAGGGGGTTTGGATTTTACCAAATTTTGAAATTTACTATTTAATAATAAATTCTAACAGAATCCTAAGAATTGCTAATTATGATGTTTGTAGCATTAAGTGGGCACCAACATGGGCAATCTTGAACTATAAACATATCCTAAATTTGAATATTAATCCTAGAGCACTACCCTTTCTAGGAAAAGACAAGTTGAAATTATATGGGATAATAGACCACATTAAAATATATATAACATCTATACAAAATTTATTTCAATCATTAGATCTTGCTCAGTATATGATGGTCTCAACCCTTTCATAGGAATCCTAACTTGAGATTAAATAATCAATTAATAGATCTTAAAAATTTCCCATTAATAGTTAATCTAACTTTAATTGACATTTACACATATCTCAAATTTTCAGCTAATCAAATAAGACAAGAATTAAACTTACCTAAAAATTATCTAGTCATTTTGAGACAAATTAGGGAACTCTCTATAAGTTACTTTAAGAATTTTAAACCCAGAGATGAAGACTTAACCAAATGCTCAAATTTGTGGCAAGCTCTTCAACAAGATGTTAAATTTATAACCACAACAAGTAAATTAATAAAGGAGTTTAAATTTCAGGATAAAGTTCTTTTATCGAAATATTGGAAAGAGAAAATCCCATTGGTAGAAGAAAGACAAATAATAAAAGCAATCGAATTGACATCAAAATCTATTTATCTCCAAAAGTTGATGTATACTCAGCTTATGATATGGAATAATGCATATTATACACGCCTTAGCCTGCATAAATTTAATTAAAAAAACTCTCCAAATTGTCCATACTGTAAAGACCATCCTACTGATCTTCTCCATATGTTCTGGAGCTGCAAATGCATTTATAAACTTTGGAATTCATTAAAGATACAACTTCAAAAGATGGGTTATCAAAGTACAACACTTTCATGGAAATTTATGATTTTGCATATCCCTCCAAAAGAACTTTCTACGTCACAAAATATCATATTTATTAATATCTTTTTATTAATGAAACTATATATAGCTACTAATTGGTTAAAACCATCCCAAACCTCATGGGATAACTTTAAAATTCTAGCAATGAGACATATATTAGCCCACAAATTACTTCTATATCAACATAATAAAAATATCAATAATCCAAAAATATGGGAACAAGTGTTTAATATTATATTAGCGTAATATCTTTAACCTAAATGTATTATGAGTTATTTATACACTGTAAGAGAACTTTGTAACAACAAATTGTTTATTACTTGAACCAATCTCAATTATTTTGATATTTTATTGTATAAACTTGTGTTATAATTGGAAGCATTCATGTAAATATTGTATATATTTTATGGTGTTATTGTTAGACACATTAGTTGGCATTTATTTTTAATTTTGTATTTGTTTTAAATTTGTATTGAAAATAATAAAACAATAAAGATTTATTATTGAAAAAAAAAATTTATAACTACTGCAACTGAAGTCTGTCACCTGGAAATCATTACAATTAATTCAAGAACAACCAGGATTACCTCTTACTAAAATGCATGGACAAAACTTACCACAGGATTTAATAAACTCCATGTAGGGACCGTGTCGAGCTTACAGGGAATATACCCATGTACATGGCCTTGGTTCCCCTTCAGCAGAAACCTATGCATATTAATGATGGTGCACTGATGAGGGAGAGCATAGTAACAGGGATATTGAATCTGTGTAGGCAGAAGTGTAGAGGCTGGTCAGATATTATGTACATGTTGAGGCTCCTTTTAATGTTCTGTACTATGGGTGAAATATGTTCTGCATTAATAGTGTGTGTATTAAATTTATAAAGTGTTATGCCTTTTTTATGTGTTTTTAATGACTATTTGCACTGTGCAGCATGCAGCAATGCCAAGCCTCACTTATACATAGACAGCTGACACCTGCCAAACATCTAAACATAGACACCAGATGTAATTAATTATGATGACTGTTTTTTTTTTTTTTTTATTTATTCTTTTTTTTTTGGTTTGTTTTTAATGTCTAATTGCATGGTGCAGCATGGAGCACTGCAGTGCCAAGGTGTGCTTACAGATACACAGCAGACACCTGCCAAACATCTAAAAATAGAAACCGGATGCAATTAATTATTTATATCTGCTTTTGTGTACACCCATTTAATCCCATTTGCAAGATGCACCATGATTGCTTAATAATGTATATGATAGTATACTATATTATATACTATCAAAGAAGCTAAACGGGTAGAGTGATGGTCTAAAGTTCCATAGGTCCTGGGTTTGTGTCCCTAACACACATAGCATTTTTTGAATGCAACATAAAATGTCTTTTAAATTAAAAGCTGTTTTTTTACATTTGGAAGAGGTGCACAGTGCTAAGCACTGCTTGAACACGGTTAATGGTTAATATTTTTTGTGCGTTGCTAAGATTCACTAAAACCATGAGTGTGTGAATTTTTATGCTGTTCAGCTTCACATAACTGGTTTGCATGATGCTAAGCACTGTGATGCTTTTTTGAATATTGTTGAATGATGTGTAAGGGTGGAAAACCAGCCTATATTAAGGGCAATAGGTGGAAATTCTGCAACATTTGTTGGAGTCTGCTTTTCTGCTGATATGCCAGGTAGTGATGGAGAGGATGCACGCTTTTGGGCACAAAGATGTGGTGTGCAGGAGTCCAGGTTTTTTTTTGTTGGTCTACTCATATCGAATTAAGAACCTAGGCTGCTGCATGGTGGTTACCAGGGCTCTGCGTGTAAGGTTGAGGACTGGGATCAGTTGGCCAGCATCTTATCAGTGCTACTGGTATCCCCTACACTGGTGAGCAATGTTGTCAGCATTATGATGACCTGAAGTGGAGAAAGAGGGGAACATTGGACACCAGGATCCAAGACGTTAGGGCTCAGCATACCCCACAAATAGGTAAGCATTTTTTCCACTGTTTTACCAAAATGCAAGCTGAATGTGTGCATAACTGGAATGCATAATGGTATGCTTCTCTCCCATTAGCTGCAGCTGATAGGACTTCTGATATTCAGTCCCATGCAAGGCACCTGATCAGGTTGCTCCATGAGTGTGGTAAGTATGGATATATTATGCTACCTGTAGTACAATAAGCAAAAAAGAATAAAAATGTACTGCAATAAAGAATAAACAATAAAAACTGTAGTGTAATAAATGGGGAATTAGTACTGTAGTGCAATAAATGAACAATAACAACTATATTGCAAGAAACAAGAGAATTATCAGCAATTCCAATAAAACGTTAAGTGCATTGTGGTTTCCTAAATAAATCTCTCTTAATATCTGCAGCACAGCTGTATTCATTGCATGTTTGTTCTACTGCCAATGCAGTCAAGTGTAAAACTGTAATAGCTGTACAATGCAAAAGGAATGTCCTGTAAATGTTTTTATCAACTAATAGTATGGTTCAAGGTTGTCTCTAGGCCAATTTCAGTCACATAAGGTTCTCATTTTCTTCCACTCCTGGATTCCACAGAGAATTATCAGCAATACCAGTAAAGTGTTAAGCAACATCGTGGGTTCGAAAAAAAAACTTGTCTTAATATTAGCAATATGGCTGTAGTCATTGCATGCCTATTCAAAATTGCTGCAGTCAAGTTTTACATTATTTGCAAATGTCCCCTGCAGTCACAGCTATTGGGTTCTACTCCCATGCCTGCCAATTAAGGTATGACACCTGTCTAGTTTACTTAATGTACACAAACATGCCTCTTAACTGGCATGATTTTTGTAATGAAATTACAACTGCCTAATCTTCTTGTTCCATGATTACCACATAAATGATTACCTAGAGTGCTATATACTTTCAAATCCATTTACATAACACCTTGGTGTTTAAGTAAGCCCACATTATGTGAAACTGTTCTGTGTAGTTGTGTACCTACATTTGTTACTGCTTGGTCCATACTGTCCCATGCTAACAGCTTGAGAGGTATGTATGCGCTATGTCAGCTATAGAAGAATTGTAGTTGTGGTACTCACAAATGACATTGCACACCTGTAGAAGTATGTATTAATATCATCTGTGACTTCAATAATGGTATGTTTTCTGTCTCTCCCCACCCTGTATCTTCTTTAATTTGTTATTGTTATTTATTATCATGATTTAATGTTAACATATTTTGTTACACAAATTGTTTTACTGGCCTTATGGTTTAATTAATACTGGTTTGCTGTTAACATACTTGCTGGTATGTTACTTAACATTGTGTTACACATAATATACCTTAATATGTATTTGGATTAATAAATATGTTACATTCTGTTAGTACTAACATTGGTTTGGTTACTACTAATTTTAACTTATTGTTATAACTACTTTGCTACAGTGCATCAAGGTCAGCTTGTTCTTCATGGTCTGCCTACCTTTCTTCCTCCAGTTGCGGGACCGGGTCCCAGCATGTCTGGAACCCATCCTGGTGGGGCCCTTCTGCTGCCTCTGCACTACCTGTAACATTGGGTAGTACTGTCCCATAGGACAGGGATGGGACCCCCTCTGGGAAGCAGTAGTGGAAGGGGAGTTGTTACCCATGATGAACTGCCAGGTTTGGTGTACAGGATCCTCTACCATGCGTTTGACAATGTCTGCATCAGAGGGAGAGCATGCTGGCCACCTTGGTAGGGCAGGCTCACCCTGGAGCCCAGCTTCCCTCACTGCCACCCTTGGGTCAGTGATGGAGCAGTGTCAACAGTCCCATGGATGGGGATGTGAGTCACATTGCTGCATTGTGGAGACACATGGGACTGAGATTCTAAAACACCTTCCCCATCCAAGGTGTTTTCCCCCTCTTGTATCACACACCGCCCCTGTCTGCTGTCTTGTCTGTCTGCAAAAACTTCCTCACCTGCCCAACTTACCTCCCCCACATATACCTATGTCCCTTCCCCAACATTCCACTCTAACCTTAAAAAAATGGGCACCTGTCCCAAAAAAAAATTGCCCCATACATAGCTCTCCATTTCACACATGTCCACTGGACACACATAATTTAGTCCAATTGGCTTAACAATGCAATTCTGTTGTCCTCACTTCTCTCTGTGAGGGTTAGAGTCCAAAGCCATCTAAAATTATTTCAAAGTGTGCAGTTGTTGCTGTGCAAGAAATGGATAGCTACAGTTCTTTCCTGCACCCTTCCTGCACATACCTACCTACCTTTCAGTATGTTTTTCCCCCTGCTTGCACCCCAGTTCACCACTTTCCTATCCCCCCATTTTCTTTTCTTTATATATTTTTAGCATGACACTGCATGGCAGGTTGAATTGCACAGTTTTGCTAAGCTCAGCTAAATGGAACTATATTGATATATGTGTTTTAAATAATAAATGTACAAAATAAGCAACTATCCCCTACTTTGAACCCATGACCATCGCACCTGTAGGGTGCTGCATTAACCTGCCATGCCACATTGCTGTTAATTACAACAGCTGGTTTAAGCCAAACATAATAATCTCAGGTTAATGTCATTAATCATGTTTCAGTGGAGCTATGCATCAAGCCATGTTGCTCAAACTTGCTTACAGATAAATGGAAAAATTGTAATTGCACCATGAAGTGCAAGAGTACACTACTAGAAAGCAAAACACACAAGAATCGATCTAAGTGAGGTCTCTAATAGCAGGTCAATGTGTGTTTTTATCAGCAACAATTACAAGTACAACTGCTAAGGTATTACAGGGAAAATACATGTACAACTGGGCCCTTGGTGCAGAAATACATCCATATAAAGCCATGCACATAACGATGGCTGTAAAAATAGTATGTTACAGCCTGTACATGTGTACTTATATCTTGCAAATACCCCTGCTGTAACAGTGACTCAGTAGCTCAGTCTGTTAAATGCCTTTGCAATCAATGCATTTTGCCACACAAAATCCTGTGTTCAAATCCAGTGGTGTGTAGCATTTAAATGAGATTATTGTGAAGCCACTAATTAATTACTGAGTCATGCCCTCTTTATCCACACAATGCATTGCAAATGAAATATCCGCTTTTCACTGAAGGAAGTCACATGCCTTCAGATGGGGGCACACTTCACATATTCCTACAGCAAAACTATAAGAGAATAAACTGTCATGGCATGCACTGATATGCATTCACAGAGGATTTTTAACCCAGGTAATGCAAATGAGGCCTGTAGGTCAGAGCATGTGTATGTACCTTTAAGAAGCATTTCCAGATGTAAGGACATGGATATAAATAGTGAGCACATGCAGGCACCAGTGCCATTTTGAGAGAACAGCCAGAGTGTTATCATGTATGAGTTTAGTAGTCAGTCTGTTTATACGTTTATTTAAGTTTACATTACAGAGCCTCATTCATGATGTTTTTTTTGTGTAATAAAGCTGCTTGAACTGAACCCATGCATGTTTGTCTGTTTTATCCTGACCAGACGAGCGACATGGTGTCAGAACCGGGATTAATAAAGCACCTTCTTCAAGCCATGAGGTGCAGAGTTGAAGGTGAAGGCAGAAAGATTAAGCTGGTTCAGTGAAACAGAGCCCAAACAAACAAAAAAAGGCCAGAAATGAACTTGAGGTAACAAAAAACTGCACAAATGATTTATTTGGCAAAGGAAATGAAACGGAGCATTTGTAAGACACAAAACACATTATTAATCAAATGAGAAGCACAGAAGGTATTATTTATCAAATGAAAGGCACAAAATCCATTACTAATTAAACAAAATATTCAAAACTATGATATTTGATAAAGCCAGCAGAAATATTCATATAGGGCTCAAAATTACCTTTTGGTTTGCATAATGAGCATGTTTAAAGTAAAACAGGCACAAGAAACATATAACGAGCATGATAAATTAAAAGGGCATAACAAGTACAATAAATGGGTAACATAAGCTTAAAGAGAAAGTAAACTGCATGCTTTTTAGTAAAAGACCATGTGTTGGGCCAAACTACTATTTTGCATTGACCAAAGCATGCAAAGTATAACTAGAGTTGTTCAAAGTATTTCAGAGTGTGCAATCTACGTGCTTTAGTGCTTTATTATGGTGCAATTATTTCAAAGAGTTTGCGGTGTGAAAAGTGCAGTTATATTGCAAAGTGCAGTCAAAGTACAACCATTTCAAAAAGTTTCTTGAGGTGTGTACATTTATTCACAGAGTACCATCATTGCAAAGTGTTTCTTACACTGCACAGTTATTTCACAAAGTAGAGCCATTTTGAAAGATTCTTGTGCTGTGTACAGTTTATTTGCAAAGTGCATTCATCTCAAAGTGTTTCTTACTTTGAGCTTTTTCTGCTGTGTACAGTTTATTTGCAAAGTACAGTCATTTTGAAGTATTTCTTACACTGATAAGGGGTGGTTTCACAATGTACAGTGATTTCAGACTGTGTTTTTGTGCTACAGTGATTTATTTGGAAATGTGCTGTTATTGCAAAGAGTTTGTTGTGCTATTGGGCATAATTACAAGTACTGGCATAAAGTTTTGGCATATACATATATGTGTGTATATTCGTACATAATTCCAAGCACCTTCACTACTGTGTATTGAGATGGCAGAGGCATTTTGCAGGCCAAATCCACTTGTGTTTGATCATAATATAGCAGAGAACTGGAGAGCATTTGAGCAGGAATATGATATTTTCATACAAGCAGCTTTTTCTGACAAAAATGCATGTACAAGGGCATTCAGTTTGCTTAACTTAGCTGGGTCAGAGGCTATGGAAAGAGAACATTCATTTGTGTATGCACCAGAAGTTATGCAGGAGAGGGGAAAAACACCTTATTGTGGTACTGGCTGAATCAAGGGAGGACCCTGAGTGCTTAAAACATAAATTTAGAGAAATGTGCAACCCCCAGACAAATGTTACATTAGAGAGGCACTTATTTTATACAATATACCAAAAGCCAGGTGAAACTTTTGCAGCTTATATCACTGATTTGAGAAATAAGGCCAAAACATGTAAATTTGGTGACTTGAAAGATGAGTTAATAAAGGACAAGCTTGTGTGTGGTATTAATAAAGTTGCAGCGAGAAAGATTTTACTTCATGACAGTAATTTAATGTTAAGCAAAGCCATAGAGATTTGTCAAATCCATAAGCTTACAGAAAGGCACACAAGTATGCTTGCATGTGATAAGAGTGTGGTTTCAGCACTTCTAGAGCAAGCATAGACAGCATGCAACAGGTGGCAAGCAGAAACAGGCCTAAGCACATGGCAGCTGCAACTCCTATGGGTCTAGAAGGGAAAGCACATTAGTTTCTAGCAAGTTCAAAGACTGGCTCAGTCAAAAGGGCATGCTCAGTGCAGTAAAAGGGTGAATTGGCAAAACCCAAATCAAGTCTTATTGTTAACTGTTATAATTGTGGTGCCAATCATGAGTCTAAAAGACAGAAGTACTTTGCATTTGGTCAGCAATGCAACAAGTGTGAAAAATGGGACCATTTTCAAAAGTTTTGTAAATCAAGCAAGCCTCATTAGGTTATGAAGAAAGGTCACTCAAAAAAAGCAAGCTGATCATGTAGAGAGCTGCAACCCTACTTTCTATGTAGATGGTGTATCAGTGGTGCGTTAAAGGGTTCATGCAGTACATTTGTTGGCAAAAAATGAAGTGCTTTGCACTGTCCTGATTAATGTTAAACCCACAGAGCTCAAAGTGGACAGTGGTTCAAAGTGTAATGTAATGTTGGAAGAAACATTTCCTAAAGTGAGAGCTGCTGAGAAACTTAATTTGGCCAATTTTGTGAAGCTTGTTGCTTATTGAGTGAAGAGATTCAAACCAGTCCATCTCTAAATAGTATCCACCACTCCTCTGGAAAATATCTCATGTCATACCCTTACATAAAGGTGGTCCTCTACTGATGTACCCAACTACAGACCCATAGTAATTTTGTCACCACTTGCCAAAATTTTAGAAAAATGTCCACACAAACAGATATTAGACCACTTTCTGTAGATATGTCAAGAATCTCAGATCTGCTCTGAGTTAAAGCACAATGACACTAAATAGACAAAACCAACTGATATTGCCAACATCCTGGCAGATAGCTTCAGTGCTAACTTTACCCCCTCTCACCCCCTAAAGGGCCCATCACTATACCTGAAGAAGACAAAGTTCCTGTAATCACAGCTGCACAGATAAAAAACACACTCTCCAAAGCCAAGAACACAGCATCCATGAGACCTGACAACAACCCAGGCTGCATTCTACATGAACTACAGAATGAACTGGCACCCCACCTAAGCACCATGTTCAATCATTGCCTCACCTCAGGCTTTGTGCCCACTGAATGGTGCACAGCGATGATTATCCCACTCCACAAAGGGGAGCCACCATGGACCCTGCAAACTACTGCCCCATTAGCCTAACGAGCCTGGTCTGCAAGGCCATGGAATGTATCATCATGGAACCTATAAACAAAGACATTGGTAATCTCCAAACTCTGGACCCCACCCAGTTCGAGTTTGTAAAAGGCAGATCATGTCTCCTAAACCTGATAAGACTTCTTTGAAGCAGTCACCAAAGCCATAGATGCGGGTAAGGTGGTTCACACAGCCTATCTAGATCTTGACAAGGCTTTTGACACCATCCCCCACTCTGGAATTATAGATAAATGCACTAAAATAGGTAAAAATCCCTATGTCACAAGATGGGTTGCCAACTGGATCACTGACAGAACCCACACTGTGAAAGTACCAGACTCCAAATCCGACTTCAGACCAGTGACAAGTGGAGTACCACAGGGTTCAGTCCTGGGTCCTCTCCTGTTTGATATCTAATTTTCTGAAGTACAGGCTAACACAGAAGGTCTTTGGCATAATTGAAACTCCTAATGATGTGGACATCTTACAAAAGAGCCTCACTGAGTCAGATGCCTGGTGTCAAAGCTATGGCCTCAAGCTCAATGCCAAAAAGTGCATTGTCATCCCCTTTGGTAAAAAAACTCTGTACCCATGAGCTACCACATAGTTGGTAGTCTAATTAACACAGAAAGTGTGATAAGAGCTCTCGGGATACAGGTGAACAGTATTCTCTCCTTCGATAATCACATCGCCACAGTAGTCAGGAAATCCTTCTACGTGGCAAACCTCATCACAAAAGGTTTCTCATCCAGGAAAAAAAGAGGTCATTGTTCCCCTCTACTCTCCACTCATTAGACCCATTATAGAGTACAACTCCCCTTTTGGTATGTACCTCACAAGACATCTACAACAACTGGAAAGGCCATAAAAATGCCTGAAAAAGAGGATTACCGGCCTCAAACAGATGCCCTACGCAGACCGTCTCAAAAAACTCCAGCTTTACTCAGTCGCATATCACCTACTCAGAGGCAATCTCTGCCTAACATACATAGCTATGTCAAACCCAGAGCTGTTGCACATGCTTCACTTAAAGAAATCCCAATCCCTCTGAGCTACATGCTCTAGGGACCTAAACCTTGTCACCACAATAGACAGAACACGCTGGCGGGATAGATTCCTGTCCCAGAGACTTCCCAAACTCTGGAACAAACTACCTATTTATATCAAACAAAGCACCTCATTAGCACTCTTCAAGAAAAATCTTGATGATTGAATGGGCAATTGGAATTTATCCCAGGGATCACCTCTGTGGGTCCGCTCGACAGGGGCACAGGAAAATAATTTTCTTGGGTGGTGAAAGCCAGGGTACCTTTTTGGCTAGGCTTATATAGGCCCTAGGGCCAATAGCCTAGTACCTACCTATGAACCTATGAAATAATCTATTATCTAATAGAGAACATGGCTTTTGACCTAGGCATAGCACCAGTAAAGCTCTAATTAGCTTTAATAATACCGTAAATCAACTTTAAAACAAAAAACAACTAGCCTTTGCGACCTTCCTAGATATTTCAAAAGTATTGGACACAATATCTCATCAAATACTTCTCAATAAACTGTCTTTCTACCACTGTAGCTCTGAGCTCTGAAGTTGTAGGCTGGTTTCATAGCTACCTGACAGATAGAAAACAAGCCACTTTATGGGACATTAAACTCTACCCACAGCTCCCTATATGTGTCCCACAAGGATCTATCCTTGGCAAACTTTTATTCACAATTTTTGCCAATGACCTAAACTCCTCAGCAAATCCAGCCTCAATCATACAATATGTTGACGATGCTTCCCTAATCTGCTTTTTCCTCTCTATCAAGGAACTCCAAGAAAACACTCAGGCAGCCCTCCACACTATTGAAAACTACTTAACAGCCCATCAACTTATACTTAACCCCAGTAAAACCAAGCTTATGGTATTCTATAATACCTCAGCAACAACCAGCCACCTATTTCTATTTCCTCCTCCAATAGCACAAAAATAGAACCCACTGAACAAACAAAACTTCTTGTTGTCACAATTTATAGTGGAATTACCTTTGACAAACACCTTGCACTAACAATTAAAAAAGTTCATGTCAGACTAGGTTCTCTCTATATGGCTAAATTATATCTTACTGACCATGCCAGATTCACAACAGCCAGAACCCATCTCTTATCTTCCCTACTTTACTGTTCACAAATATTTACAAATATTTACAAATCTGAACTGAATAGCCTCGAATCTTGCTATAACAAAATAGCCAAATTTGCCACTAATCAGTCTCAAATATTTCACCATTGCACTGCCTTTCTCCAGCTTTACTGGTTAGAGCTCTCTTGCCTGCTTACTCTGACTCGGCTACTAACTGCCCATACAGTCTTATACAAACCTGACAACTGCCCAGCTCTATCTGACCTTGTCCACCCCTACACTAACCTAAAATATCGTGGGTCTGCTGATATAGTATTGTTGAAGGTTAACAAAACCTAAAACTCTCATGGTGTCTCCTTATACTCACATATCATTGCCAAACACTGGAATTATCTGCCTCAGCATATTCTGTCCATCAATGATGCACATAAATTTAAACAGTCCCTAAAGGAATATTTCACCAAACATAAGCTTTGCACATGTTCTCTACCACTAATTTAACCTCTTACTGTCTAACTTCCTTCCATTCCACCATCCATTGTCAATATTTCTTGGCAATTGAGCCTTCCTAGTTTCAGTTTGTGATATTTTTATCCTGAATAAAACATATTTTTGTTTTGTCTGTATGAATAGTATAAACTTATTTATTGTATTACCATTGTTATATGCTTTTCAATGCAATCTCAAGGAACTTGCATTTGAACTCCTATTTTAATTGCTGCGGTAGCATTGTCGTCTCACAGTAAATCGTTGTCCTGATCGATTCTCAGTTAGAGTGTCTTCTGTGTGGGGGACATGTGTGAATGGGCATACCTTCATCGAAGGTTGTGCGTCAGGGCCGGCAACTTGGCATGTAAAAATCTACTGCCAATCATTAGCAGACCGGAGTTCTGCTGTGGTGACCCCTAACCGGGAAAAGCCGAAAGACACAAAAACAACAAATGTATAATTATGTAATCTTCCTTGGAGCTTTTTTCCCTGGGTCTCCACTGAAAATGTATTTCTGGCCCAGTCTACCACTACCCATTTATTAAATGTAAATAAATAAATAATGAATAAATATATAAATAAACTGAAGGCTCAGTAGTGATTTCTTGCTATTAGGCTGGGAAAAATTACAGCTTGCAATTTTTTGTAGTCAGAAGACCTGTGCAGTCATTATTAGGTCTCAGAGACAGTTTAGAATGAAACTGCTTTTTTTTCCCAAAGAAGTACATCATGTAAGTACATGTCCCAGTTCCAGTCTTACTGATGCTGTTTTCTGAGTGTATGCTGATGTTTTTGATGACAAGCTCAGCAAACTTCCAGTTGTGTACTCCATGAAAATAGACCCAGAGGTCAGTCCAGTGGTCAGACCACCAAGGAGAGTTCTAATAGCTATGCAGGACAAAGTCAAGGTCCAGTTAGACAAAATGGTGTAGCAAGGTGTGATTTGTCCATTCATAGAACCAATTGAATGAGTGTCTTCCATGGTAGCTGCTCATAAGAAAACTCATATGAAATCAGAATATGCATTGACCCAAGAGGCTTGAAGAAAGGCATTAAAAAGACCTCATCATTCTATGTGTACGGTCGAGGAGATTGCAACCCTCATGACAAATGCCATTTTTGTCTGTCTTACATACAAAGAGTTAATGCTTGATTGCAAATCTTCACTACTGACTACATTCTGTACTCCATTTGGTAGGTAAAGATTTCCTCATGATGCCTTTTGGAATAAATTCTCCCAGTGAAGTCTTTCAGCGGGCAATGGAGCAAATTCTTTCATGCTACCCATGTGCAATAATAGTTGATTTATTGGTTGGAGGCAATGGTGAATTAGAGCAGGACAAAAACCTCAGGAAAGTTATGGACAGAGCGCATGAAGTGAATTTAAACCTAAATCCTCTGAAATGCAAATTCAGACTACCAGAAGTTACGTATGTAGGTCATTTATTTACCAGTACAGGGTTATGACCATACCCTTCCAAGCAAGCAGCCATTCCTGAGATGTCCAAGACCTACAGCATTTTCTTGGTATGTTTAACTATTTGGGCAAATGTATCCCTGTCTTTAGTGAGTTATCAATGCATTTAAGAGAGCTGACATGCAAAAATGTTGCCTGGTCATGGGTAGAACACCACCAGAGAGCATTTGATAATCTCAAACAGCAAATTGCCAGTCCACTTAAATTAAGATACTATGATGTCCACAAACCAGCAGCTCTTTCCTGTGATGCTTCAATGTTCAGTCTTGGTGCAGTTATTCTTCACGAGCTGACCTGTTGCCTATGCATCTAGAACTCTTACCCAAACTGAGAAGTAGTCGTATAAATTGATAAGAAACTTCTGACAATTGTGTTTACATGTTTGAAGTTCCATGACAAAGAATGATGCTCAGATTACAAAAGCATAATTTCAAAATGGTCTATACAAAAGGCAAACTTCTTTATCTGGCTGATACCTTATAAAGGTTGCCAAGAAATACAATGGAACAGCTTGATGCAGAGAAATTTGACTTTGACATCATGAAAGTGCACAATTTTTGTATCATGAGACTTGCTGAGCTAAGACATCATACAAAAACTGAACCAATTTTGCAAAAACTCAACCACTTCATCAATATAGGATGGTCATCAAACCAATCCTGTGCACCACCAGAAGTACAGCCTTATTTTCCATACAGAGATGAGATGCTGATGGAAGATGGTATCATTTTCATAGGTCCAAAAATTATTGTCCCTACTTCTTTGCAACCTGAATACATTCAGATTTGGCATTGCGGCAACTCAGGTTTCGATTCTACCAGAAGAAGGGTAAGATGACTAGTATTTTGGCCTTCTCTATCGAAAGACATTGATAAAGTGCTTTTTTTTCTTGTTCAGTGTGCAACAGTACTAAGCAACATTTGCAAAAAGAGCTACTTCAGCTAAGACAAATTCCTGAGCTACCTTGGTCAACAGTAGCCACTGACATATTTGAGTGGAACAATCAGTATTACTTAGTGTTGGTAGACTCTTATTCAAACTGGTTTGAGATCAATTTGCTACTTAAAATAACATCCAGTACTGTTATTACTAAGGTGAAACATCATTTCTCAGTCCTTGGTAGCCCACCCAAAGTTATTTCTGACAACTGTTCTCAGTTTACCAGTCAATTGTTTCAGAGATTTGCAAAAGAGTGGGACTTTATCCATGTTACTAGTAGTCCTGAATACCCACAGTCAAACAGCCTTGCTGAACATGCAGTACAGAGTGCAAAGCAATTAATATTGAGGTCAAAGTGTGACAATAATGATATCTTCTTGAATTTACTTAATCTCAGAAATATACCCCATGATAACCTACTTGGCTCCCCTACTCAGAGACTTCTATCTAGGCGAACCATAACAACCTTGTCTATTAGTTCTAGTTTGTTGGTGCCTAATGTTAAAAATAGAGCAATCAAAGCTCAACTTTTTAAGAAGTGTTCTCAGAAGTACAACTATGATAAAATGAGCAGATTTCTTTGTCCATTCAAAGGAGACAGTAAGGATACAAACGTCGAAAGGCTTTGATCGAGTTGGTCAAGTGAGAGGTATATGTGTTGAGCTGAGGTCCTACTTAGTGGAATCTGAGGGTATAGAATAGAGGAGAAACCGCAGGCATCTTCTTCCTGTATCAGAAACCTTATCACAGCATCATACCTGTGATACAGACTCTAGATCTCAGAGCAATCCTGACAATGTTCATACCAAAGAACATGTCTCAGTATCTATTCCCATTCCTGATGATGTCCCAGAAGTCCCCAAAGTTGAACATTCCTTGAAGACAGTCCCTGTTGCTATATCCAATTCTGAATTTTATGTTACATGATCAGGTCGTATTTCTAGACCTAGTGTAAAATACATAGCAACCTGGACATGATTGTTTTATATGTGTCTAATTTTGTATGACTGCATGTCAAATAATTAGTTCTGCATAATTGCATATCAAAAGATCATTTCTGTCAATTGCATGTCATTGAATACTGTCACTTAATATATGTATCATTTCTCAAAGAGGGGTGATGTAGATCAGAGTGCGTGTATGTACCTTTAAGAAGCATTTCCAGATGTAAGCACGTGCATATAAATAGTGAGCATGTGCAGGCAGCAGTGCCATTTTGAGAGAACAGCCATAGTGTTAGCATGTATGAGTGTGGCAGTAAGTCTGCTTATAAGCTTATTTAAGTTTAAGTTAGAAAGCTTCATTCTTGATGTGTCTGTATGTAATAAAGCTGCTTGAATCTAAACAGCTATGCATAGTTAGTCTGTATATCCCACCAGGACAAAATATCCAACCCTTGAGGACAGCCTCACCTGGATGTTAGAACACTTCTGCAATGAACTATTATTATGGGAGATGTTAACATCAGTTGGCAAGATTTAATAACTGACTCCCCAACAAACAGCATAAACCTCTATAAGTTCACCCAACTTGTCACCAACCCTGCCAGAATTCTCAACAGCAATACACCAGGAGCCATCGTTGACTGGCTCTTAGATTCAGATCCACTTAAATACTCAAATCCAAAGACCCTACCCAATATACTCAGCGAGCACTTATCTGTTTTCACTTATAGATCCATTCCATATATATTAAATTCTCATAACTATAAGACAACCTGAAACCTAAAACATTTTGATCAACAAGAATTTATCAACATTCTGAAACTCTCAGATTGGCACCCACTAAAAAATCTCCCATTGGATGATGCCTTATACTGTTTTAATAAGATATTCCTAGACACACTCAGCAACATAGCCACTCCTCATACTAAAAGAGTAAAATCAAACCACACATCCTGGCTAACAAAGGCCACTAAACAACTCCTACAAAATAGCAACACGGCCTGGAAAGAATGGCATAAAAACAAAAATAAATGTAATCTACTTAGATGCAAACAGTTATGAAACAAAGCTAAAAAAGCTAGTATGTACTGACAAGTGAAACTATTACTCTAACCAAATGAGTAACCATAGGAAAAACCCAAAGCAATTCTGGAAAAGCATCACTAATCTCCTTACCCCTAGCACCAAACAAAACCCATCTCCATGCCCAGAAAAAACACCATCACAAATAGCCACTATGCTCAACTCACATTTTATAAATAGCATATACAAATTCATAACAGACTCATCTCCTTCTACCCTCACCCTATCAAATTCCTTTCCCCCTCCTCCTCTACCACACAAAAGCAATCCTAACTTAAAAGTTCCTCTACCCCCCTCACAGACAATTCTTCTCCCCTTCATCAAAGTAATATTACACCATCTATCCTCTTCTCACAATGAATGCCAACCACAGAAATTCAGAGACTCCTCAGAAAATTAAAACCATGCTCTCTTTCCTCTGATAACCTCCCACAAGAATACTTAAAACTTGCTGCCAAGGCCATAGCATACCTGCTTAGCATCCTGATCAACTGCTCAGTTACAGAATCCTATGTCTCAAACCTCTGGAAAAAATTCATCATCAACCCAGTTCACAAAGAAGATAACTCCATTGAACCGTCTAACTATCGGCCAATCTCTATACTCTCCCCACTATCCAAACTCCTTGAAAAGTGCATCCATAAACAATTACTTCACCATCTCATACACAACAACCTACTCACCCCCACCCAACATGACTTTCACCATTCACACAGCACAAGCACTTCATTTATCTCCTTCATGCATACTGTACAGAGATCCATCGATTCAGGTAATATTACTTCGGTACTACTACTAGACCTGTCAAAGGCTTTCGATACAGTATCACACAAAAACTTCTATAACACCTTTCTAATATCAGCTGCACCCCACCCACCCAACAATGGTTTAATAACTACCTCACTAACAGGCAACAATGGGTAAAATGGCAAAATACCCTATCAGAATACCAAAACAACCAAACTGGAGTACCAAAAACATCCATACTTGGATCTTTACTCTTTAACATTTTTACCAACAGCCTTCACACTGCTTCTCTACTTAGCTCTATTATCCAGTATGCAGATTATACTGCCATCATCTCCTCAAATAACCTCCAACACCTCCAACAAATAACCCGAGATACCTTCACCACATTCAAAACCTGGTTAACCAAATCACAGCTACATCTTAATACAAAAAAAATAAATAAATAAAAAAGATTCTACTCTTCGCAGCAAAACCCCTCTCATCTGACTTTCACTTTCAAATTTTCTCCCAAAGCAACAAAGAAATTCAAATCATATTTCATGCTAAACTATTAGATATTACCATTGACAATAAATTTGCATTTGAACATCATATTGGCAATGCCATTAAACAAAAAACACTGCAGATTAGGAACCCTGTATAGGCAGAAACATTTCATGGACAACACCACCAAAACAGCTCATGCCAGCACTTACTTGCTCCCCTCCCTATTATACGGTGCCCCCATTTTTATTAACTTGCACTCATCTCACAAAATAAGCTCCAGTTCTGCTACCATAAAATCACCAATTTGCTCACATCACTGCCAAGCCTTAAATGAATTAAACTGGCTGCAGTTTCCACATCACCTTGACTTCATCCGACTGTCCATAGCACATAAAATTGTCTACAATTCAAACAACTGCCCTGCTCGTAAGAACATTTAATACCCTGTAGCCCCACCAGAACCCTTTGCTCTGAAAGTAAACAACTCATAACGGTACATGTACCAAACAAATGAGATGGACACTGCCTTTACTCATATGCTGTTGCTAAACTATGGAACTCACTTCCAACCAGCATAAACACTCTTAGATGCTTCAACAAATTTAAACTTACCCTAAAGAACTACCTACTGAATACTAAAATCTGCCTCTGCATCTATCCAAATAGATAAATATCCTACTCTCCTTGAGCCTTCCTCTAGCTTACCCCAATCTTTAGCCATCAGACCAGTAAGAAACTTTTTTTCATCTATAAGTTATTTTAAACAAGTATGTTCTGACTATAAATCTCACTAACCTTATATCATTTTAAGCCTTCACCTCTGTAAAACTACCCCACTAGTGATTTTTCCTTCCCTTTATTAATTCTTTCAACCTAATACGACCCCTGTAGTGATCCTTTCCTTTCTTAACTTTCAACCTATTTCAATATTTTTAAAAAAGTATCTGTGTGTGTGTGTGTGTGTGTGTGTGTGTGTGTGTGTGTGTGTGTGTGTGTGTGTGTGTGTGTGTGTAATTGTAAATTACTGTTTATTCTCTATGATATTGTAATTTCCCACAATTTGTCTGTTTCTCATTTTGTTATATTGTACTGTATTGTATTGTAATTTCTGTAAATTTTGCAAATTCTTGTAAAATACTGTGCAATCAAAATGTGTTTGTGGAGCTTTTCTCCCCGGGCCTTTGCTGAAAATGGGCTCCTGTCCAAGTCGGACTTTCCCGGACAAAAAATGTCAATCGATAAATAAATAAATGAAGTGAACCCACAAATGTTCATCTGTTTATACCTGCCCAGACAAATGACAAGACCCACTGCTATCAGAGTGCAGTACACAATCTTTCCAAACTCACAGTGCAGATTAGCACAGAGGAACAACTAACACACACATATGCAGCCCTCGCTTGTAACAAGGACTGCCAGTATACATGTTCCAAATGGGTAACAGACTGTAAAACATAGCCTGCCAGTTGCCCAAATGGTAGACATAATGTTGCAGTTATCCCCCATGTTGCTCAAGGACACAACAGACATGTAGCCTAGTACTTAATACTTAGTACTTAGTAGTTAATGTAGTTAATGTAGTAGTTAATAGTAGTTAATGATATCATTGCCTAACATAATTACCTTAAACACATGCCTTAATTGGAGTGGAATGGCTACCCTCACTCTGGCTCTGCCTCTACTACAAGGCTGCCACAGCTGCCACAGTTACACCTACAGCTTGTTGTCTTCCAAAGTGTTCACACTCTCTGCCTAGGCATATTACCTTCAGCAACAGCAACAGCAACCTGCACTACACACATCTGTATGTAACAGTAGCTTCTACAGATCTACCTTCTGCGATGACATAGTGTCCTGACCCCAGTAATGTCCAGCACAACATATCAGAAAGGGCTTGTAATCTACATGGGGACCTTATATCTTGTACAGTGGTTGCATTTCATTGGCTGATGATAGTGCAAATCGGCAGTGTTGCCTGCAATTAGCATTTCATAACCACAGATTGGTTAAGAGGCAATCACCTGCTAATCAGAAGCATGTTAAAAGGCAAACCTGCTGGTTATTGGGAACCATTCTGTATGATACTTTCTGCACACAGAACATACATTTACAGAAATTTAAATATCACCACATATCAACAGAGGAGTTTTGCAGTCCAGCAAGTATGTAACCGTTTTGTTTACAACAGGATGCAGATCTGTGAATATACTTACAAGGAATAGGGAGTTACAACATTAAGCCTTTTTTACAGCTGTAATAATGATGTGTCATTGATATCCAGATTTGTTATTCCTATAGAGGACATACAATACATCAAGGGTGGAAAGCTTTTTGTCAATGTGGCGCACTTGTCTCTTGGGACTGTCCCTTTATAGTGGTTGTAAGAACACACTGCTATATGTTTGGCACTGTTGTTTTAACATATTATCAGGAGCGTTTGCCCCTAGAGAACACACTACAATAGACTCCAGTGTTGGGTGTATGACAATACAGCAGTATCTGTTATGCCACACACGGGAATACTTGAATATCACTAGTATCTTAGCTATATCCACACACTTAGTATGTTTGCACACTGGAATATGACATGTGTGATCAAGCAGTGGATACTGCTAGCTATTCTGTTCTTGCTGTATCTCTACGTAGTGTACTAACACATATCTGATCTTGACATGTGTTCCCATTCTGTTGTCTTTCAGGACATATGTACCCAAGATGCTGTGCACCTTTCATGGATCTGGAAAATGAGATCATATTTGAAAGCCTCTGGCAACACCATGAACTCCTACTGCCCAGAGGAAGGCAAAACAGGGAACAGCAGCTAGCATTGTCAGCTGATCTTGTCTGTGATGTGAATGCTGTAGGTCATCAGAGCAGGACATATGAACAGTTTCGACATCGCGCAATGGACATGATCAATGCTGCATGCAGAAGAGCAGCAGATGTAGACAGGGATTGTGGCATCAACAGTGGAGCGCCTTTAGCTGAGCAACTCCTCTGACCCACTGAGGAATTACTGCTGAACCTAGGAACACATGGCAGTTAACAGGAATCCATCACACCGTACATCGTAGATGTGGGTGCCACAGTTTCCATCGCAGAGGAACATGCAGGTAAGCTTAGTTTTGTCACTATTGCAATACTGTAGCATTCAGTGTGTCAGGGTGTACATACTCTTATGTGGTGTCAGGTCTGTGTTCTTTGTGGGGGGAAGGGTTTAACTGCAGTTTGGCTCTCCTGCTCAGATGTTGACCGATATAATAATTAACATAGTAGCTACTGTAAATGTGAGATATATGGATGTATTACCTTCTTGTGGTGCAACATGCATGGTACTGGCATTACCTCTCCCTCTACCTTTCACATGCCCATCAGGTATTGGACAAGGCCGTGGTCCTTCTCCGGGTAAGCACAACACTGTTTTGTTATAGATGTAGGCTTACAGCAATGCAATCCCTAAAGTGTCATCCCAGGTCTGCTGCCTGGAGTGCTGTACTGTTGGCTTGATAGCCAACTGCACAGATATTTTATGACTGTCCACATCTGCAGTCATATGTATGCCTTGTAGGTGTTACACACTGATAGATGCCACAGTATTATCATGACATTGTCGATTGCAATATGTGTCAACTGTGCAGAGTCTTCATGAATGGGAAAAGTGAACCTCATTTTTGTGGATGACATTGCTGCATAAAGAGCATTTATTTTCAATTAACTACAGCTGTTACTGGGAATAGTAATGTCCTCTTGCCCTACTACATGAGGTTGAGGTTTCAACAGGTCTGTAATAGTGCCAACAGTCTAAAGAGCTGTGCATTTATTGCAACATCGTACTACAAAGCATAATAATGCAGGTATTAATGAACTGCTTTTCCCTTTCTTAACACAGGTGTCTGGAGGGAGGTTGGTGCCTGTTCCCTACACAACCTGATGTCAGTGTCTCTTCAGACTCTGATACTCTGATGATAATGGTGGCCACAGTGAGGCACAGGTGGAGGTTTCAAGGGTTGAATTTTTCCCAGAGGTTGACATCACTCTTCTACCCTAATTGTCACCGCACACGGTCAATATGCCTACACATACCCAGTCTCCAGAGGCCACAGATATTGGACAGCCAGAAGGTGGTGACATGGAATAGGAAAGTGTGGCAACTCTGGCTCCAATTAGTGTAGATACTGGCTATTGCCACAGAGCTGGTGATGTTCCACACAGTTAGATTGATATGAGATGTTTGCAGGAGGCCTCCTGTCCTTCCACCACCTATTGCAGGCGTCACATCATGGTTCAGTCGGTGTATGTTTCAGGCCATCGTGGAGGCACAAGCATGTTCTGAAAGGAATTCCAGATGTATGCTCAGGATTATGAAAGCAACACAGTCTGATAACTGTGACTGCCTCCACCACATTGGTGACAGCCTGGATTGGTTCACTGATGCAGTGGACAGAAGGTGGACTGTGACAGTGTCTGTCTTGGAATCCACTGTTTCTGTGCTGGAACATGTGGTTAGAGTTGAGCATAGACCTCATGGATGCACGTCAGCAACCCCATCTGCCGAGAGTCCACGTGGCCATTCACAATCACACTCCCATAGTGGCAGAACATCCAATGCTACAGAGGGGAGTGTGCTGTCCACACCAAGATTTTGTAGACCATGGGCTCACAGTCCTGGGTGTTTCCATGGAGGATACAGTGCCATCAGACAGCAGTCACAGTTAGGTACTAGCACCTTGGGCATAGAGGTGCCAGTGCAACACCAGGCAGAACCAGTTCCTGTGTTCAGGGCCGGAGATGGTGAACTGTCAGCTCTACCATGCCCAGTTCAAAGCTGTCCAACATGCACACATGTAGGGCTAACACTGAGCTTGACTGTGTACATGCACACACTCACACACCACTGTCAAATGAAGGCCACCTACAGACACATGCGGCACAATTCCATGGTCCATCTTGCCTGCTTCCCTTCCTGACTCACATGCATGCTGTAAAATATTTGGGTCAGCATAGGCCTCCTACTATTTGTACTGGTTACTGACAGATACTGTATGCTGACATTTGTAATGCGTAAGCCCCATAATTTTGCATACCTTATGTTGTATGATGTTGTAATAGCTGTATACTTACACAATGAAAGATGTGTCATGGAGCTGTTTCTGTTTCAGGATTCTGTTGGGCGCACCTATGGACACACAGCAGGAAGACAACCATAGATATCACAGCACAGGATAGACTGCACAGAAGAAACATGTCTTCAGCAATGTACAGCACTATAGGAGCATGGCTCCATAAGTCCATATGTGTGTAAAAGACTAACGAGGACAATGACCTCTGTCAGCCTACTCATGCATCCCTACTCTGTGAAAAGGTCTGCTATCCTTGAAAAATGTCACCATGGTGTTGTGAGGTAACACATCTACAAGCTGTAGTGCTAGGGATGACCCATCTTCAAACTTCCTGTGTCCAGTACAGACATTTGTCCAACAGCTATGATAGTGTGCTCTGCATCTCATTGTGTAACCTGAGCATGATGTGTATCACAGCAAATGCATGCTTCATATGCATGGGGGTGGGGCTTTTACATATAGCTTATACTGTCTGTGTGACATACCTGTCTCTCCAACAAGTAGTATTTATACCACAGTGATGGTATAGGTGTGTAGGTCAGATGTTAAGTTTGTTCATTGGATTCCTACAACCTGTCCCATAACTTCCATATCTACAGAGTACATCGTAAATGGCCTTTCTATGGAGGATACACAGCATCTATTGGACATGCTAACATCCCAGGCTGCATCCTACATGGGATGTGTCACAGATTACTAACACCATTGGGAACACCTTGCAATCATACTGAAACCACTAGCTGAGCCCCAGCTTACTGGACAATGCCAGCTGTTATACCCATCCACACATATCTGTATGGCCATATGGGTTATCATCATGGAGCTGATCAGCACAAGTATATGTGATCTATGCACAGTTGACTGTACACAATTTGGATGTCTGACAGGGGGATCATGAATGTTAAGCCTGGTGGACATTTCTGAGGCAGTCACAAAGGACCTGGGTGAAGAGACATCAGGGCATACAACCCTTTGGACTGAGCGAAGCCATCTGACTATATCCCCCATTCAGGAATCATGTACAAAGCACCCACTTAGGCATCCATGGTACTATCATTGTAGGGGTTACTTAGTGGCCCATTGATGGCACACATACTCAGCATAGGGATATCCACCTCCAATAGCTGATATGTAAGCAGCAGTGTTCAAAAGGCTGAGTCCTGGGTCCTCTACTGCTTGAAATCCATTTAACCACGATACAAGCAAATACTATCTGTCTGTGGCTAAGAATGTTGGCTGATGCCTGCAAAGTGTGAGCACCATACCACTCAACCTGGAAACATCAAAAAATCTGGACAAGGCCCATGAAAAATAGGTACAAATCTGTACGCTGATTAACATACAATTTGCATACATAATTGTGTAACCCTGCCCACTCCTATGGAATTGTAGGATACCAACTTTGAAATGCAAACTGAAGAGTAGACAACCAAAATATGGCACCAGAGTCCCCCTGCACTCCTGCAGCCATTCCAATGTTCCATTACCTGATCTATTTACCATAAACATTAATGTGCATACTGCTTAAATTACTTCTACAATGATTATTTGGATTTTATTTTTACATTTTATAGCACAATGCACAAACTCTAATTGACATCTGCTAAACAAAGCAATACTGTCTCACAATGAAAAAAGACCTAGCATTAAAACTTCTCGCATTCATTGAAACAGCACTGAAACCCACACCACATCCAAAGAAATGCATCTGGCCACAGTGGCCAGTGGTGGATAAAGGTTACCTGTGGGCTGTTTTCAAATCATAGGCCCCTTGCAGACAAAACAAGAAACATACATGTGTTATTTGAAACACCTTCCTGATTTTATTAAATTATATTCCTTGTATAATACAGCACACACTTGTTAGACTTAGAGCACATTTTAAGTTTATTGTTTGAACATTTTTCCAGTAGACAATGAAACAAACTGCATGCACCAGTAATGGCAAAACTGCCCAATTCAGAACATTTTCATCATAAAAGTCTACTTCCACACACACATTTATACACACACACACACACACACACACACACACACACACACACGCACACGCACACGCACACACACACACACGCACACACACACACACACACACACACACACACACACACACACACACACACACTTCTAATGAATGACAATGGCAGCAGCATATCCAGCCTCTGAAAACAGCTTCTAATGAATGACAATGGCAGCAGCATATCCAGCCTCACACACTTCTGCTACAGCAGCTCTTCCTACCTCTACTTCATCCATTCCTCTGATAGGCACACACCCTTCCTTCCCATAATGGCAGCTCGCAGTAGCATAGCTATCCAGTTTATCCACCCTTGATTCCAGCTAGCAGCAGTATAGGTATCCACCCTTGATTCCCGCTTAGGATTTGGAACCCTTGAGCAGCTGGAAATACATGCACGTTGAGCAATTCAAACAGGCTGTTTCTGTTTCACAGAGCTGACGTCATCCCGCACATGATGACATCAGCTCAAAAGCCGTGAAATAAAATAAAATTTAAAATAAAGCACTAGGAAATCAGAAATTAAGGGGTGTCACTCTTGAATCACAGCACCCCATTATTTGGACCCCAGTACTTGGTAAAAACTGAGTAATTCAGTACGGTTGGGAGGTATGGTGAGCACTGTGCAGTCTGTGAGTTATGTCAATATCCAACAAGGAGTACTGATGAACAAGTTCATGTTGACATAGTAATCACCATAAACTCCATGCAAATATATATATATATATATATATATATATATATATATATATATATATATATGTAGTATCATTTCCATCACTATCACCTATGTACTTGTTAAGTAGGACATCAGTTGCAACATGTGATGTACATACTCAGGGGTGAAAGAACTGAGCACACAGACATTTCCACACAGGTTTACACCTAATGTGCCTGAGATCACCATGTCTCCACAGTGGTGCAACAGGAATCATGTGCCATAGCTGGGGGCACAATTACTCATTACTGACATATTCATAACCTCCATGTACTCTTCCCTCAGCATACTAATATTTGAGTGCAAAGGCCATTTGGTAATGGACCTTTCCAAGCAGTACTGGTACTTGCACACAACAGGATGGTCCCTCACAAGAGAACCTCACATCTTCAGTATGTGCTCAGTGGGGATCATCTGAATTGATTGTCATTGTAGCCTGTGGCATATAGACTAGTTAGAGGTGATTTCTGCCTTGTACACAGTGCCATGTGTGGCCGTATTTGATTGTAAATGCTGCATATCTGTCGGTGGCATAGTACATGGATTAATCACTGTGAGGACATTAACCTAGTATATGACATTAATAATACATGCTGATGGGAGAGATTTGTCTAGCAGACTTTAACCCACTTTTGCAACAAAGCCCTGGCTAATGGCAAGAGGAGCACTTCAGTGCACCTCAGCACATGCCATCTGTATGACTGGCTGGGCGAGCATCATTTTACCACAGGGCTTCTGCTTGTGTCTCTCATGGATTGGGGCAATATGTGCTGATCATGTAAATAAGGGTATACAATTGTCTATGATTGTGATGGCTGTATGACCAATATGCCAATGAGGTTCAAATGTCCTGTGGTACCATAAGTGGATGTAAATTGCTCTAACAGCCACACCATAAACATAGCTACATTGAGGATAGCCCCACTTCCAATTGCTGCTTATAGGACATAGTACAGCACACATATAGTGCAAATTGGCTGTATGCGGATTAGAACACTTAGCCATGAAATGGTACACACTACAGATCACAGTAAGTGATGCATGCGATACACCTCCTATCTGATAGTACTATCAGTTTAGGCCATATTATGCTTGATGGCATCAGCAGGCCAAGTTGTGGTCAGGCATTTGGAGAGCCACATTACCTGCTACAGCTAAAATTCTGCAAAACCCTACCTCTTTGTCATTACTGAGGTGATCATTTTTATGTCATATGGACACACACACACACACACACACACACACACACACACACACACACACACACACACACACACACACACACACACAGACACACCACGTGGCCTGCAGTGAGATTAGAATGCCTATCTAGCTAGTCATACACACTACAGATCACAGTACTTATTGCACATGCCAAAGCTTAAGTCATGTGCTACAATGGTAGCTGGTAATCTTAAGGTAGATGTCATCATCATGCCTTGTAGAAGAGGGCAGTTGGAAAGCCAGTAGAAACGTACAGGGCCAAAAAGTGCATAATAATTACAGTTTGCTAGCCAATGCAGGTTTCTCAGCTGTTTATCAGGGGTATACACACACTGACCAAGTGGCCTGCAGTGAGATTATAACCCCTACCTATCTAGTATTGCATGCTACAGAACACAGTACTTACTGCACATGCCACAGCTTAAGCTGCATGTTATAATGGCAGCTGGTAGTCTAAGGTGGCTAACATCATCAGGCCTTGTAGAAGAGTGCCGTATGGAAGCCAGCAGCAACTTACCGGGCCAAAAAGTGCATAACCATTGCAATTTGTTAGCCAATATGGGTTTCTCAGTTGTTTGGCAGGAGGATACATATACACATACACACACACATGCACCATGTGGCCTGCAGTAAGACTGGAACCCTCAACCTATCTAGTCTTACACACTACAGACCATAGTATTTATTGCAAGCACCACAGCTGATGTCTGTTTTACCTGTGATAGCAGGCAACTACTTGTGGATTACACAAACTAGGCATGTGTTGAACAGCATCTGTGGCCTGCAGAGTGATATTGCTTGGTACTGATATCTGCATCTAGTATCCTAGCAGTGAGATATATATATATATAGATGTATGTATGTATATAAACATATGTATACATAGGTCAATTTGATCAAGGAGCAACAGGATTGAGCTCAGATTAATTAAATGGGCATGCCCAGTGGGACTGTCAGTACTAATAATGTGACTTCAGGCCAGAGGGACTGTCAGCACTTATAATGTGACTTCAGGCCACACCTACCTGCACACTAATCTGGGATTTTGTGTGTTATGGACACTGATATCTGTCCCTGTTTTTGCAGTACTGCACTTCACTCAAAATGCCCACAACATTCTCCAGCTGTTTGATGTAATTAATATGTCACAGATTCATAATGTTACACCACACACATAATGACAGCCTGCGACAGCACCAACATAATAATACCTCACATGCAGAAGATGTGGACTACAGCATCACCCATGCTAACTTCCCTAGTCCACAGAGCCACATAAGCTGCCAGCCAGAGAGTAGTCACTCATCACACAATCAAAAGAATACATATGTGCATTGTTATTCCTGGATTAAGTGAGACATACAACGTGTGCTCGATTTCAATGTTAGTGCACTGAGATTGCCTGGATTGCTGATATACTATTGCTGACCTACTCTTACAGTGGTATATGGCAAGACTGCTGTGTTGGGTGTGGGGGATCAGCACCACATGCTCTGCTGGGATACACAGTAGTCCAACTATCATGTGACCCCATTGTTTAACATCTCCCTTGCCTGAAGTAGTGCATATTCCAACCTTGAGGCCTAGTGAATATTAAGGAACAGATACTAGTGGACTGGGTAGCTGTAGTCCAATGCACATGGTACTCATGTCCTAATAGCCCACTATATTTACTTGCATAAATGCAGCAAAGCCATACATATAATAGCATAGTATAATAATTCTTACAAGCAATGTGCAGTTTAGGGACTTACTGTACTTTGTGAATGCAGCTGTTGACAGAACTGTAGTTCAGAGCTTACTCTGTCTGATGCAAGCTGTACACAGCCAATACATGTATAGGTACAGATTGTGTGTGTTGACTGGCATGTATTTTACTATAGTTATGTGAATTTTAGTAAGGTGTCAGTCACTTTGGTTCTAGGTTGTCAGTGAATGTGCTATGTGTTGTCAATTAGCCAAAGCCAGGGCATACTGGGCATGGCTACATCTATCTACAGGGACATCAGGGGGTTCTTCCATCGAGCCCACCTGCGAGTGTGCCTATGGTGACCCAGGCAGTGGTATAGAGCTGTATATCCCTTCCCTTTGCTGATTTTGCTGCAGCTGTTTCCGCAGGATCATATTGTGTAGCATAGCACATACTGTGAACATATGTTCACATGTGGCTGGAGAGTACTGCAGGGCTCCACCAAATATAAAGAGGTAGCAGAACCATGATTTCAGAAGCCAAAACACATGCTCTATGATGTTCCTAGTTTGTGCGTGTGCCTAATTATGGCTTTCTTCGGTGGGTGGGTGTGCATTTCTGATGGGTGTTATCAATCACGGTTCCAGGGCATAACCAGCATCCCTCAGTAAATGGCCATGTGGGATGCCCCCTCATCAAACATCTGGTACAGCTGTGATGTGTGCCAGATATGGGAGTTGTGATAACTGCTAGGGCTGCCAGCACACACATTCATGATAATCCCCTGGGCATTGTGCATGACTTGACAGTTGATGGAGTGCCCCCCCTTGCGGTTGATGTAGATTCTACCCTCCTCACTGGGTGGTGCCTGGTGTACAAGAGTGCAATATATGGCACCCAGTACTTCAGGGTAGTGTGCTACATGAAAGAAGTGTTGCTGGCCCTCACCTCAGCAGTGAGGGGAAAATATATGTACTCACTAGCATAAGGTAGCATGGCATCCAGGAACTAGTGGAGTATCCTGAATGCTGATGCCTGTGAGACCCCCATCATATCCCCAGTAGGTCGTTGGAAAGTACCTGTAGCTAATATTCTAAGGGCTACACATACCTTTATTTTCACTGGGATGGGTTCCCCTTGGTTGGCTCTGGGTCTGAGATGAGGGTGGCAGAACCCAGTAAGTTCTTGTGGTATGTCCCTTTCCACCCTGTAGTGGTCTACAATCTCCAGTTCATGTAGCTCCTGGAAGGTTACCCTGAGCCTGAACACTCTTCTCCTTCTCTGTCTAGCCCTATTGTCAGCAGTAGTAGCAGCACTGACTTCAGCATCTAGCACATACATGTGCAGCAAACCTGCAGCAGCCCCTAGCATTCTCTCAGTTAAAATTCCCAATTCTGTACTCCAATGGTGCAGAGTATTTTGGAAAAAATTCAGAATGTAGGGTGTATGCATACTTTATAGAGCTCTGCCTTAGGTGCAGATTGTGTGATTGGGTAACTATGATGCATTGCACCTCACTACAATATAATTAATATAATCATTGTGGCCCTATTTTAGGTTAAACAATGGTGAAAGCAAATTAAATACATTTATTTTTTTAAAACACACTGAGTGTGGTGATGTGCCTTGCAAACATGTGCAGGGAAGTTAAACAAAGCTTAGAAGTTACTGGACACACCCACTGTAGGGGGCACGCTCAGTCAGGTGGTGCACCATGCAAACATGTGCACCTAAGCTGAAATGAGCTTAAACGTCAGAGGACCCCCCCCCAGTGTCAGCTACCACCTGTGTATACAGTAACATGGGTCTAAGCCTACATGAATGGGATATGCGGACACGATTACTCCTTTCTGCTATTTAGAAACTCCACCTTATTTGAATAGGTATCTGTGTTCACAGCCTGGAAACTACACACTTCAGAGCCCAACCACGTTAGCAACAGCACCAATGCACCATTGTAGGGACTCCACATGCAGTCCTGTTATACATTTCTGCCACATACTAATTCATTTTTTTCCCAATTTTTTTTTTCTATAAAGCATGTTTGAGCACTATGGCATGCCATGCAAATGTGCCCAAATTATTAAAAAAATTATGTAACTTATTTCCTTTAATTTTTATGACATACACGATGATATTTTAATTAATATGTGTATGTGATATGACATTTCTGTCCAAATATCTCCATTTTTACAACTCCTTTTGTTTGTCTACACTTCTGTGCACAGCATTTTTCCATGTACACTACAGACACTAATACGGGGTCTGAAGAGGTGCCTATCTGCTTGCTGGATCACTCTAACTGAGTGACTTGCATGTGATTATTTTACAAATTGAAAATCCAATAAAAAATGGATGAAAATGCAAACTTGAATTTTGTTGACAGTGGTGCAGAAAAAGTCATGTTGCTGTGGACCAAGTAGGCATTAGGTGAGCAAAGCATATGCAAATGAGTTATGAATCATAAATGTGATAACATAACTCAGACAGCAAATGTTTGTCATGCTACAGAAGTCTTGTCATCAAAGCTGACAGTGTTACAGTGTTAGCATTCTGTACATAAAATGTATTATCTTACACATACACATACACACACTCTCATAAACCTTGTAGCTCAACCTCTTAGCATAAGAATTCTAGACAAAGCCAAGAATAATGAGAGGACAAAGATGCAAAATCAGGGACATATTTTAAATATTGTTCTTATAAACATGAAGAGTTGCTGAAATAAAATGTTTTGCATTAACATACTTTTTCTGAATGAGATGAACCCTTAAACCCACATTTTATGAGGAGCAGACAAAAAGTATAAGGCAAAAATGTAGATACACACACACACACACACACACACACACACACACACACACACACACACACACACACAAGATCTGATGCATGCACACACACACACACACACACACACACACACACACACACACACACACACACACACACACACACACACACACACACGCACGCACACACACACACACACACACACACACACACACACACACACACACACACACACACACACACACACACACACACACACACACACACACACACGTCATGTCATCTGTCTCTCTATCTGCACACATGCATTTGTATGAGAGATAATGTCCCTAAGCTTATGCAGTTTCTTTCCAAACATTTCTGATTTACAGTATACATGTAAGGTGCACAGGTTTCTAGTATATACACTGTAAACTCAGAATGTGAAGAGAGATAATAAACTGTAGACCTCACAGCCTGTCATCATCTGCTCCTTTCAGTTTTCTGTCCCTTTTTGCCTGTAATGTTTTTGTGATGTAGAGTGCACATTCCACTATGAGGTATGGCTACAGTATGTTTTCCTTCCACCCACTCTAAAGAACATTGTCTGACTACTTAGTATAAAAGGAACTCAGTACTGCAACAGTCTGTCCCCTAACTCATGTCATAAACTACCCCATTCCTGATGATCCATTTTTGTCTGATTGGTCTACAAAAAATGATTATCTGAGTATATTGAGTGGGCATTTTTATGCTCTATTCAGTTACTAAGAACAACTTTAAACTTGGCCATTGACTAAGATGATCAAATTTGTCTAGGCATTTGTTTGCATGACCATGGCAGTGACTGGGTAATAACTACCTCATTTGTGGTGATGCTGTGAGAAAAACAGCGTTCACAACTTATATTTCTCATGTCATTTGCAAGTGTATGTCTATTATGTTTTGTAATTCAAGAAGGATTTCAGTATGATATGCTTATCAAGTTAAGATATATTTGCTTCAACTATTTGTTGCACTAAATAGCCAAATGCATTGTAGTCTATCAGACTTTTCATAGAACATAGTCTGTATAAACACTTGGCATATCCTCTTTGAATGCAATCAATCAAAATGGTCACCTTTGGAAAACAAGTAAAATATTGAGTTGCATTCCTCGACAAGCTGAGACAAACACTTATATTTCATTGCTGAACTCTTAATATCTGACCAGTGTTTCTATTAAAATTCATCATAATTCTATTTACCTTTGACTTAAAAGTTAAACTTTTCATAATCTAAACACCAAGATCTTTTATTAGTGTTAAGAATTTGTATTACAAATTTTGGTTTCAGGCTGCTAGAAATAAGTCATTTCCTTGTGGTACATTTGATTGGGACCCATGGTTGAAGTGGAATTCAGCAGCAGAGACAGGTGGGAGTCACACATTTAGTGTGGGCCTCAAGAATGACCCACAGCTGTGGGGACAGGGTAAGTAATGTATGATATACTTGGTGTACAGTACAAACTTATGTAGAAGAAGGCTTTAACATGAAGGAAATCATACGTGTAATCACACTTATGATATAGTATGTGTATGCTAGAAGTCTAAACCTCAAAATGCACTCTCTTGAGGCACTCCTAAAAATGGAGAACATCGATATATGTGCAGTAACTGAGACCTGGTTCAAGGCTCCAGAGAGCAATCCAAATTGTAGCTTGCTACAGATCCCCAACCATGCCCCAAGATTCTCACTACACATTTCTAAACATACTGGAAAATATTAATATTCAACAAAACACCCTAATACTGGGTGATTTCAACTACCCTGCCATTAACTGGGAAAACTACTTGTGTACCTTTGCCCAACGGTTCTTGGAATTCATAAATTCCAATGCCCTGGATCAGCTAATGCATAGTCCCACCAGGAGCTCCAATATCCTAGACCTGGTCATTACCAACATGGGAAATCGATGCTCCACACCTATAGTCACCCCCTCGTTGGTCAAGTCAGACCATAAGCTAATCACCCTTAACACCCACATCCCACCCCCACCCCCCAGTAAGGAAACCTCAATAAAAAACTTCTCCAAAGCCAACTTCATGCTACTCAAGTCAGAAGTTACAAACTTCATGACACCCATGCAGACGAGAACTGAAAGTTCGACTGCTGAGTCCTACACTAAGGCATTGTACGAGCACATCCACTCATGCATGAATCGTGCCATCCCAAATAGAACCAAAATGCTCTCCTCCAAAAAAGTAAGCCAATCTGTTGGTCCCCTGCCATAAACAAACTTTACAACAAAAGGAAGAAACTGTTGCAGAAAAGAGGAAAATCCCAGGATGCAAAAAAACTCCCTTACCAGCCTCAGTAAGAAGCTGAGATCCCTCATAAAATCCTCCAAAGCTAGTTATGAAAATAAAATTGCCAAAGATTCCAAAGACAACCACAAGGCATTCTATAACTATGTTAAGAATCTAAATGGCAATGCTCAGATCTGCCCTGAGCGACAACAGAATGGCATTAAATATACTGATCCCAAGGATATTGCAAAATATCCTGGCAGATTGATTCAGTGCCAACTTCACCCCCCTATTACCCCCTAAATGGCCCATCTCAATACCGGACGATTGCCAAATTCTGGTAATAATGGCCACACAGGTAAAAAACGCACTCTCCAAAGCTAAGAATACAGCATCCATGGGACCAGATGACATCCCTGGCTGTGTACTACATGAACTACAAAATGAACTGGCACCTCACCTAAGTGTCATGTTTAATCATACCCTCACCTCAGGCTTCATCCCCACTGAGTGGCGCACAGCTGCAGTTATCCCACTCCACAAGGGGGGATCCACCTTGGATCCTGGGAACTACTGCCCATCAGTCTGACAATCCTGATCTGGAAGACCATGGAATGTATTATCGTGGAACTTATAAACAAAGACATTGGCAACCTTAAAACACTGGACCCCATCCAGTTCGGATTTGTGAAGTGCCGATCTTGTCTCCTGAACCTAATTGACTTATTCAAATCAGTCTCCAGAGCCGTGGATGAGGGTAAGACAGTCCACACAGCCTATCTGGACCTCACCAAGGCCTTTGACACCAGCTCCCACTCTGGAATCATAGATAAACTTACTAAGCTGGACATTAATCCCTATGTCACTCGATGGGTTGACAACTGGCTTACTTACAGAACCCACAATTTAAAAGTAGCTGACTTCAAATCCAGCTCCAGACAAGTGACACGTGGAGCACCTCAGGGTTCAGTCATGGGACCTCTCTTGTTTGGTATCTACTTCTCTGAAGTACAAGCCAACAAGAAAGGACTCTGGCTAACAATGTTCACAGATGACTGCAAGCTGGGAGCCATTATTGAATCCCCAAATTATGTTGATACTCTACAAAAGGGCCTTACAGAAACAGATGCTTAGTGCCAGAGCCATGAGCTCAAGCTCAATGCCAAGAAAGATATAGTTATCCCCTTTGGGAAAAAACATGTAGCCCTGAATTACCACATAGGTGGCAGTACACTAAACACCGAAAGTGTGATAAGAGACTTAGGGACACAGGTGGACAGTGGTCTCACTTTCAATAACCACATCGCCACAACAGTCTTGAAATCATTCTATGTAGCACACCTCATCACTAAGGGCTTTTCATCCAGAAAAAAGGAGGTCATTGTCCCACTGTACTCATCCCTCATTGGACCCATTATAGAATACAATGCCCCATTTGGTATGTACCTCTCAAGATATCTGCAACAACCGGAAAGGTCACAGAAATACCTCACTAAAAGAATCACAAGCCTAAAGCAGATGCCCTATGCTGAACACCTTAAAAAACTCCAGCTATACTCTGTCGCATATCGTCTACTCTGAGGCAATCTCTGCTTAACATACAAGGCCATGTCAAACCCAGACTTGTTGGACATGCTACAATTAATGAAATCCCAATCCCTCAGAGCCACATGCTCCAGGGATCTAATCCTTGTCATCACAATAAATAAAACATGCTGGAGGGATAGGTTCCTGACCCAGAGACTCCCCAGACTCTGGAATAGACTGCCCATACATGTCAAGCAGAGTGTCTCTTTGGCACTCTTCAAAAGGAACCTTGATGATTGGATGGGAGAAAGGAAATTCACCCCTTGGTCAGATCCTCAAATGGTGGTAAATGCACTATTACAGTCTGGTTTGGATTGCTTTGTTCACAACAAAATAAAAAGCTCATGCTGACATAGTAATATTGTTAGAGTCCGGAAACAAATTGCTCAAGCTTAATTTATGTGACTATTATATTTGTATTTTAAGAAAAGTAGGCATTAAAATAATACTATATAAAAAAAACTATGAGAACCTTAAATAAATTATATTTTGATTATAACGTTTCCGTGACTGTCAGGTCTACATATTCAGAAGAATCGTTCTGTTTGGAGACAGATACTAGGCTATTGGTCTATGGACTGTTATGGGCCTAGCCAATAACTAGAGATCAGAATCAAACCCTGCACCTTGTATCTGTGAGATAAAGACTGTAACCATTATGCAAATGCCACCCCTCTACTCTAGTCAAAATGTCTCCCAGATCATCGGGTAATTTACTTTAACTTGCTCTGAGTGTTCATTAACTAAGATGAAGGATCTAGAACAATAATAGGATAAGGATCTAGAACATTATATTAATTTGAAAGATTGTAGATATTAGTGAATGTGAATTGTGTCAACAGAACTGAACTGAGACTTTTGTTCATGCAGTCCATGGAAAATTAAGTACAAAAACAGTATTAGAAAACAAAAAACAAAGAGGTAGATGAAAAACTTAAGTACAAAAAAGCTGAAACCACTAGAAAACATTTCTGGAGTGTGTTATTTGACCATCTGTATGTCTGCCTCTTTATATATGTTCTACATAATCAAATAATCTCCAGTCAAATAAAAATAATATAAATGTACATCAGAAGCTACGCACAATAAAATGATTTTATTTACATACGTACACATTTTGTTATCTAACATGCATTGGCTTGCCAATCTGCCAGCATTCAACAACAATGACCCTCATCCTACGACCCATTTTTTTTCTTGAGGTACGAGAGGATGACATCATCATGTCTCTGCACTCAGATTTTCAAGGCTTAATATACCCTGGTCTATTTCATTTTTTTAGCTCATTGTTGCTTACCAAATACTGCCTTCAGGTTAATTTCCCCTTACACGACCCACTCTTAGGTTCATAGGTTCATACTAAGCTATCTGCCCTAGGGCATTTATAAGCCTAGCCAGAGTGTGTTTGGCTTTCGCCACCTATTTTAAATGAATTTTGCTATGCCCTTTTTCGAGGTTAGTATACTGTGCCTCTGTCTAACAGTGACACAGAAGTGATACCCGGGGTAAACCTACTATCTCCCATCTACTCATCAAGATTCCTCTTAAAGAGAGTCAATGAGGGACTCCGCCTAACCTGGACTGGGATTTTATTCCAGAGTGAAGGGAGCCTCTGGATTATGAATCTGTCCCTCCGGCATGTCCTATTTATTTCAGTGCTGAGGTTCAAGTCTCTCGAGCGCATAGCTCGATGGGATTTGAATTTTCTGAGGTGCAGCATGTCCATTAATTCCGGGTTGGACATGGCTTTGTACGTCAGGCACAGATCGCCTCTGAGCAGGCGGTATGCCACTGAGTAGAGCTGGAGTTTCTTTAACTGGGCAGCATATGGCATCTGTTTGAGCCCTTTGATCCTCTTGGTGAGGTACTTTTGGGGTCTTTCCAATTGCTGCAGGTGTCTGGTAAGGTACATCCCAAAAGGGGCATTGTGCTCAATTATGGGCCTGATGAGGGATGAGTAAAGAGGCACGATGACCTCCCCTGATCTAGATGTGAATCCCTTCATGATTAGGTGGGCTATATAAAATGTTTTTATAACCACTTTGGCCACGTGGTTGTTAAATGAGAGATTGCTATCAGCTTGGGTCCCCAGGTTCATAATTACTTCTTCCATACTTAATGGATTACCACCTATGTGGTAATTTGTGGGCACTTTGTTTTTGCCAAAGGGGATGACTATACACGTTTTGGCGTTTAGCTTGAGGCCATGGCTCTGGCACCAGTTGTCTGTTTCTATGAGGCCCTTTTGTAGGATGCTTGTGTTGGCTGGAAAGTCTATTATGGCGCCCAGTTTGCAGTCATCTGCGAACTTGGTCAGCCACATTCCTTCCGTGTTAGCCTGTACCTCGGATAAATATATACTGAACAAGAGAGGTCCCAGGACTGAGCCTTGTGGGATTCCACTTGTAACTGGTTTGGAGTCTGACATGGCTCCAGCAATTCTAACCATGTGGGTTCTGTCCTTGAGCCAGTTTGCAACCCATCTATTGACATAGGGGTTTATATTTAAGCTGGTGAGCTTATCTATAATGCCCAAGTGGGGTATTGTATCGAAGGCTTTTGCAAGGTCCAGGTAGGCTGTGTGGACCACCTTCCCCTCGTCAATGGCCTTGGTGACTGTTTCAAAGAAATTGACCAGGTTTAAGAGGCAGGATCTGCCCTTAACAAAGCCGAACTGGGTAGGATCCAGTGTCTGTAGGTCCCCAATATCTTTATTTATGAGGTCCATGATGATCCTTTCCATAGCTTTGCAGACCAACCTAGTCAAGCTTATGGGGCGATAGTTTCCAGGATCAGTTGAGGCACCACCTTTGTGGAGAGGGACCACTGTTGCTGTACGCCAGTCTTTGGGTACATATCCTGTAGTAAGGCTGAGATTGAACAGTAGTTTTATGCTTGGGTTTAGTTCTTCTTGGAGTTTATGTAGGACGCAGCCTGGGACACCGTCTGGTCCCATTGATGCTGTGTTTTTTGCTTATTACAAGGCTGTTGCTTACCCAGAACTGCCTTCAGGTTCATTTCCCCTTACACCACCCACTCTTAGGTGTTATTACAAGACTTTTGAGCAGTCTAGTTTCTGCCCAAAACTTTATCTAGGTGTTATTTCCACAATATCCAGTCCTCTCTTCCATGACGTAAGGCAAATCAGTGATTTACTTTCCTTCCAATAAAGCCCTTTGCAGCCTAATATATACTGTTCACATATGTATCTCCACCTGCATAGGTAGATATCTTTTGTTGTCCTAATAATCTAAGATTTAGCATATTTCCCACATTCTTTAATTTTTGAACTAAAGAAATGTAATCCATTTTTAAGCAGAGTAGGGTGCTCAGTTTTGTGCACTGTGCAGAGCATTCCACATGTTCAGGGCCTAAGGGTCCATCCTAGTGGCTCAGAAGGTACCTCAGTGTTTAGTGCTGGAATGGAAAGGTACATTTCAATGGCTGTAATTTTATACTAGCATGGAAGAAGAAGGAGTGTCTCAGAAGCAGAAGGTGAGGGGAGATTATCATGTAGTTGGCAGAATAAAATGAATGGAAAACATAACACAGAAAGAATGAAGGGTGACGTGGTGCAGACCTGGGTAGCATTACTTTTGAATGAAATGAGTCTGAGTAGGAATATAGGAAAATACAAGTACAGATGCAAAAGAGCAGGCTAAGCATTGCCAATATCCCTAAACATGGACTGATGGAAAGTGGGGGTGGGCCATTTAAGATCTCTGGGTTTAGCTTTTTTTCTGGAATGATTAAGAAGATACAGCCTGTGGAGGAGTAACAGTATACATAACAGAGGACATCAAATATGAAGTCAGAATGGATAAAGAAAGTACCCTATAATGGGGGCAATGGGATTACAGTTTTAGAACACAGTATAAGTGCCCCGGCAGGTAAAGTGGAGAATAGGAAGTACTGGTGCATGGCATACCGTTACATCCCTAAGATGCAACAATTGGAAGAATGACAGTATGCAGAAGGGACTCATACTAACTATGGATTTAAATTTACAAGGAGCAGTCTAGGAGATTACAAGCTCCGAGATAAACAGACAATGGGAGGTTCAGCTAAGTGATAAGGACTATACCAGAAAGAACAGAATTCAAGATGTGGTCATAACCAAAGCACATGGTACGGTGAGGAGGAAAAAGTATGGAGAAAGGAAAGATTAATAACAAATGTATGATGATATGGGATTTTAGGGATGTAGGTTATGTGGAAGTTAGGGGTGGAATCAATGATAAGGGGAGTGAGACCAAACTGATGGACTAAGCAAGCTATGGGAATATGTCATAGATGGAGCACTCAGGGTTAAGCCAAAGGTATTATGCACAGGAGACAAAGGGTTCAGGAAAGTGAGGCTGGTAGGAAAAGCAAAAGACTGGACATAAAAAAAGTGGAAAGAAAGGTGTAGGGAGTTAGAGATGCCACCATACAAGGGGGACAGCTAAAAAGCAACAAAGATGGTGAGCATAGTAAAAGCATGAGATTAGAAGGAGTTCACAGAAGGAAATGGGAGGGAACAAGGGATTTTAGGAGTATGTCTAGAAAGGTTAGAATGAGGCACAGACCATAATACTCTGAGTAAGATGGTTGGAAGAATATGGAAGACTGTGGGAAAGTAAAAGGTACTGAACAAATACTCTGCTTCAGTCCTCACAAAAAAGCAACAAAGGCAAGCTGCCATGATGCCAAGAAGGTAATGTGGAATGGATAAAACACTGGGGTGGATAAGAACATAGAGATGGAGGAGGTGGGGACAGCACTGGTTACCTCTTGGTAGATGTAGTCCACAAGGACATCATCAAGGCCTTTGGCATGGTTCCACATATGTAGCTAATAAGAATAGTAAAATAGTTAGGGGAAGGCAAAGGACTGCAGATCTGGATTGTTGTAAAGCTGAAGGGTATGAAAGAGAGGGCTGTCATGAGGGGGCTGACCTAATGAATAAGAAAAATAAGTACTGAAGTACCACACAGCTTTGCCTTTGGTCCAGAACTCCAGAACAGGATCAATCACTTCACACAGAAAAATGCAAGTCTAGAGGGGGGAGAGGAGAGAATCCAGTAGGATTTACAAAAGGCTAACCAAGTAAGTACTAAAGTGTCATTCATGGTTCCATGAGAATAAATACAAATTATCACACTTGACCTACAGCAAACTGCTTAGAATAATCATGTGGAGGAGTGAAGTTAGTAACTGCAAAGAGGGAATGGATCTAGAGGTACTGGCTGCACCTTAACAAGGCCGCCAGCAGCAAAAGAAAAAAAAAAAAAAACAATAAATAAACAATGGCAGCAATAAGCAGATCTCTGGGCTAAAGGTGCATGATGATTGACTGCAGAAAAAAAGAAGCAATGCTTCCTCAATGCCAGGCCATACCATGTGCAGACTCTATACATCGTACAATGTAAAGGGACATCAGGCAAATAAAAGGGAGAATCTAGGAAAAAGCCATTGTGTAGATGTAATGGATGAAAGCAAAAGAAAGCAATCAGAAATTTAAGAAAATGTGGATTGTTTTACTAGAAGGTAAAAGAGACAGGTGAACATGGTATGAGTGCACATGGTCATGCTGATGAGATTTATCCTGAAGAGGAAGGGCAGACAGTCAGGCAGTTGGGTGCACATCCAGTAAATTTTAGGGACTAACTCCTTCCTGGATATGTGAAAACATTTCTTCACAGAGAACAGTTGTAGCCACATGGAACTCATTACTGGAATTACTGAAGGAGATAGACTCAAAAGAGTCATTCAAGATGGTTTATTACAGGACACCAAAAATAATGCTGGAGAAGGAAGGGTGGTTGCGAGTTATAATGCTAAATGCACCTAAACAGAAGATTACTTAGGCTAAAAGTACAAATGTTAAGTAAATGCACTCATCAATAAATGTGTGTATTTGTATCCAGCACCGAATAAAAATATAAATATATTTACTGTGTTGTTGATAACTTAACACAGTCAACCAAGGACGGTGCTCTGTTGAGGAAAATAATACAAAGTAGTGTCAGAAAGGTAATAATGCAGCATTATTTAAAAAAAACAGACAATGACACCTTTGCATTTGGTGCTTAGGCAGTTAGTAATGAAAGTGAGGAAGTATGAAGGCAGTGTTGGAAAGAGGTGCATGGTAAAGGAAATGGGAGAAAACTGGGATGGACTGCAGCCAACTCTTGTGAAGTGCACTGAAGTTACAGAGAAGTGAAACTGATTAAAGGGTGGAAAAAGACAAAGCATTATGCAAGCTTACTGAATAATGTATTCCTCTTCCAGTGATACAAAACTGAGCATGATGTGAGAATTATTAGTAAAAATAAATAAATAAAAACAATATTTTCTCAGTATTATGTGAAGCACTGCAAATTTAGCAATGAATGCCTCTTTTGATTTATTTTCCAAGAAGTAGAATTAACAAACTACATATAATGGGCAAATCTACATACTGTAAGTAGAAGACTCCTGACTAGATCCGTTTGTGATATACTCCTAGATTCAGGGAATAAAAATCAAAAGGAAATCCATAGCACTTTATTGCATCCTACCTAAGAAAAGAAGGTGTGAGACATAAGAAATTATCAGTAACAGCACAGTAATCTACACAGAGATAGGCTTTATGTCTGCCGGGACATCATAAGAATAAATAATAATAAAATATTAGTTTATGTAATTATTAGTGTAATAACAAATTGTAAAAATGCAATCCCACTAAGTGGAGAACTACTGCTGACCATGTGGCTTTGTTACTACGCCACATCATATCACAGAAGATCAGATACTTATGCTATCAGTGATTTTATTATATTAAAATGGGGTTGTCTCAGGTGATGTGCTTTGGGTTTTGGTCACTAAAGTCAGACAACACGCACGCGCGAGCACACAAACACACACACACACACACACACACACACACACACACACACACACACACAAAAAGGATTATGCAACATATAATTATTCTTTGTATGTATGCATGTGTACGATAGTTTGGGTATGTTTATCTACTTATTTGCACCACAGTCTATTAATATCTGAAATATCATAGCAAAATTCTCTCTAAGAAATACTCAAATTGCTAACTTATATAACATTATTTATTTACTGACATTTGTTTACCGGGAAAGTCCACTGGGCTTGAAACCCATTTTCAGTGGAGGCCCGGGAGAAAACCTCCAAGTTACATAAAAATCATTACACAAATTCGTAAGGAAACAATTACTTATAAAGCAAGTAAAACAACACAGAAAACTATCAAAACAGCACATATGTTGTAAAAACGCACAATACAGTAACAATGGAATATTAGCATGTAGGAAAATTAAACAGTTAGAAATATTTAACAATACAGCTGGAGTTGGAGAAGGGAAAGGTAAGTGTAGTGGGAAGGTAGAATCAGAGAGTTAAACTTAAAGGTAAGACAGATATAGTTTGAATCTTATAGCTAGGTGGTGGGAATATGTAGATTACAGGTGGTACGTATTTAATGGTCGTATTAAAAGTAGAAAGTGACAGAAAAGAAAATGTGTTAAGATAGTTGTATAGATGTGTGGAGTAGGATACTAACGATTAGGGATAACTCATATGGTGTAACAGTATGACATATACACAAGTATATTTGCTATGCGAAACAGTTTTACTAGATTAAGGAGGCTGTGGATATGTGTTGCATGTGCAGCTCAGGTTATCAGTGAGATATTGTTTTAGTTTTCTTTTAAAGGAGATTATGTTGTCTAATCCTGTAACTGATGATGGGAGGGTGTTCCACAGTTTAGTTATGGAATGGGAATATAGGCAGCTACCTGCTCTTTTACTAGGCTTTGATACTTTAAGTAGGTGTTTGTTGTTAGAGCGTAGATTTTTGAATGGGATGTAAGGTTCAATGATATTTTTGAGGGAAGGGCAAAACTCGGGTTTATAAATGAGTTTATGGGCAAAGGTAAGTTATGTGTAATGTAGGTAATGTGCAAATTCTTGCCAGTTTAGTTCTCTAATGGCCTGACAATGGTGGGTGCAATTTCGTTGGGCTGATGCGAATTTTGTATTCTTATAATAACATGACTGCAGTTTGTGTTGCAAAGAGTTGTGAAGATTGGTAACAATAGGAGACTCATAGATTAAGGTTGGAAGGAGAAGACTTTCTGAAAGTTGTATTCAGCTTTGTCTAAGTATTGTTTGTTTCTCAAGTTTGCCTAATTTGAAGTGAGTCTTTTTTATTGCGTTATTAATATGCAAGTCAAAGCTAAGTTTGCTGTCAATATTAATTCCTAGCAGTTTGGCTTGATTTACTAACTCTATTTGGGTTTTGTTTATGAACAATATAGTAAAGTCTGTGGGTCTGCAAAGATGAGTAGTTTAGATTTATTAGGGTTAAGTAATAGCTGTGATTTCTTTCCATAGTCCAGACCCACTACTTTGTACCATAGATGGAGATCTATTACTGACTGACTGATATTTATTTCCTCTGATGTTTTTCTACCTTAGAAAACTTTATTCAGCAATATATAGAAAACGATACAATAAAAACAGAGAAAACAGAGATACACAGTCTAAAGAATTAGTGAAACACTTCAAATTCAAATGCATTATGAGTTAACAATATTATTTTAAAATCTATTAATATGTTATACATGCATAAAGAAAAGAAAAATATTACCAGGTTGGTGTATATATCAGCACTGCACAATGAAAAAATGTGTAAGTATACTTCATTTCTTAAGCCATATATGAAACAAAGCTTTGTCAACTTAACAATCAATGACATAGATAACAGACCCTGAGACCTAGAGAAAAAGCAATAACAAATTGTTGCAATCCATGAACAAAGCTGGGCATATATTTCCTCTGAGGTTATTTTTTTATCACCTCACACATACAAAAGTACTGAAACATAATGAGAAGGAGCAAATAGTATAAAACATCATCTATACCCATTTCATGATGCAGTAATTGCACAATATATGTCAGTTGTGTACCTGAGTTGTAATACACATAATTGTACTTCAAATCTTATAATAAACATGTATGAGGAAGCTATGTGGAAACTGCTGTCAGTATAAAAGGTGCATTACTAGGAGACAATGGGGAAAAAGCAGCTGTCTGCACTCGGTCCATATGTAATCTCATGGCATCTTTTAACCATGAGAAGAGACGGGAATAAGATCACTGATGCCTTTTGGAATTTAGTAGCTCAGTGTATCTCATGGAGCCAGTGTGCCGACTGTCATTTTCATCAGTTGCAAAGGGGTGCGTCCCATCACACAAAACAAATTGTTGCTGATCGCACACATAGATCAGAGGAGTAGGAACACAGATGTACTTACTTTGCATCAATGAGGTTTGCCATCTGTCATGTGGGACAGCTGATTCTTGGCAGAGGTTTCTGCTTCACAGCACTATAACAGAACCTTCCTTCTGCTCCCCATCAGCTACGCATAAGGCACCACAGCAGGGTCAGCCGAAATAAGTGTGCAGAAGCCATCAAATCTTTTCACTTATGGTCCCATGTAATTTACCAGTTCACTGAATTCTAATCTGATTGTCCTGTTCAACACTTAATCATTGCAGTCCCTAGAAATCTCCACACTTGACTGGCAACTCGAGGGGAACAATTTCAAGTCTGTAACAAGGACATCTATCTTTAAAGGTGTTAGCTCACAGATTGATAGACAAAGGCACATGAACACATGGTAAACATACATTAGAATGTGGCTATTACGACATATTTCTACTATAAAATGTTTCTATTTTAACGATCACTCAGTAACATTTAGAATTGCAAAATTCAGTCAGCCCACTCAAAAGTACTGTTTATATAGAAAAGAGCTACAAATAGAAGGCATGCTTATGATATAGTTATATCAGCTATACCTTAGCAAAAGAGCAAACATGTTACAGTGCCATACTTTTTGATTTAAATCACATAAAAATGGTTTGTTAACTCCGTTCACATTCCTGAAGGGTGGTAAATCAGCAGAGCTGAATGGCTATTGTGCTGATGTGTTCAGTGTGTGAAGTCAGTCAATAAAAAAAATACATATGCTTTGTTGTCTAACCACAAAAAGAAAAGTCTTTAAAGTGTGCTAATCCAGTTGAACATTTCTCTTTAATCATAGGCAGATGTTATCTGCACAGATCCTAACACCACGGATACCAATGATAAATAATACAAAACTGTCTACAGAAGAAGACAGTTGAGTTTTATAATATAACACATGACATTTTCCTATCTCTTCTCACATACAGTTCAGTGGCAGTGTAATTTTTAGAATAAATGCAAATTTATAACTACATTTTTGGAATGTGCATTAACATTCCCTCTCATTTTGTTGTATAACTGAAGCATGCAGACCTAACCTTCATTGGATAAAATTGCTACTTTATCAGTGAAGACTACTTCTTATGTTCTCTCTCTGATGAGTCAAGGACCCATAGAGTAAAGCACAGGCATGCTTTAATAGGTAATTAACTACGTCAACAAATATGCCAGACCTCAAAGACTGTGTGGCAGTATTTCCTTAATTACATGGCCTCATTCCATCCAAGCTTTTTCATCAGAATAAAACAGCAGTCTAAAGTGCAATAGACAAATGAAAGGCCATGTGAAGTAGTAAATAGGGGTAATCAGCTCTATTTTCCAAATAGGTTCCTTAGCTTTGAACCCGTAGCAAAAGCTCTTTAAAATAAAGTCTAGGGTGCATGTAGTTAAAACTAAGTTATTAAAGAACAAAAATATTTGACATAATTATAATATTGAAGTCTGGGTTTTTCTGCACTCGGTGTAACCATATAACAAAAGTTTGTTAAGCAAAAAATGATGATCGTGTATATGTGCAGTAAAGTCTCAAAGTGAGCAGTAATTAAAAAAAAAATAACTGTTGCTAAGTGCTGAAAATATCTGTATTTATATAGGATGAAGTGGACATTTTATTCTGTCATTTGCAAAAAGCCTTGTCATTATTTTCACTGCAACATGGACTGTAAAACTGAGCAGGTATGTAACTTTTTACAACATTGCAGTACGACTATATTCATGTTGAGGTTATATTTCTGATCCCCTTGTTGAGTGTATGATGTAGGTTCTGAATTTAGTTTTATGCCTTAGTCTCACAACTCTATTAACTGTATTCATTCTATTAATAGCTATTGTAGATGAATAAAGTTTAGGTATGCATGGCACTACAACTGCAATGTCCAATAATATATAGTCTTGCAAAGCACACGCGTGTTTAATGGCTTAAACCTTCTAAATGTGACAGAGAATATACTTTAAACCTGCTAAGCAACAGTTTAGCTTAAGTTTCTAAGAATCCTTTAGTTTAAATTACATCAGGGAAGACAATATATAGAAATCTAGAGAAATGCATAATTATCAATCTTAATTAAAATAATAACTAATCAAAAATAGCCCCTTGCCTAGAACCTTGAGGTCAGTGCAAAGCCAATTATTTTTTTCCTCAGTACTTTATGGCAAATGCAATATTCAGATACACTAAATGTCTTTGTTTAAGCTATTAACACTATAAACAACCCTTAGTAGTTCCCTTGGTTTCTAGTGATACATGACTAGTAAGCAGGTAAGATTTTTATCAACAATAAGGAACAATCATCGTAAGTGACAACTGAACTTACACATATTTGATATAGTGACATTTTCAAGTGCAATTATTACTTCTCGAAATTATATTTTTGAAAATAACGACATTGCAAAATGTTGATGCAGAAAAAAATATCTAAACTCAAAATAATTATACAAGATAAGGTTTATGCCCTTTCTCCAATGGTGTATGACCTTAGAGTTGGTATATATAATAATCAGTTGGTGTGCGGAGTGCAGGGGGGGCTTGCCCCCTGAAAAAACATTGACAAACTGACACTGACAGTTTAGATATTTTCGAGTTTTGCTGTATTTTAGATATTTTGCTTTAAGTGTTTTGACTGTTAATCAACTGATGTTTAGATTAGGTGTACGTAACCTATATATATATATATATATATACAGAGAGAGAGAGAGAGAGAGAGACATAGATATAGATACATAAAGATATAGATAAAGATATAGATAGATATAGAGACATAGATATAGCTATGTTTGTATACACATATCTATATCTATGTCTCTATATCTATCTATCTATATCTATACATATAGAGACATAGATATAGATATGTGTGTGTGTGTATATATATATATATATATATATATATATATATATATATATATTTGTGTGTGTGTGTGTGTTTGTACATATATATATATATATATATATATATATATACTGACAGTGCAGGGCTAGAGGGCAAAAACACTGCACCACATGGAAGTGTGTCACCATATCTCTCATCAGACCAGTCAGTATTGTCTGATTGGTCTCTACATCGATTTAGATGCCATATAGTACAGCAATGATGCTCATGCTGAATGGGGTTGCAACAGATTGTGCCTGGATGATACTGGGGTATATCTACTAATTGATCGTTAGTGCTACTCACCAATTATCAACATGTGAAGGTACTAGCCACTCATGCTAGGCTGTGGAATAGTTGGTATGCTCACCATGTGCAGTGTATATATATGCTGCCATAGCTGCAGACAAAAAAATGCTAGTCTTTGGTGATATGGGGAACCCCTCCCACCTTGGGAACAGAATCACTCATGCTGTACAGCTTCATGATCTTGTGCAGGTGGGAATCCATCTTCAGCCTGTGTTGACAGTAACTGCATAACCAAGTTGGAGAAGGACAGTGCCATTATGTCATCAGGCTGCATCTCAGGTTTCTGTGTCTCATCAACATGAACACCTGCAAAGGTGCCAAAATAAGTTTGTTATTGATCTCATCACTGTAGCAGTGCTCTGCCCTGTGAAAACACAAAACAAACATAGATTTTTGTGACATGGAGTGAACAAGAGTTCCCATGACAAAAATATGCCCCTTTGACATGCCTGTTTTGGATGTCCATGCAGGATGTACCATACAAACCAGGATTCCTTCTGATACTGTCCTGCCAACACTGAATACCTGATGTATCTAAAACAATATATATCCTACAGTTACTTTTGTCAGTCTGTGGTGTCAATGTGCAGTGATCTCTATTGAACTCTATTTTACAATGGACTAACTTGGTTCTTCATCCAACAAAACATGTGGGTGCATCCTGATCATTGTCAACTCCTCCAGAGATAATTTCAGCCCCATGCAGATACACCAGAATCTTTACATGGTATATCAACTTGTTTCTTTGGGGTGGACACCTCCTGTGGATGACATCTCAGATGTTATGGACTGTATCTTTACCTTGACAAATGTAGCATGTTGATAACATGCTTAGGACATGGCTGTAAAGTGTAAGTGTTTACTTTGGCAGCATTTATGTCATTTATGCAATGGACTAGTGTCTACCACATGAGATCACAGAAGTGCTTTTCTGAACGCTCTTCTCTCTCACGTGATACCCATCCTAAGTTCTTTCAGCAGGTCATGATTTTCAGTCTGGCTGAAATTTTCCAACCTGTTTTCTACCTCTTCTTCCAGCCCTATAATCTGTATACTGATAAAATTGGTAGAATGGCAGCTACCGACAAACAAGTTAACTATGTACACCATACTATAGTCCAAGATATGATAGTGGGTGTTTGTGTTTGATAGCCCTAGACAGGTATAGGAATGCATATAACAGGTTGATATGCCAGCAGGTATGTATAAGGTAAGACAAGCGCCTCTAATGCTCACATTTGGGGTCACCTTGGTAACCACCAGTGATATGGCCATAATGCAGTACACTGGAAAGAGTATGAAGGAGTATGAAGACATATTACTGCTTTTTTCAACACCAAAGTCCAAAACATACATTAGATATACTATAATTGTATTTTAACTGTGACAGGCTTGTACAGGGATAGCCTGAAATTGTGCGTTACATTGTTGCCGGTACATTTTGCATAAATGAAACACATGCAGGCACATCCATTCCATTTGCTAGTCTCTTACAATGTAAATTCTAGTAAAAAGTTTATGAAAGGAGACAAAACTTAGCTTATCACAGAGCTTCACCACACAGGGTATCCCCTTATATTCTCATAGATCCAAATATTTATACTACTCCTACTAAAAATGTTACCCAAATATGCAATATAGCTTCCTGAAGAAGTGACGTTGTCCACAAAATGGCAACGTACTTAACACAGTATGCAGGTATATATCTATAGATGTAGGCATGTTAAATCCAGAGGCATTATTATTTATTTATTTATTTATTTATTTCCAGTTTGATAACCGGGGAAGTCCACTGGGCCCGAAAGCCCGTTTTCAGTGGAGGCCCGGGGAGAAAAGCTCCACGATAATACATTACACACAAAAAAAAAAACAGCAGAAAAGATCTAAACTAATACATTACACACAAAAACACACTCTGTTCTAATAGCATAATACTTTAACAATTTCCAAACAAGAATGAGGTGCAATGGGCACTATACATAAGAAAAAGATATATTAGTGCAAGTGTGATGTTAGTAAGTAGGAAAGGAAAGCAAATTATAGATAGAGTTTGAATGCAAGAGCATGGATGCATGAGAGAAAAAAAAGAAGAAGCAAAGAAATTAAAGGAGAGGTGTTAGAAGAGGATAGAAAAAGAACAGAAAACTAATGTTCAAATTGTGGTTGATGTATGTCTGTGAGTTACTATATTTTGCTGCTGTGCACATGAGGCATAAGATGCCACCTCCTACCTTTGCTTGACTCTGACATATCATGACCATGAGATTGGATGTGTGTATATCACTACTTTGTGGGCAGCCGCACTGCAGAAGTCACACAGTAGGTATAGATCATTATCTTCTTTTTATGAAAATAACACCATTGATAGCACATATGGCAGAGAATGGCAGCTTGTGCTAGTGCTTGTGCCTGCATGGTGTACAAAGGAGAGCAACATAATACTTGATCTCCATCATGCCCAGTTCATGACTCTTTACTGGGCCCCCATTGTGGTACATTTCAAAAGTGGGTGCATGGTATGTTTGTCTCACATATGCTGTCTGGCTGCTGGAAAGGTTGTGAAGGGTTTTACATTATGGGTGAAGAGATGATGAAGTATCCAAGACTTTGGTTACACCACTGAGTATGCTGCATGACGGATAGGTATCTAAGCTGGAGTGATGGCCTGCAGCTGTCAACAAGGGAAGAGCAATTACAAAAGGTCTGAATCCTTCAACAGCAAATATTAAAGCAAGCAAAAGGGAAGCCCCTGAAGAAGAAAAGGGAAATTCTAGGTTACATTCCCCTCCTATCTAGGGAGATTTAATGATGCAGGTTCTGAAGAATGAAATACTTATAAGGTGCAGGCACTACAATAAAGAACTCTGTATATTTATTTTGTGGCATTTTTTATATGAAGTATCTTTATGGCTTTGATAAGCTATACTAAACTGATACCTTAGATAGAATTAGGATGTCTTGATAATATACCATTCACAGGAATATGATATAACACAGACAATGGCTGCTCTGCAACAATACCAGAACAATCAGCAGAAGAAGCAGGGATGAAAGGAGAGGAGGAGAAATAATAAAGGAAGGGATTAAAGTGTCAGACCAAACATGGGGTCAGCATGTATGCTGGAGATAGCACCTCTGTCCCAAGAGGTTATGCATGTAGACACTGTGTCATAGCTGTAGAGGAGAAAAAGACAAGCACAGACCTTAAATGAAAGGGTGACACATCAAATGAAAGTGGGGTTAAACGAAGACATAAGTATGGCACAGAAAGCTTTAATCTATGAGGGTATCTGACCAGCATAAGGGAAATAATATGCTATTTGGAAGAAGAAGGAAATAAGCAACTTGTCATTAAATGAGGTTGTTCACCTTCTCAAATAAGTCACAAAAGAGAGACTAGATTTTGTAACCAAACTTTCCATGTTATGGACTAATGTTTTGCTGATATCATGTAGGGGCACATATGACATAGTACAGAAAATGAGTCGAGGCTGATCACTTTCAAGGTAATTTTACAAATAATAATGGAATGTGAATCATACTTTTGGAATTATGTGGGTATTTGGGAAGAAAGTAACTACTAAATAGTATACTTCATAATTCACTTGCCCTCTGAGTAAAAGCAAGCAAAAGTGATTGTATCAGATATGTCCTAACCAGAAAGGTAGCATGGAAAAATATTGTGAATATTGCAAATCTACTACATTAGCAAAAACAACCATTTGTCTAAGAGATATATACAAAGATGGTAAAATAGGGCAATGTGTTATTTTCCAATCGAGTGACAATAGTATGAATAGAAAATGACAAATAAATCAGAAGTGTAAATTAGTGATATCCAAAAATAATATTGTAACTGTTATTCTGACAATTCCAGAGTATACTATTAGGTATTTAGATGTTTGATTTTTCTGTACCTTTAATTATGCTATGATTAATTTCACCCCAGTTGTATTGTCTTTACTATGTTAGCCACCCTTCCGGGTCATTTTATGCCTAGCCATTTTTCTTTTGATGCTCAAATTATCCTATCCCATTTGGTTAGAGATTGGCCTTGTCCATCCCTTGGTCGATAATTATATATCACCCCTAATGACAATAACTGGGACCATACCATACATAATTTGAGGGGACCCATGCATGGGATAAATCATTTAGAAGCAGCTTCTGTCCATTAGTAGTACAAGGGGCAGCCCTGGGGTAAATTTTCTGTTTCCCCATCAAAAGAGCCAAGCTTGAATCTGGACAGGGATGAACTTTGTTTTGTATGGATTGTGAGAATGTTCTAGAGCAGAAGTATCCTCAGCAAGATATACCTGTCCCTCCAAACCATCTGTTGATGTTGAGGAAGAGATTTAGATCTCCAGACTGACTATTTCTGATGAAATTCGACTTGCTGATGTGCAGTAAATCCATCAGTGTTTATCAGAGGATGGCTTGTAAACCAGACTGAGGTCAACAGTTAGTATTCTGTAGGATACCAAGTATAATGACAGGGCAATAAGTCAGTCCATGTAGGACATGTTGTTTAGTCCTTGCGTCCTTTTAGTAAGGTATCTCTGTTGGTGTCCCAGTGTTGTTGCATGTATCTCAACAGATATATGCCAAAGGGGGCATTATATTCAGTGAATGGCCTAATGAAAAATGAGTAAACAGAGACAATGGCATCATAGATCTATATGCAATCCCTTTGTTTATAAATTGTGCAATATAGAAGATCTTTCTTATCACAATGAATGCATGCTGGTCGAAAGATGGGTCACTGTCCACATAAATTAGTAAGGGGTGTACTGCTACTGGGTAATTTCATAGGAAAGATGACTTCCCAAAAACTACAATAATGCATTTCTTGGCATTTAGTTTCAGGCCATGATTTTGGCAAGTTATTTATTTGGGACAAACCTTCCTACCGGGTGGGTAAGTCATCTGGAGATTCAATGATTGCTACTAGCGTGCAGTTATCTGATAATGTAGTCAGCCAGAGCCCCTTTTTATTGGCTTATACTTTGGAAAAATAGATGCTAAACAGGAGAGGCCCCAGCACAGAACCCCTGGAGATTCCACTGGTGACTGGTCTCTTTGTGAAGGTAAATTTCCCTATTTTGATTTCCTGTGTCCATTCTGTGAGCCAGATGGCAACCCAGCAAGTGTCATAGGGCTATATTGCCAGATTATTTCACTTTTCTACTATGTCTCAGTAGAGAATTGGATGGTGCAGTGGTGCAATGGTAGTGTTGTTGTCTCACAGCAAGAGATTCTCAGGTTTGATTCTTGGCTGGGGTGCCTTCTGTGCAGAGTCTGCATATTCGCTCTGCATTCATGTGGGTTTCCTCTCACTTTCAAAGATATGCATCTGGAGCATTTCTCCCTGGGCCTCTGCTGAAAATTGGCTTCGCTCCAAGTCTGACTTTCCCAGTTAACAAATGTTAAATAAAAAAAACTGTGTCAAAAGCTTTGGCCAGGTCAAGGTATGCAGTGTGTATCATTTTGCTTCCATCTATTGTTTAGTGACCTTTTCAGAAAATCAACCATGTTGTGAAAACAATGCCCTGCCCATGATGAATCCAAACTGAGATGGGTTAGTTAGTTTTTCAAGGTCCACTATAGTTAATTGATTAGTTCCAAATTAAGTCTTCCCATAGCTTTGCATATGAGGCTGGTGAGACTTATAGGTCTGTAATTGCCTATGTCTGTGAAGGTCCCCCCTTATGTGAGGAATTAATATAGCTATTCTCCATTCACTTCATACAAAACCTGTATGGAGGCTGAGACTGAACAGTGTTTCAAGGGTGTGTCTAAAGCATGCATTATGCTATTTAATATGCATCTGGGAATATTGTCTGGAGCTAACGATGCAGTATTTTTAGCATCTGATAGCACTTTTAGGACTTGGTCTTGTGTGATAGCTGGAGGTGAGCCAGTTTCAGGTGTATCTTGTGGGGGATACAGACAGACAGATAGAGTTAGGAGAGAGTGGTAAAGATAGAGCTAAATTTATCAGCCAGTAGGTTTGATATATATTCAGCCTCAGTGTAGGTAACATTGATCACAATTATCTCAGTGCATTGCTAAATTGTGCTTTTTGGATTATGAAAATAACTTAAGAATGCCTTATGTTTGTATTTGGCTTTGGTACCTGTTTTAGCCTAAAATTTGACTTTGGTGGATTTTCATAGATTCATAGGTGTGTACTAGGCTAATGGCCTTTACAAGCCTAGCCCATAGAAGTGCCCTGGCATTGTGGTGCCTGGCATTAGTTCCCAGTGCCTGTATCAAGTAAAGCCACTGGAGTGATCCCTGGGGTGAAATTTTTATTTCCCATCCACTCATCAAGATTTCTCTTGAAGAGGGCTAGTGAGGTGCTCTGCTCGATATGTATGGGGAGTCTATTCCAGAGCATGGGCAGTCTTTGGGTTATGAACCTGTCCCTCCAGTTTGTTCTGCTGATTGTGGTAATGAGGTTGAGGTCTCTGGAGTGTATAGTGTGGAGGAATTGGGATTTCTTTAGATGTAGCATTTCTATCAGAGCTGAGTCAGACATGGCTTTGTAAGTCAAGCAGAGATTGCCTCTTAGTAGATGATATGAGACAGAGAATAGCTGGAGTTTTTTGAGTCTGTCCATATAGGACATGTGTTTAAGGTTTAGGATCCTCTTTGTGAGGTACTTTTGTGGCCTCTTCAGCTGTTGCAGGTGTCTAGTGAGGTGCATGCCAAATGGGGCATTATACTCGATGATTGGTCTAATGAGGGAAGAGTGTAGAGAAATTATGATCTCTTTCTTCCTGGATGCAAAACCCTTGGTAATGATATATGCCACATAGAATTACTTTCTGACCACAGTGGCAATGTGGTGTTTGAAGGAGAGGTTGCTGTCAGTCTGTGTCCCCAGATCTCTTAAAACGACTTCAGTGCTCAGTGGGCTCCCATCGATGTGGTAATTAGTAGGAACTAAGTTTTTCCCAAAGGGGATGATGCATTTTTTGGCATTAAGCTTAAAGCCATGGTTTTGACACCAGTCATCTGTCTCAGTAAGACCTTTCTGTAGGATGTCTGCATCACTTGGGGAGTTAATAATGGCTCCCTGCTTGCAGTTTTGTTAAGCTCCTGAGTTGTTTGTTTATTTCATTAACAAGGGCTTTAACATTCTGGTAATTACTCATTTTACTTTTGTTCAAAATTCTTTTCCTTTTATTATTAACCTTATTATAAATTTTATTGTAAATTAAATTCTGCATTTGTGTATTGCTATGGAACTTTTGCCCCCAGGCTTCCTCAAAAATAGCTATTTCATGTCAGAAGTTCGTAATTAATACAAACAAATAATTAACCTAAAAAAAATAAACAAAAAAGGAATAGGATATTAACTGATTTTATTGTACCAGGAAAGACAGTTAAAGTATCAAAGTGCTAAAGTAAAGAAAAGTTTGTTACAGTTTTAAAGAAGGGACAAAATATTTTCAGACACAAAGGTTATACATTACAATACAAGTAAACAGTATTGTTTTTAAGTTTACTAAAGTCAAAAGAAGTCTGAAGGAATGGCATTGAGAAAGAAGTGATACTGGATGTATAGTTCAAAAGTCTAAACATGGACTAAGCACTTGGATAGGCTTATAAAGGCCTCCGGGCCAATAGCCTAGTACCTTCCTATGGTCCTGTGATCCCATGGAGTTATCATATTGATTTGACAAAATACTTTGAATGGAAAGTTTGACAGCAGCAATTCTCAGAAAAAGGGCTCTGACAAAAACTTCCAAAATTAAATATGAGCAGTGTAAAATGATCTGCTAGATAAAGACTATTACTTTATGAAATCAAGAAGAAATTAATCAGTTTGCTGACTGCTTTAAGTAAATCCCAGAAAAACATGAAAACTATTTGCAGAATTTTGGATTCTATTGTTCTTTCACATTGGAACAGCAGGGGCTATACGGAGGAGGTGAGAACTTCAGGTATCTACATGCCAGTGATACATGGAACAACACGACTGGGAGATCTGAGCACATTAGCTAGCTACAGCTGTTTGAGTGCACTAGGAAAGTAGTAGTGCTGGCACTGTCTGATGGCATATCCAGTCTGTAGTCTGACAAGGCATTTGTCAAAGTAATATGATAAACAAGCTACTCTATGGACTTGTCTCACTGCTGTAGAATGATGACTAAGAAACTAAGACACAGACAGTAATACTAAATGCAGTATCATTTTAAACAAGGACGGTTCAATGTGGCTATTTCCAGAGGGTATGATTCCAGAACAAGTACAGAGATGTAAGACCCTCACTACATTGTAGGTGACCCCACTTTGACTAACATTTCAGAAGTGAGCAGGTAGTATATCCTCTCCTTCTTGGGGTGTGTGGTAATCTGGTTAGCGGCATTGCCAAATGCAGATTGTTGCTTGAAAGTTACTATGTTGCATCTGTTAGCAAGGGATGTAGACTTGGCTTACCAAATCAGGTGTGGCAGCTCACTTTACTGAATGTTTAAGTACTCACTTGCATGGGCAGTTATAGTTAGCCTCAACATTGATGTTGCTACCTGCACCAGCCACTAGGACATTGCATTGGAAGCTAATAGAAATTACTGAATTTATCTCATTGGACAGATCTGACTTAAGGTAAAAACACCTCCACTGCTGCTTGAATGATAGCTACCTCTGGCCAGCTATTGCCTTCTACAACATGGATTCCTGGAGTGGTTGGGAAATGGCAGATCATGAGGCCAGTAGGAGCAAAGATTAATGGTCAGCAAGCATGGAGGGAAAAATACCAAGAAAAAAGTGACACTGTCAACAGTCTCAAAGAAAATGCAAATCATTTTTTAGGTATCACATATAGCTGTTATTAGTCCCTATATGACTGGGCAAATGGGATCAGTTTTGACTTGGCAACGCTGAAGTGAGGCCAGACATTTTACGATTTTTATCATTTCAGAAAATAAAATAGCACATTAGTGATTGCTGTGTAATCCGTATATCTGGAATGGAAACTACAGTAAACAGAAAAAGCCATAATGCAATTGCATATCATCATAACAAAAGATTTGATATTAAGAAACCTGTGTAAAAATGTAGGAAAAAATGATAGGATTGCTTGTGACATTGATAAAAAGAAGCCACAAGGAGAAATAATATTATTTGTTTATGCAGATATTTTACAAGACACTGAATAGAAAATCCATTAATAAAGAAACAAAGGCAAATATAAATCACTTTGCAGGAGGTAATAAAAATATGCAGTTTTGTAATAGACACCTTAGTCATTTATACACAACAATCTTGAAAAGCATCTGGAATGAAAGCAAGAAAAAGAAACTTTTATGCAACTCTAATAAATTAAGGAAATAGTAGAGGAAAGTATATTTCACAAAAGCAGATATATGAGAACATGAGGGAATAATTTGAAAACAGAGCCAGGTGATAGCTCAGGGGCAATGTGTGGAAGCAATTATTCCACAGTTAATGCGGTGAATGCATTAAATAACCTTCTTAAGAAGATTGTGGGAAGCAAAAGATGATGAAGGCAATACTGGGACAGAAGTAAGATAAATCTTGTTAGGGTAGGAAAAATCTTGGCCTGCAGACTAACTATAGCACACAGGGGTAAGGGGTATTGCAAGAAAATGCTGGCCAAGTCATCATTCTCTGCTTCTCAAGTCTTTATTTCTGTGTTTGCAAAAGTGAGGTAAAGCAATGTCTAAACATTACTTGATGTACATATTTTGTCTTAAAGCACAGACCTACAAATAATCAGAATCATCATCAGCACCATAAAATCATACAAGAGAGTTGCAGCAAGACAAAGTCTCTTTTATTAATTGCTCATTGTGTCATTCTTGACAGGTTAGTGGTTACTGTGGTGACACACCTTTGTATAATATGTGACAGCGCAAATTTGTCAGTTTTGCATGCCACATCTAATAGGCAATAAACGGTATGGCTTGATGCATACACACTGACTCTGTCTCTAGTACCAGTAATTCCATTTTATTGAGAATCATTTAATATCAGAAAATATATGAACAGCACTGGCCTGGGAATAATTGTTTGTTAGTCACTGACACAGTATCATTCTGAAGAAACACATTCTCTACATAAAAAATAAAGCAGGTGTGTCAAAGTATCAATCGTATTGTATCAAATAACGTAATTAGTAAATGCTGCAGTACTCAAAACAATGACAGTAATAGGGATTAAAAGAAATACAAAAGGCAGTATTACAGATTTAATGGGAATTTCTTCAAAGCATTTTTGCCAGGGGACAAGTACTCCTCCCAACAGACATACACACAAATTCTATGACACCTACACATGCACATACTCATACACATGCAGGCACACATGCAGAAACACACACACACACACACACACACACACACACACACACACACACACACACACACACACACACACACACACACACACACACACACATTATAAGGTGACTTCAAGAAACATAATCCATGAAATGGAAGTTATCAAAAAAGCACATCACAGTCTAAAATTATCAAAAAATACAAAAACATCAAGATCAGCAAACCCTGAAGACTGCTATTATTATAGTATTTGCCCAAGCAGGGTAACATCTGCATAAAAGAGTACACTAAAAATGCACTGAAAAACTATCAACACAAACCATCAACTCTCAGTGAAGTCTTGAGGCCTAAGTAGACAAGTACTGCCCTGCTTGTTCAGTACTCTCTGACTAATCACTCTTGGCTCTTCAAATGCAAAGTGCAAAATAATAAAAAGATCACACTGCATTTAACAAAATACAAATTATTCATGTCCTCTTTTTTCAAGTATACAAGTTATTCAATTTATATTTACTATTAAGTTGAGCTGACTTTACTACAATATCTGTTGCGTTATGTTATATTACTATTGAAAACTGCATTTTATTTATGTTCATTTCTGATATTTATGATCCCTGTAATTATTATTTGTATTATATATCAATTGTACAAATTTTACTAAATTGTTACTGTCCTTTGAAGCTTTTCTTTACAAGTCTATAGTAAAAATGGGCCCTTTAATGCCCAGTTGGACCTTCCTAGCAAAGAGAAATAAATAAATAAATAAACATGATGCTTTAACTGAGCATGCAACTTACATGCTTCTGCATCCTCCTAAAATATGTTCACAGGAAAAACAGCAAAAACACGGACTACGTAAAATAACACACAAAAATATTAAAATTACAATAATGGAAAACACAAAGAGGAGTTGTCCCCTCACTCCAATTACTTGTTTATACTAAATTCACAGCTACAGGGCAGTGCCAAAAGAGAAATGCACATTTACATATCTGTAGTCAGCCTAATAGTGTACACAATTAAAAGTCAGGTAAAATATAAAATATAATTAAAAGCTTTAATCACTAAAGAACTGTGTTTGCTGAAACAGTCAACAAAATGCATGAGTCTGAATATTATATTACAGCACCAAAACTGGAAATATTCAGCATGTCTTCGTCACAAATACAAACACTAACAATTTTGTTGTGTCTCTTAAAATTAGCACTTATTTGGATTGCGGTACTTATAAAGAAGAAGAGTTCTAACTCTTCCCATGTAACTTACATTCATTGAGAATGCATTGCAACTCACAGTCATTGGAAATGCATCTTGCAGTTGATGGATTAAGTGTGCCTTGGATCCCAAGCTATATTTGAACCATGGGCCTTTGACCACAATTTTAAGGCTATTCTTAAATGCATGTATTCTTTGATTCACCTGATTGCTTTAAATTGCATTTTGTGTTTAATACATTAACATTTGTTAGATTGTGTTTTAAATTTGTAGATTTGAAAATTTTTTCGGTAAGCAGAAAAAGAATCCCCAGGATTCACTAACCTTCCGTGTAAGACTAAGTTAGTCTTACACGGAAACTGCAGTCTAAGAGTAAGACGTCAGCGCTCCATGCATATTCATGAGGGCACGCTGCCTCAAATCTAAGGCAAACATGGAGCATGCACGAGTGCAGGGGGCATGTCGGACTGCCGAGCAGTCCAAAAATCCACACCCCTGCAAGTCTCTCAATTGGGAAATGTCAACTGACATGAGCGAGTCTGCTCAAATGTGTACATACCCAACACTACACTCCCCCACATTCTAAACCCCAGTATAATTATAAAATGTAAACCTTTTTTTTTTAATTATTCCCGATATAGCTGCCCGTATTTGCGCGTTTGCAGGGGTTTGCCCATTGCTTAGCTACAGTTAGCAGTTTAAACATCGAAGAGGATAATAAGAAACTTAAATGCAAAGCAAGCAAAATAGCAATAGTGTAGTGGTAGAGCCTTTGCACAAAAAGGAGGCATTCCCGGTTCAAATCCCATCACTCCCTTTCTATTTTCTGTTGCAAATCTGTATATAAAAATAATTCCTGACATTTATCTTTTAAATTTTAGTAAAAAGCATTGAAATGGCATATGTAGTAGTGAACAAATTTTATATATATATATATATATATATATATATATATATATATATATATATATATATATATATATATATATGTATGTATATAGATATATATATAAGAAGGTGAAATGGTTATGCATACTGATGGATGCATAAGTAACGTATCTTAAGCAATGTGAAGTACTGCTAAGCAAAATTTACCAGTATTAAGCATATTTAAGTATAATTGCTCATAGCTTAGCACTGCTTTAACTAGGGCAATAGCTTTGTGTGGAGCTGCGCACCCCCTTTGTGGAGCTGGATGACTGTTGCTGTATGTCATTCTTTGGGTACATAGCCTGTGGTAAGGTTGAGTCTGGACAGTGAATGTAGGTGAGGGTGTAGTTCCTTTTGGGGCTGGTGTAAGACGCAGCCTGGAACACCATCCAGTCCCATTGGTGCTGTGTTCTTAGCTTTGGGGAGGGCTGTTTTTACCTGCATGTCCATGAAGTCTGGGGCTCTGCATTCTTCTGAGATGGACACAGGCCCTTTTGGGGGTGATGGGGGGGAGTTTGCACTGAACTTGTCCCCCAGGATGTGGGCAATGTAAGTTGGTTCAGTGTATTTCTTGCCATTTTGCAGTAGCTGACAGCATATTTGGAGGTTGCCACCTAAATGTTTGGTATAGCTAACGAAGGCTTTGTGGTTGTTATTTTTACATTCCTTGGCAATTTGTCTTTAGAAACTGGCCTTGGATTATTTTATGAGTGATCATTGTGTCTTCCTAATAATGATCAGTGATGCCTTTCCTTTTGTGAAGTTTGCTCTATCATGTGTTCGTTTCCTCCTTCTGTTGTATAGCTTATTTATGGGTGGCGACCACCAGATTGGTTTCTTATTTTTAGAGGAGTGCATCTTGGTTTTATTTGGGATGTCTCAATCCATGCATCCCTGCAGATGCTCATAGAATGCACTTGTAAATGATTCGGCAGATTGTATAGCATTATCCTATAGCAAGGGGGCTTTGGAACTTTCCACTTTGGTCTTGGGAAGTGTGCAGTTTGTTTTTGAAAATGTCTTCACAGTGGTTTCCTTGACTGGGGGGTGAGATGTGGATGTCCAGTGTGATTACTTTATGATCTGATATTACCAGCGAGGGTTTTATCTCTGTTGTGGAACACTGGTACCCCATGCCGGTGATGATCAGGTCCAGTATGTTGTCACCCCTAGTGGGCATGGTGACCAGCTGTTACAGGGCATTTGAGTTGTGACACCAGGTATCTGTCGCTGTAAGACCCTTCTGGAGGATGTCTGTGTCAGCCTTAGAGTCGATTATGGACCACAGTTAGCAGCCATCTGCAAACTTGTTCAGCCATACTCCTCCCATGCCTGCCTGTACCTCTGAGCAGTATCTACTGAACAGGTGGGGACTCAGGACCAAGACCTGTGGGATGCCATTTGTGACTGGTTTAGAGTTGGACATGACACCCACAACTTTGAACATGTGCGTTTTATCTGTGAGCCAGTTGGCACCCATCCTATGACATAGCTGTTAATGTTCAAGCTGGTAAGCTTGTCCATGATTCCAGAGTGGGGAATGATGTCGAAAGGCCTCAGTGAGGTCCAGGTGGGCTGTGTGGGCTACTTTCACCTCCATCTATGTCCTTGGTAACTGTTTCAAATAAGTCAACTAGGTTTAGGAGGCAGGATCTGCCTTTAACAAAGCCGTGTTGTGTAGAGTCCAGTGTCTGGAGGTCCCCAATGTCTCTGTTTATGGGTTCCATGATAATTTGCTCCATAGCTTTGCAGACCAGCTGAGTAGGCCTATAGGGCAATGGTTTCCAGGTTCTGTTGTGGCACCCCCTTTGTGTAGCTGGATGACTGTTGCTGTATGCAATTCTTTGGGTACACCGCCTGTGGTAAGGTTGAGTCTGGACAGTGAATGTAGGTGAGGGTGTAGTTCCTTTTGGGGCTGGTGTAAGACGCAGCCTGGGACACCATCCAGTCCCACTGATGCTGTGTTCTTAGCTTTGGAGAGGGCTGTTTTTACCTGCATGTCCATGAAGTCTAGGGCTCTGCATTCTTCTGGGATGGACACAGGCCCTTTTGGGGGTGATGGGGGGGTGTTTGCACTGAACTTGTCCCCCAGGATGTGGGCAATGTAAGTTGGTTCAGTGTATTTCTTGCCATTTTGCAGTAGCTGACAGCATATTTAAAGGTTGCCACCTAAATGTTTGGTATAGCTAACAAAGACTTTGTGGTTGTTATTCTTACATTCCTTGGCAATTTGTCATTAGAAACTGGCCTTGGATTATTTTATGAGTGATCATTGTTTCTTCCTAATAATGATCAGTGATGCCTTTCCTTTTGTGAAGTTTGCTCTATCATGTGTTCGTTTCCTGCTTCTGTTGTATAGCTTTTTTATGGGTGATGACTACCAGATTGCTTTCTTATTTTTGGGGCAGTGCATCTTGGTTTTATTTGAGATGTCTCGATCCATGCATCCCTGTAGATGCTCATAGAATGCACTTGTAAATGATTTGGCAGATTGTATAGCATTATCCTATAGCAAGGGGGCTTTGGAACTTTCCACTTTGGTCTTGGGAAGTGTGCAGTTTGCTTTTGAAAATGTCTTCACAGTGGTTTCCTTGACTAGGGGGGGGGGTCGGATGTGGATGTCCAGTGTGATTACTTTATGATCTGATATTACCAGTGAGGGGTTTATCTCTGTTGTGGAACACTGGTACCACATGTTGGTGATGATCAGGTCCAGTATGTTGTCACCCCAAGTGGGCATGGTGACCAGCTGTTCCAGAGCATTTGAGTTTTTAAACTCTAGGAAACATTGGGAAAAGGACATTGTACAATAGTAATTCTCCCACTCAATGTTTGGGTAGTTGTAATCTCCTCATATAATGGTGTTTGACAGGACTTTTATATTTTCCACTGTTCTCAGGAATACTGAGTGAGGTTCCTGAGACAAGGTAGGTGATCTGTAGCAGGCTACAATCTGATAAGCAGCTTTACCCACTGTTAGTTGCACTTGCATGGTCTCCAAGGCCTCATGCTGTGCCACTAACCTGAAGATGTGGGTATCCATAAGGTAAATGGATACACCCCTTCCTTTTGTATTTCACTCGTGGTTTTGGGGCCAAAGATCAGAGGTATTGTGAGTGTTTTATGTGGAGCATGTCCAACAGCTCTGTGTTTGACATAGCTTTGTATGTTAGGCAGAGATCACCTCTGAGTAGGCGATATGCGAGAGAGTACAGCTGGAGCATTTTGAGATGGTCTGTGTATGGCATGTATTTCAGGCTGCTAATGCTCTTTGTGAGGTATTTCTGCAGGCTTTCCAGTTGTTGTAGATGTCTTGTGAGGTACATAGCACAAGGGGCGTTGTACTCTATTATGGATCTAGTGAGTGATGAGTAGAGGGGAACAATGTCCTCTTCTATTCTGCATGAGACACCTTTTGTGATGAGGTGTGCCACATAAAAGGATTTCCTGACTACTATGGGGATGTGATTATTACAGGTGTGTCCACTGTCCACCTGTGACCCAAGGTCTCTTATCACACTTTCAGTGTTAGGTAGACTACCGCCTATGTTGTAGTTCATGGCTACAGAGTTTTTAACAAAGGGGATGATAATGCACTTTTTGGCATTGAGCTTGAGGCCATGGCTTTGACACCAAGCATCAGTCTCAGTGAGGCCCTTTTGTAGGATGTCCACATCTTTAGTATTTACAATTATGGCTCCTAGTTTGCAGTCATCTGGAAACTTCATTAGCCACAGACCTTCCATGTTAAAATTTACTTCAGGGAAGTAGATACAAAACAGGACAGGACCCAGGACTGAACCATGTGGTACTGCACTCATCACTGGTCCAAAGTCATACTTGGAGTCTGCTACTTTCACAGTGTGTATTCTGACAGTGAGCCAGTTGGCAACCCATTTTGTGACATAGCAATTTATACCTAGTTTAGCGGGTTTATCTATAATTCCAGAGTGAGGGATGGTGTTGAAAGCTGTGGCAAGATCTACATCGGCTGTGCGAACCACCTTACCCTTGTCTACTGTTCTGGTGACTGCTTCAATGTCATCTATCAGGTTTAGGAGACATGATCTGCATTTTACAAACCCAACATGGTTGTGGTCCAGAGTTTGGAGATCACCAATGTCTTTTTTTATAAGTTGTATGATGATACATTCCAAGGCCTTGCAGAGCAGGCTCATCAGGCTAATGGGGCACTAGTTCCTGTGGTCCCCGGTGTCTCCACCCTTGTGTAGTGGGATAACCGTCGATGTGCACCATTCAGCAGGCACAAAGCCTTAGGTAAGGCTATGACTGAACATGGTACGTCGGTGTGGTGCCTGTTCGTTCTGTAGTTTGTGTAGAACACAGCCTGCAAAGTTATCTGGTCTCATGGATGCTGTGATACTGGCTTTGGAGGGTGTTTTTCTACCTGTGCAGCCATGATGACAGACACTTTGCAGTCTTCCATTATAGAGATGTGCTCTTTCATGGGTGAGAGGGGGTAAAGTTAGCACTGATTCTATCTGCCAGAATGTTGGCAATATCAGTTGGGTCTGTATATTTAGTGCCATTGAGTTGTAACTCAGAGCAGATTTGAGTGTTGCCATGACATGGACCTGTCTGTTGGGCAGAGATCTCCTGAGTAGACAGTATGCAACAAAGTACAGATTGAGTTAAATTCAGTCTTGTTGCGTGGGGCAACTGTCTGAGGCCAGTAATCCCCTTGTTGAGGTACTTCAGTGGTCTTTCCAGCTGCTGAAGGTGCCTAGTCAGATAAATTGCAAGTGTGTTGTGGTACTCACTGACGGGTCTGATGACTGATGAGTAGAGGAAACCTCCTTTGACCTACATGCAAAGACCTTGGCAGTTTGTGGGAACACATAGCATGATTTTCTGACCACTTTGTGAATGTGTTTCTGAAAGTAGAGATGACTATCCACATGTGTCCATAGATCCCTTATTATCACCTCCATATTTAGGGTGTTGGCACCTATGTGGTATTTTTATGACTGTAGCCCGAGGCCATAATTTTGACACCACATCTGTCTGACTGAGACCCTTTCTAAGGATGTTTCTGTTGTCCCAAACATCGATTATGACAACTTTTTTGCAGTCATCCACAAACTTTGCTAAACATAACCCTTGTGTGTTTGACTGTATTTCTGAAAAGTATACACCAGACAGGAGGGTTCCCAGGACTGAGCCATGGGGGACAGCAGTTGTTACCAGCTTGAACAGGAGACCACAATTCTTGCCTTGTGTGATCTATCTGTGCCCCAGTTGGCAATCCATCAGATGATATACATATTTATGCACAGGCTGTTGATTTTGTGGATACGACATGTGTCTGGAATGTTGGCAAATGGCTTTTCAAGGTCTATGTTGGACGTGTGTAGCTCATTTCATTGATGTATGTCCAGGGTGACTGCCTTGAAAACAGTCTAGCAGGTTTGGGAACCATGATCTGCCCCTGACCAAACCAAAATTGGTAGGGTTGGGTGTTTGTAGGCTCCCAATAGCTCTGTTTATGAGTTCCATCATGATGGACTCTATGGCCTTGCAGATCAGGCTTAATAGGCTTATAAGACAATAGTTCCCACGGTCTGTTGTGCACCAACACTTGTGGAGTGTGCCAAACGTTGCTGTAACATATTCAACAGTTTCATATCCTGTACAGAGGGTGAGACTCAACAGACTGTTCAGGTGCAGGGTCTGTTTGTTCTGGAGTTCACTTATGACACAGCTAGGGAAGCAATGTAATCCCATAGATGCCGTGTTTTCAGGTTTGAAAGGAGCTGTTTACCCATTCTATATGTGATATCTCTGCTTTAACAATCTCCAGGTATGATGATAGGGCCTTTTGTCAGTGAGGGGGGGGGGTATGTATGTATGTATGAGCCTGTCTGACAGGATGTTGGCAATGTCAGTCATTTACAGTCTGCACTGACTCAGGACATATATGAGTGTACATTGCTATTTATGACATAGTGGAAGGAAGCGTCATGGTTCTCTATGGACTCCTTCATAGATTCTTTTGCCAGAACATGGATTGGATAATGCTTGGAGTGCACATTGTTTATTCATGATACTGATTGCAGGTTTATTGATCTTCTTTGCTTTTTCACTTTCTGTGAACAACTTAAGTACTTGTGGTACATAGTTTGATTATGACAGGGTTCCAATATATTATATCTGTCTGTTTTCATATAACTGTGTGCACAAGGCAGGATTGGTGAATAGTGACAGGCTCCTGGGGTAAAACATGCAACTGCCAGATATGTGTAGCCCAATGCTGTACTCAGACATAAGTGTGTGAGCATGCCCAGTATGACCTTTCAGCATGTTGCTGACTGAAATCCACTACATTTGTTGAAGTGTGTGAGCATGCCTGGTATAGATATTTATACTATAAGTGTGTGGAAAATCAAGTTGTATTTTTACTGCAGGCTCACCTTTGTGTCATAAATCAACAGGGATTATGCTGTGCCTGCAGGGCTTCGATGAGACACTTTGCATAGACTTATCAACATTTCTACATACAGGGGGGACAGCTATTCTTTGTACATTTCTACCCGGGGGCACACCTGATTGTTACTGTGGGTGTACATAGAATGAGGGGTTCACCTGACACTTATACACATTTGCTAGGCCTGCACTGCTATGTAAGGTACACCATTTCAGTCTGTACTGTTGCCTATTGTACTGGCTTGAGGCATACTACCGTACTACAGATCTTAGAGTCCAATGTCACGTATATTAGATTGCGACTTCATAGCCTACCCAACCCACATCACACCACCTGGCCTGCTGTTCTCTGTCTGCATAGGCCTGTGAGGGAGGTTACCCATATGCCTCTTTAGGGGCATGATACAGCATTTCTTTGTGTTTGCATTAGTGTACAATTGTCCTGCTGTGTCTGTGTCAGTGAAATGCTGTCATGGCTTAGTGGTTCAGTACTGTGACTATAATGCACAGTATCCTGAGTTTGAGCCCTGTCACTGCTTTTTATTTTCATGCTGGGCAGACCAGACTGCTTAATGAACAGTAAAGCAAATATGAGCATGTTTACCTGACTTTGCTCAACTTTGACCGACTTTGCCCGACCTTGCCCAACATTGCTCAACGTTGCCCGATGTTGCACTAGTTAGCGCGGGCAATTTTGTTTAAATATACTAAATAGTGGTAAAAGCTGCATGGCACTGCTTTATATTGCTTAAACCATGGCAATCATGTCTCAGGTGGTGCTGCAGGGCTGCCTATGTCGGATGCACATAGTACACTCCCTATACATGTTTGAAAACAGGTAATGTCAAGTAGGCATCCCTTTTATTTTATGTGCGAGTCAGAGAGAGGTATAATTTCCAGGGTTCCTAATGAGCCAGTGTATGTGCTATGCGTTGCCTCTTTGCCAAGGCCAAGGCATATTGAGTACGCCTCCTTCTGCCTACTGGGGCAGGCTCAGGTTGTTCCTCCTCCGAGTCATGCTCTGCCTGTGATGGCCTTGGCAATGGTGGGGGGCTGTTTGGCCCTGCCCCATGCTGTTCCTGCTGCAGTTGTTTTCACAGGGTCATATTGTGTAGCATGGCACATACCATGACAATTTGGGTACATGTAGCTGGTGAGTACTGCAAGGCTCCACCAGATGTGGCCAGGCACTGGAACCATGACTTCAACATCCCAAACACATGCTTGATTACATTTTATGTCTGTGCGTGTGCCTCATTATGGAGTTCTTGTTCAGGTGTGCGTGCATTTCTGATGGGTGTCATCAGCCACGGCGCCAGTGCATATCCAGCATCCCCCACTAGGTGACCGTCAGGGATGCCCCCATTGGTAAATGTCTGGTACAGCTGCGTCAGATGTCAGATATGGGAATTGTGGAAGCTTCCAGGGCAGCCAGCACACACGTTCAGTATTATGCCCTGGGCATCGCACACAATCTGGCAGTTGATGGAGGGGAAACCCTTGCGGTTGATGTAGGCCCTACCCCGCTCACCAGCTGGTGCTTTGATGTGTATGTGCATGCAGTCTATTGCACCCAATACCTCAGGGTATTCCGCTATTTGCTGGAAAAGACGCATATTGCTGGCCAATGCCTCACAGGAATTGGGGAAATATACATGATCACCGACATGTGCTGACATGGCATTCAGGAACTGGTGCAGTACCCTGGATGGTGATGCCTGTGAAATCCCCATCACACCACCAGTTGGTATTTGGAAGGTACCTGTTGCTAGTATTCTTAGGCCAAAACATACTTTGGTTTCCACTGGGATGGGTTCCCCTCTGTTGGTTCTGTGTGTGAGGCGTGGCCTGCACAGCTCAACAATTTGCTGCAGGAGGTCTCTGTCCACTCTATAGCGCTCCACTATCTCCAGCTCATGTAACCCCTGGTAGGTTACCTTGGGTCTGTACACTCTTCTCCATCTCCTCACTGTGGGTTGCTCAGCAGCATTCACAATAGCACCACCCTCAGCATCGTGCACATGTTGCCTTATAATAGCAATGGCAGCCCCTAACATTTTTTTGTCTGAGTTAAGCTTTTTAAGTTTTCACTCTTTGTATACTGCAGTGTTGCAGTGTTTTTGAGAAAAACATGGGGGAATGTTGTTTGCAGAGTTTTAAGTGCTGGGCCGGGCTGGGTTAGTGTACTGCCTGTGTAATTGGCTGATTCTAATTTATTTCACCTGGCAGCTCTGCTAGTTCTCCTTGGTTAACTTCCTACTACTTCTCTTCCTTCCTTTTCCCTTTCTGTTTCCACAGGAGGCAGCGCCGTGCAAACAAGCACAAACACGTGCACACGTGCGCACACGCGCGCACACAGGCATACACAGGCTTACAGGCACGCACACGCGCACACACAATGTAAGTACGTTTGCAAGAAATTTCAGATATTTCCACGGCGTACGCCTTCGGTTTCTGGGTTTCAGCTAGGACAACTGTAGACATGCCTTTTGCAATACTGAGCAACTCATGTCAAACACAAGCCACTCTGCTCCAATAAGGTTACAGTCTTTCAGACATACCCCTCATGATGTCACCTATCTTCTACTCTACTACTCCCCTACTCCTACACTTACACTCTAGGGACATGGCTCACATGCCAGGGAAAATTGGGATTCACTATCCTTATCCTCATTTGCATAGGATTGCCTACTAATGCTTGGTTACATCTCTCAAACTGAGCTTCCCCCCTTAGCAACCACTACTCAGTAGCCATGTTCTCTTCAGCCTGCCATTCACCTGCATGGCAGAATAAGCTTTTTATTAAAAATGCCTATTTTTGGCTATTTTTTAATTATTTTCTGGTTTTTAAAGTGCCGCACATTTGTGCGGTGCTGCGCTGTGCTTAAACATCTGAGATCGGGGAAGAAAAATAAAAATTAATTTTTATTAATTTTCAACCTATAAAAATGCCAATGGCCTTATATTTGGCCATTGGCATGCTTCCTAAACTGGATGCATCCTTTAGTTGGAGCTGTCATAGCTCCGTTTAGCTATTTGCAGAACGGTTCTTCGTTACCAACGGAGTACATTTCTTCAAATAACACTGCTCTTCCACGGACAGGTTAGTGGTTCCTGGATCAGAAATTTACATAATTTGCATACATTTCAGCAGCAAATTAGGTAATTTGCATACCATAACACTGCCCGTGCAAGAGTAGTTTTAGGAGCTCTCATGCATGCCCCTGCCGGCTATTGCTGAATCGCTCGGCAGACATATTGCCTGTCTGACGTCTTACACTACTCTTAGACTCCGTGCAAGCCTTTGTGAATCTGGTCCAATATATATTAACCAGTTATAAAAAAGTACCCATTTCAGAACATTTCAGTCATGCAAAGACACTCAAATTGCTGTCATTATAATCCTCCACTATTACAATCACGTTATTGACTGTGTATATACATCACATGTCTGATTCTGATAAAACTGGCTGAAGTAAAGTATTCCACTTTGTTTTAGACAGATGCAAACCACTCCTGAAAAGACAAACAAATGACTTCAAACTTTATCAGCTTAGCAGGCTCATTCATATTAATCCGCAAACATCACTCAAACCCAGGAATTATAGCAACATTGTTGACTGTAGTTTCAGATGTCTCTGTCAGAAAAAGGAATAAAAATGGTAATGATCAAAGTCACATATTTCATATTGGTTTTACGCAAGTGCAGTAGCCAAAGTATTCCGTCATATATCTATATCTGTAGCTATCTAACTATATATCTATATCTATATCTATATATATATATATATATATGTGTTCTCACACACACACACACACACACACACACACACACACACACACACACACGCATTAGTCCTACAAAGCCAGATCAAAGACTGTTTAAAATGTCCAGATGATAAGAGCATAAAGTACTTTTATCCACAGAGAGCTCTGCTCACAGCAGTTATAATCACTTTGAAGACTGTGTACACCCCTTACTGATTTGAATTGTGTGTACCTTATTGGTAGCTTTGGATGAACTACATCAATTACCTAAAGATCACTAGCATCAGCAAATAAGCTCCAGTCATCCAGAGCACAGCTTAAAAAGAAGAACATAAAAATATTAACCATATGATAACATATATTAAATGAATATGCACAATCTTTGCAGACATAAAAGTTATCTGAATAACTCTGCATTAAAGACAACTATTACTGATGCAGAGGTTACTGTCAGCAAAAAAAACTTTGTATTTCAGTGCTTCATCTATAAATGCAGTGCCTACTGCCCTTGAAGAATAAAAAAAATGTGTTGGTGATATTGGCATAACATTTCTTGAAATAGATCATCTATGCAACAGGGGATAAATGGCCAACAATGAAATCAGGTTCATAGTTACTAGTTATGTAATCCCGGAGACCCTTAAGGAGTCTAACCCAAACTGACAATTGCTGCAAAGCACTGTCAGGTAAAGTAATGTGCTCAATGTTACACAGCAGGTAAAGGTGGAAAGATTCAAACCCTCCACCCTTGCCATAGAAAGCAGCTCATTAACAAATCAGAGCTTTAGTATTCTGAACTTTATGCCAGACTAATCTTTTTAACTAAATGCTGTAAATTCTTTACAATCCAATCTTGTTGAGAGGACTGTATCAAAGTCATAGGCAACAATGACTATATAATGGATGCTGAAGATCAGAAGGTTTGAATCATCACTCCAAAGTATATGACCTGACAAATGTCAACTCCTTCACAATTGCCTGAGGCTAAAATGAAGCTACTGCTAAATATATATTATTAAAATACAGCACTTTTAGGCTACTAAAATGCAACACATTTACACTGTATTACACAACCCAGGCCTGCTAACGAATTAATTTATTCTTTAGTGCAATGAAGAAAACAAATCAATTAAGAACAATATTCTGCAGCAGCTTTTGTTCAAAAACCCACAAGTTATACAAAACTCAGAAATATTACTGCATACAACATACTATTTCTTGTGAGGGGGAGAGGCGTACAAGATTGCAGGACACCTACATCTCTGTCTTCTCCATTATCAAGAATAGCTATCCCATCTGACATCACTCAGTACAGGTCTGACCTACTTGAATGGCTAATAATGCTGTATTGTTGCAGCATATGCCTTCATAGTCAACACAGCTGAACTATGGGCAAATAGGGCCTTAAGCAAAAGAATGCATCAGGCCCCTGCCAGCCATATCAATATCCCACTGCTGATCATGAAAATAAGGGTAGAACTTGGTTGGGCTTGTAACAGCCCTTGGGGTATTAGCCTAATAACTTCCTATAATCCTATGATCCATTCCTTGGCTGTCTCTCCCCAATTAACATAAAGTTCAAACCAGCACATGGCATTTTCTTCTTTACTTTTACAATGATCACAGAGATTTGGATTTCATTTAAAAGTTTTCTTTCAAATTTTATAGAATAAAAAACACTCATATATTTTTTTTCAAAGCAAAACAAAATACTCTAACATTGAAAACAATTTTAGCACGTGATTAAAATGATCTTCCCTTGTAAATCACATTTAGTCAAACTGCATCTGGCCACCCATTAAACTGCAAGAGAGATGTTGGGATTCACTCCCAAATTATATATATTTAAGTAATAATTAGTGTCTATGAAAAAGGAGCAGGATTTCAAAGGACAAATGTGGAACACATTTGCTAACTGCATGGGACAGGACACTCAATACAAGTGCTCCTTTTCATTAGAAGCCCAGGAGTACCGTGTGGTAAAGTAACCTGGGAGATTCAAACAGAAGACAAATGAAAGTTAAGGGAATCAAACTATGTACTACTGGAAGTATCTCTTTAACCGCTCATTGTCTTACCACAACATGCTAGACAAACTGAAAAACTGTCTATTGATATTGATAAACTGTAATTCTTAGTGATTTATAAAAATAGTAAAAAAAAAATAATAAAGTTAGAAGGTTGCCTGGCAGTTGGTGTGGTGGACTAAGGTTCTTGCCTCCCACACTTAAATTTGAGGGTTTGACTCTGAACATCTCACTGAAGTAAAGTGCTTCCTAACCAGGATATTACATACACATAATTCTGTGCACTCAGCTGGAGAAAAACTTTACCAATGAGGAAAGAAATCTCACTGTCTCTTAGCTTATCCTCCATATTTCAGGAACATGTGTGCTGAGGTGTGTGTTTGAATCTCCAGAGCTGTGGTATGCTTACTTTAAAACATGCAATTTGCAAACAGACAAACTTTGAACTTTTCTTTTGCAGGAAGCGAGCATTGTTTGAAGTGACAGACAAACTTTTTTTTTTTTATTCTGGGGGGGGGGGGGCAACCAGGAGGCAACCTGTCACTCCTTGCTTCTGTTTCCTCCTAAGTCACCACCAGATTGGTAAAAGAGAAAAAAGCAACAGTGAATAAATACCATACAATCTAATAGAATAGAGATGCTGACTAGCACATCAAAGCAGAGAAGGTGACTTAAAAAAAAATGTCAGTTCATAGGTTCATAGGTGATTGCAAGGCTAATGGCACAAGAGCCTTTACAAACCTAGATAATTATAACCAGGATATAACAATATTATATCATGATTGCCCATATATGAGATGGGGTAGTATCAGGGCAGTGGGTCTTTGGGTATTGGAGCTCTGAGTTATTTTACACACTGCCTCTGTCCATAAGGGTCATGAGCAGTATCCAACGGTCATGGGCAGTATCCTGGGAGTGAATTTATGGATCCACATCCATTTACCCAACTTCTTTTTGAAGCGAGTAAGGGACAGGCTTTGTTTTACAAAGATGGGAAGTTTATTCCATAGATGAGGTAGCCTTTGGGATATGAATCTGTCTCCCCAGCAAGTTCTGTTAGAGCCATAAATAAGGTTCAGGCCCATGAAATGTATAACCCTTGTATAATTTTTCTTGCAAATATGTAACATTTTCATCAGGGCTGAATCAGAAAATGCCTTGTAGGTCAGGCATAAGTCACCTCTCAGTAAACAATATGAGATGTAGTAAAGAGATAGAGCCTTTATTTGGTCTGCATAAAACATGTGTCTTGAACTTTGCATGTTTTAGTGAGAAACCTCTGAGGCTGCTCCAGCTGGTGTAAGTGTTTGGTTTAAGTACACGCAGAAGGGAGCACTGTACTCAATCATAGGCCTGATGAGAGCTGAGCACAATGACACTATGACTTCCTTTCATCTTGATGTCATGCCGTCATTTATTAGTTGAGCCACACAGAAGGATTTACTCTCTACCGTCGCTACCTGGTGGTCAAAGTTTAGGTTACTATCTATGTGTGTTCCTAGGTCCACCACCAGTGGGCCTACTTTTAGAGGTGTGCTATCAATACTATAATTTGCATGGATATCTGATTTACTGAAGGGTATGATTATGCATTTTTTACATTTAGTCTCAAACCATGGTTTTGGCACCATTTCTTTGTCATTTTATGCCTGCTTGTAGGATATCAACATAATTTAGGAATTCAGTGATTGCTCCCAGCTTACAGTTTTCAGTGAATTTGGTGAGATAGAGGCCTCCAACACTCGCCTTCATTTCAAAGAACTGTATAGTTGGTATAATGGTTAAGGTGGTTACCTTATAGAACCATGATGCATGGTTTAATTCTTACATGGGGTAATTGGCTAGGCTTAAAATGGCCCACAAGTGCAGTTAGCTTAGTACTAATCTATGAGCCTATACCAAGCAGGAGGTGTCCCAACACTGACCTTTGTAGGACACAGCTAGTAACAGATTTTATTACTGGAAGTTGATTCACCTGTCTGGACGACAAGTGTTCTGTCATTGAGCCAGTTCTCTATCTGACGATGTAGGAGTTTATGCCTAACTCAGTAAGTTTATCTATGATCCCTGAGTGGGTGATTGTGCCAAAAGTTTTGGCCAGGTCTAGATAAGCATTTAGTACCATTTTTACCCTCATCCATAGCCTCGGTGACTTTCTCAAAGACTTCTACCAGATTTAGCTAGCAAGACTTCACTTTGGCAAAGCCCAGTTGGGTCTGGTCCAGTGTTTGGAGTGTTCCTATGTTATTATTTATGATGTCCTTGATAATTGTCTCCATGACCTTGCAGATAAGACTGGTCAAGCTTATTGGTCTGTAGTTCCCTAGGTCAGTTGATTGTTCTACTTTGCGCAAAAGGTTGACAATTGCAGTCCTCCAGTCCTCTAGAACAAAGTCTGTGTGGAGGCTGTAGGGCACTGATAGATTCTGTTCTAAGCTATTTAAGAAACATCCTGGAAGGTTGTCAGGAGCCATGGCAGCTTTGTTTTTGGTTTTAATGAGCACAATACGAACCTGTGCCCTCATAATGACCAGTGGGGGGGGGGTAGTTGTGCGGATTTCTTTGGGTGTGGTAGCAGGTGATGAGGAGAGAAGTCTGAACTGAACTTTTTGGTCAGCAGTCATTTCAGGCTGGCTCTAAGTATTGCCATTCATGATTAATTCAGCACATTACTGAGTGTTTCCCTTGAGGTTATGAATGTAATTAAAAAAACCTTTATGGTTATGTTTGACCTGGGAGGCTATCTTTGCCTCATAGTTTACTTTGGCAAATTTGACTGTCTTATTTGTTTTTCTGGAGTAGTGAGTGCATTTTTTCACCGTTTTTCCCAGTCCTTCTCGGCTTTGGAGAGGATTTATTTCCTTTTGTTGAATAGCCTGCTTATGCTAGGGGTCTACCAGGGTGGTTTAGTTTTGCCAGTAATCATAGGTGTGACTTGGAAAGGTACTGCCTCCTCTATACTGCTATGACTGTGGTTATACAGTACTTTTGTGTACAGATCAGAGTAGGCCTCAGTGTCATCTGTGTTCAGTAGGGCTTGGAAGTTTAATAAGCCATCACTTAGTTTGAGCCAATTGGCCTTAGCAAAGTTCTTAACAGGTTTGGAGTTTGAAGGGTATTCTAGATTATAACCATAATACTAAAGGAGATCATTTTGTGGTCAGATCTTACCATGGAGGAATTAATGCATGTGTTTATGGGTACTAAGTCTAGGATATGTATACAGCTAGCTGGGCAGCTAACTAGTTACTCCAGGGTGTTTGCATTGCTGAAATCCAAAAAAAATTCTGTGCAAGTGAATTATGCTATCTCAGCTTATGGAGGAGTAGTTGAAGTCACCCATACATGTAGTGTTAGGCTGAATGTTAACAGATTCCAGTAGGTTTAGGTAAGAGGTATGGTTTTCCAGATTCATGTTAGGGGATCTGTAGCTAGCAAGGATATGATAGGGGGTCACAGTTATGGTTAGTTGGGCATGGAGCAGCTCAAGCAAGTCATGTAGTTGGACCATTCTAGCAGTGTACTCTTCCTTTATGAACACTCATATATCTCCTACCTTTGTTTTATACTGAGCTGAGGGGATCAAAATGTATGAAAGGCAGTGCAGCCTTTGATAGCTGGGATGCTTTCCATGATTTTGAACCATGATTCCAATACTGAAAATATGTCTGCATTCTCCAGGGTGAGGAGTGTTTCCAGACAATACAGTTTCTACTTTAAACTCCTAGCATTGAGATGCAGTACATTTAGGAAGTCATGAATGGGGTTTTGTTATGCTGAATGGTTTAACAAGTTGGCATGGCCAAAAAAGACACTCTGGGGATAGAAACATTTTTTGTCAGTATCCTGAACCTAACTGGTGATAACTGCAAACCAACTCAGGCAAAGCAAAACAATGCAATCCAGAATACTGAACAAAGTTATGGCGAATATATGGAACAACTGATACATGTAATATGTACCATTGGTTAATGTTTGTACAGAGTACAAGCTGCTAGAATGTTAGACTTAATTTATACAGCCATCACAGCAGTTAAACTCTGCATTTTGTTATTTTGAGTTTTTATTGCTGTGCCTTTCCAGGAAACTCATAGATCTTGTGAATTTCAATATTATGTTAATTCGAACTTCTAAATTTAATCCATACATATAAAATGTATTTGTGTGATATATATATGTATATATATGTGTGTATATATATATATATATATATATATATATATATATATATATAAATATATATATAATGTATTTGTGTGTGTATGTGTGTGTGTGTGTATGTGTGTGTGTGTGTGTGTGTGTGTGTGTCTGTGTGTGTGTATGTATATATATACAGTATATCTATATATATATCTATATATATATATATATATATATATATATATATATATATATATATATATATATACAGGAACATATGCATATGTACACATACATAAAACACATACATATTCACATTATATATACCGATACATAAACATGTTTATACACTAATGCACACAAATAAACCCAACCACAAATACATGCAAATTATTCATATAAATACACATAAATACCTACAATATATATATATATATATATATATATATATATATATATATATATATATATATATATATATATATATATATAGATATATATATATATATATATATATATATATATATATCTATATATATATATATATATATCTATATATATATATATATATATATATATATACACACACATATATATCTGTATATTCATATATACACAAACCCACCCATTCGTGCATGTATCTAAATACACACACACATATACATGAATATAATTATTTAAATACACATGGGCATAAACCTGCACTTGTGCCAATAATCTATGAATAAACACAAATAAAGCACACAACAAAAATGAATATATAAAGCAAAAATATATAATAGCCCCAAACCTGCAAATAAAATGTATATATAGATGCACACATACACACTCACATATTTATATGTGAGTGTGTGTGTGTGTGTGTGTGTGTGTGTGTGTGTGTGTGTGTGTGTGTGTGTGTGTGTGTGTATGCATACAAAGAGAGAGAGATATGAATTTACGTATCTAAAACCAATATATATTTGTCTATATATACATCCATGCAAAAACGTACATATAGAAATATGTGTGTGTGTATATATATATATATATATATATATATATATATATATATATATATATATATATATATATATATATATATATGGGTCCCATTCAGAAGATCGACTCAATAGAAAGCTGAACTTCATATCGTCTATATTATATAATCAACTTTCTGAAATGCCGAAGCTTTTGATTGGAGATAGTGGTACAATGGGGATCGGGAAATTTAACCTTTCCCCCACTGTACAGCAATCTCAGAGATGATTTGTATAATATTCAGGTGGTGCAGGGGGGGGCATGCATCCCTGCAAAAATGCAGATTTTTGTTGTTTTCCATCATCTGACATTATGGAAAGCTGATTATCGGGACTCAGCCATGAGACGTTTGAGTTTCTGTTGAGTCGAACTTCTGAATAGGATCTATATATATATATATATATATATATATGTGTGTGTATATATATATATATATATATATATATATATATATACATATATATCTCAAGTGCACAAATGCACAATCATGCACTCTTTGCTGCCTCCAAATTAATACATAACAGAAACATGTACACAAATAGATCCACACACCCACTTAAAATCATATTAACATGATAATATTGATTAAAAAAGACTACAGATTATCTCTAGTATTCCATTTGAATAATACTTATAACTGAGCCCTCCCTATCAAACTCATGCTAAAATTCAAGATTATCAGATGATTTTAAAACTTCTGGACAATAATGAGATGTAACTCAAAGTCTCATTCAATTTAAATAATACAGCTAGAGTAAAATAGGACTATTAGTTCTGTAAAATTAAAATTAAAAACATGCCATCCTGCCACTCTATTTATTACAGTTCATGGAAAACAAACATTTAACATTCTGGGGGGTGGTAGAACAAGTGCTGGGTGGACAATAACACAAAAAACAAAAGCAACTTAGGTGGGTGTTGTCATATAATAAATGTAACTAGAATACCAAGTTTAGAGCCATAGCTAGCTTATTCAACACCGTTGGCTGGCCCCTTGAAATTGCATCCACCCCCTCCCCCCTTAGACTTCTGTTTACTGAAGAAAGCTGATTGGCTTCATACAGCACAGCATCTAAGCTAAAGAACCCTAGAAAAACAGCCAAAACAAAACTTTGTTTTTCTGAAGAAAGTTCATTGGCTTACTGTTGAAAACTAACTGGCACTTTTATATAATGGCTTCCTACAGATACACCTCTTTCTCCAGGTTTTCAATTGAAGAGCAAAAAAAAAAAACACTGAAGTGCCTTTATCTACCAGCATGTCAGTACAGAAAGAAACAAATTAAAAATTACAGTCCTTAACTTAAAAAGAAAAGTCAGTAGTAAAAAAATAATAAGAAAAACCCTGCACACAGAAGTACTATGATGAGGCCTACACATATACTAAATAACAAGTAATCAAAACCAAGCAGCCACTGTTAAACAAAATGAACAAATCAACAGAGAATCCCAAAATAAAGGAAGGATGAACCCATCTCCTGGAATTGCTCTCAATGCACAAAACAAATAAATCTGACAATGACACAATATATCTGCAACAAAACTGGGAGCTAAAATACCAGCTGTGATAGACCAAATGAGGTTTTGTTGTATAAATGTCAATGGCTCACCTAACTCCTAGTGATGGGTGAACAATAATCCAGTCATTATTAAATATAAGAAGTGGAATTTAACTGCATTTCCAATACTGACAAACCAGTAACACTTTAGCGATTATACTGTGGAGTGTTTTTACTATCAATGTTAGATTATACGGTGGAGTGTTTGTACCATGAATATTATAAAGTTCCACCCAGTAAGTGGTCATGGGGGCAAATGTCTTTGCAGCACAAAGCCCACTTCACTTCTAAACGTCAACCATAATGGCACTTCATAAACAAAGCTTGCAAAATGTTCACATGATGCACAAGAGGTTCTTTTATAAAACAAGTCCAGAATTACCTTCTTCAGTAGGAAATACTCTTTAACTAGGATTTAAAAACATAACATCAGTCACATACCCAAATCACTGAAAAAATGCAGTACAGTAGGCAATTAAGAAAATGTCAAAAGCTGACAATGTTACAAGACTTTCAGCAGTGTGCCATGCATAGTAATGATGGCGCATTGCCGAGGGAGAGCCGAGGAACATGATTATTGAATCTGTGTAGGGGTTATAGTGTTGTGTCCAAGATAAGTAAGACACTCCCTGCACTGTCAAATTATATTATTGCAATGTCATTTATTTATTTGTTTAGTTCAATGCTGTGCCAAGACACCTGAAAGACATCTAAAAATAGAAACCAGATGCACTTAATTATTTACTTAAATGTCATGTTTAAGCATAGCTGAATGGGCTTGCGCAGCAAGGCGTGTTGCTCAGCAGTGCTTATAGGTAGCTCAGAGGTATATATAAAGGTATAGTAGAGCTCCACCTATCCACATAGCTAAATGGGTAGAGTTATGGTTTCATATACAGCAGGTCCAGGGTTTGAATACATGAAAGGTAAAATAAGCATTAATTTTCAGAATATAAATGTTATCAATTATTTTAAATTATGGTTCACTGCACTCCTCTAACAAAAATGAAATAAATAAAATGTGTAATATTGGTATGGCTGTATGCCTGTAGTTTATGTTAAAGGTTGCTGCAGCCAGTTCATACATTCCATGAAGATGTCCTCTGCAGTCACTGCTATTTGGGTTCTATCCCAATGCCTGTCAAGGAAGGCATGATAGTTGTTTAGTCTCTGTACTGTACACATGCATGTCTCTCAAGTGTCACTCTGTCACGTAATGTAATTAGCAGTGCATAATCCGTCTGTCACAGGATTATCATTGAAATGATTGCCTAAATGGCAAAGTATCACTACATCAGTCCAAAGTACACCTTGGTAGTTATATAGGTCCACCTGTTGTGAAAGTGTTCTGTGTAGTTGTATACCCACAGTTATTACTGCTTGGCCCAAACTGTCCCATGCGAATAGGTTGTGAGGTATGTATGTCTACTGCAGCTATAGGGAACTTGTACACATAAAGAAAGAACAGCCCCACAGAGCAAATAGTAGTACTGTTGTCAAGTAAATAGTCTATATTGGCACTAATTCACTATCCCCACCCCTTATCTTCATTTGTTTATTATTGTTATTCATTGGTTATGGTTTACTATTAACATATGTTGTTAAATGAACTGTATTTTGAGGCATGTGTATTATTATTGTTATGTATTATAATGGCTGCATATTGACATATCTTGTTGAATTACCTATTTTGTTGACCTTATGCTGTAACTGCTACTGGTATGCTGTTAACATACTGACTGTTCTGTCATTTATTGTTGTGTTTCACATAATATGCCTTGATATGTAATTGGGCTATTTCCACTGTTCTGGCATGTTGTTATTATTAACTATGTTTATTCATAACTAACCTATACTTATTGCTATACCTCCATCACCACAGCATGTCAGGGTAGGCAGGTTCATGGTGATCTGCCTACCTTGCCTCAACTGGCTGTGACACCGAGTCCTAACATGTCTGGGACCCAGGCCGGTGGTGCCCCCTCTGCTGCCCCAATACTACTTGTGGCATCGAGTGGCACCACCACCACAGGGGACGGGGCCTGGTCTCCCCTGGGAACAGTGACAGAGGGGCTGCAGTCACCCAAGAGCAACTGCCGGTCATGGTGCACAGGAATGTTCATCAGACCTATGAATGTCACATGCACCAGACTGAGAGCACAGTGGCCAACCTGGTGGGGCAGGCTGGCCCTGGTGCCCAGCTTCTAGCATAGCCACATAGCCATTTTTGGGGCACTGAAGGAGCAGTGTTGACTGTCCCATGGGTAGGGAGGTGAGCCACACTGCTGCCATCTGGAGGCACATGAGTCTCAGAGTCCACAACACCCACCCCATCCTAGGTGTCTATCCCCCTCATGTGTCACACACCACCCCTGTCTGCTGTCTTGTCCATCTTGTCTGTCTGCTAATGCATCCTCTCCTACCCAACTTACCTCCTCACATGTACCTATGTCCCAACCCAACATTTCACTCTCTCCTTATAAAAAAAAAAAAAAAAAAAAAAAAAAGCTGAGCACCTGTCCCACAAATATATATATATATATATATATATATATATATATATATATATATATATATATATTGACCCATACATAGCTCTCCATTTTGCACATGTGTCCACTGGATACAACTAATTTGGTACAATTGCCTTGACAACACATTTATTTTGTCCTGACCCCTCTCTCTGGGGTCTGAGAGTCCAAATTCAGCTCCAAAATCTGTCAAAATGCACAGCTGTCGCTGTACAAGAAATGGATAGTATGGTTCTTACCTACACCCTTCCTGCACATCCCTACCTGCTTTACACTATGTTTTCCCCCCTGCTTGTCCCCATTTCACCATTTTCCTATCACCCCCTTTTTCTTTTCTTTATATTTTTTTAGTGCATGTTTGCACGTTGAGGAGCCGCACCACTTTGCTTTGCTCAGCTTAAATGAGCTTTAATGTGCTTTAATGAGCTTTAATGATTAAATGTGTTTATTACAGTATTAGTCACATGTAGAAAATAAACACCTCTTCCAAGTCTCGAACCCAGCCCTTTCGCAACTACAGCACACTGCATTAACCCACCCTGCTACACAGGTCTTAGGTTAAGTAGGTGTTTCTAGTAAAACACACTGATTGCTACCTGCAGTTATTAAACATGCAACTACAATAAAAAGATCTAATGGGAAAAATAAGAGTATACCTTGTACTCTGATGCAATAATACACCAGTGGACAGCCAAAGACATAATAATGGATGTAAGTGAGGCCTTTGATAGCAGGTATATGTGCCTTTTTATCAGCAACTTGGGGAAAGACACCTGCTAAGGCAGCAATGGCAAAGTACATGCACAACTGGGACCTTGGTGCAGAAATACACCAATATAAAGCCATGCACATACTCATGGATGCAGAAATGTTTCACACAGGCTGTATATGTGCACATATATCTGGTAAGTACAAATGTATTTGCAGTGATTCAAAAGCTCAGTGTGTTAAAGTCCTTGCGTGCAGCATATTTTTTCACACACAGTCCTGAGTTCAAATCCAGATTCGTGTTGCAGTTCAATTACATTATTTTAATGACAGCAAGTAATGACTGTGTCATGCATGCATAATCCACACAGTTTACTGCTAATTAATGAACTGCTACCCAGTGTTGCAAGTCAAAAACCTGCAGGTAGGGATACACTGCATATGTCTGTATAGCCTAACTATATGTTGCCTGCTACTCTGGTATTGGCACTGTTGAATAACAGATGTTACTTAATCACATGCCTCAACTGGAATGTAAAGCATACACTTACCCTAGCTCTGCCATAATGACAGGCCTGACACAGCTACCACACATGCACATACAGCTTACTGTCCTCCAAAGTGTTCACACTCCCCACTATGTGTTCTAGACTGCAGTCTGTAGTATACACAGCTGTACACAAAGGTAGTTGCTACAGACCTACCATACCCCAACCCCCTAGAACAAGGAATCTGGACACAGCCATACTTAATGTGGGGACAAAGGCCCAACATTAGGGACATGTTTTGCAGTGTGCTGTTACAAAGATAGTCAGGTAATAGAATAACAGCTATTGCAGTAGCATGCATATTCTGATGGGTATAATGTCTGACACTCAAATGTGTGTATTTCATTAATGACATGAACCCAGAATGATTTGCCAGTGATTTGACAGATGACCACAATGTCATAGGACAGTGACCACATATATTAGGCAAAACTGTGGACATACTGAATAAATCTCTGCAGTTGACAGTTATGATACCTACCCTCTGTGATGCTGTAGTCTCCATACCTCAGTACTATCCATCTGAACAGCTAAGAAAGGGGCCCAGTTATACATGTAGGCCTTATATATTGCACTGTGGTAGCATGGCATTGGCTAATGATACTCCAATGCAGCTGTTTTGGCTGCAATTAGCATATCAGAGCCAAACAGACATATGATTAGCGTTATGGATGCAGCACAGTCTGACATCCATACTGGGGACACACTGGATCAGTTCACTGATGCAGTGGACAGATGGTGGGCTGAGACAGTGTCTGTGCTGGACCACACATTGTCTGTGCCAGAACATCTGGTTAAAGTTGGGTGTCAGACATGTGGACGTAGGTCAGCAACACCATCTGCTGAGAGTCCACGTGGTCATGCACTCTCTTGCTCCCATAGTGGCACTACCTCCAGCACTATAGAGGGAAATGTGCTGTCCACACCATGACATGGCAGGCCATGGTCATGTAGGCCTGGGTGCTCCCATGAGGGACACACCCCCAGCAGACAGCAGTCAAGTACTAGCATTGCATCTTACCTTGGGCATGGTTGTGCCAGTGCTACTTCTGGCAGAGCTAGTTCCCATGTTCATGGCCAGAGATGGTGAACTTCCCACTCTACCATTTATGGTCCACACTTGTCCAACATGCACATGTCTAGAGCTAGCACTGGGCTTGACTGAGTACATGCACACAATCAAACTCTACTGTCACATACAGGTCACCTACAGATACAAATGGCACCTCTCCATAGCCGATCTAACCCCCGCCCCTCTTGATTCACACACATGCTGTCAACAGTTTGGCACAGTCTAGACATCTGGCACCCCTGCACCACACCCTCTTCATATGATGATACCTGTGCCACATCCCTGCCATCCATGCTATCAATGCAGGGAAATGCTGCTATGTGTCTGCTGCACAGGGTGTCTATATTACTTGACATGTAGTTGTGTAGTGCAGTATTGTTTTGCCATGCCACCTGTTGTGGGCAATAACAGGTACTGTATGCTGGCATGTGTCATGACTACACACCACAGCTTGTGTATCTTTATTGCATGATGTTGGACTGATGGTAGTGTTTCAGAATGACAACTGTGTCAAGGACCTGTGTATAGTTTTCTTTCCAGGAGTCTAAGGGGATACACTATGGGCACATGGCAGCAATACAGTGGCAGAGGATGGCATGGCAGCACAGCAGACTTATGATGTCAGCAAGGCACAGCAGTATATGGGCATGGCTTCCTAGATGCATATGTGTGGAACAGTCTATCAGGGAAATTGGGGGCAGTCCACTTATTCATGCATTCATACTGCGTGTGGTTGGCTATCATTCCTACATGGCACATGGGTTGTCCAAACATACAAATCTAGAAGGTGTGGTGATGATGTTGACATGTCTACAAATATCTTATGTCTGGGTCAGACAGGTGGAGGACATCAATTATGATTAAGTGTAGGAAGGCAATGCAGGGCCAACACCTAGTCACAGGGCCAGAGGATAGCCCATAAGGGCATGTCTGTAGCGCTGCACAGGGATATATTTACACACATACACACAGGGTTGGCTGCTGTGAATATTGAACCCATACCTATTTACTGTTACACAGTACAGCTTGCAGTAATTATCACATGCACCACAGAATATCTGTGATATTAGATTGTCAGCCAGCACTCTTTAGGTGGATGACATCAATGGGCCTTGTAGAGGAGGGCAATGTAGAGGCCAGCAGCTAGTCACAGGGCATAATGCATAATCATTGCAGAGAGATAGCCCATATGGGCTTTTCTATGCAAGGGGATATATTAACACACACACACACACACACACACACACACACACACACACACACACACACAGGGGCTGATGTGAGATTAGAACCCCTACATGTCTAGTATTATACACTACAACTCATAGTACGTATTGCTTGTGCCATGAAGTTAATCTGACAGTCGATTGTCAGCCAGTGCTCTTAAGGTGTAGGACATCAGCAATCCTTAGAGGAGGGCAATTTAGAGGCAGGCAGCAAGTCACAGGGCATAAAATGCATAACCATTACAGAGAGATAGTCCCTCTGGGATTGTCCGTGGTGCTGTAAGGGGATATACTACCAGACACACACACACACACACACACACACACACACACACACACACACACACACACACACACACACACTCACACACACACACACACACACACACACACACACACACACACACACACACACACACACACACTGGCTGATGTGAGATTAGAACACCATACCTTATAGCATTACACAGTACAGCTCACAGTGCTTATCACTTGCACCATATAGTTTATCTGATGTTAGACTGTCAGCCGGCACTTCTAAGGTGGACAACATCAGCAGGATTTGTAAAGGAAGGTAATGTACAGGCCAGCAGCTAGTCACTGGTCCACAAAATGCATAACCATTGCACAGAGATAGCCCATACAGGCTTGTCCGTATTGATGCATGGAGATACATTTGCACACACACACACACACACACACACACACACACACACACACACACACACACACACACACACACACACACACACAGTTGGCTGATGTGAGATTAGAACCCCTATCTACAACTGCACACTATAGCTTGCAGTATTTATCATACTCACCATATGTTACATCTGTTGTATATGTCATTGCAGGCATAGTACTTCTGGAGTGTGCAGAGTAGCTTTGTTTTAGCATGTGTGGCCTGCAGAGTGACATTGCTTGGTACATTTAGTGTTTTTAGTGCCCTAGGAGTGGTGTACCTGTCACTATCTCTGTTATGCCTGTACAGATAGCAGTATGGCCATATGTGGCTGGTTGCAGTTAGATAGGAAAACATGTGGCCAGGAACAATATGGTCTGTCCAAGGCATATGTTGAACCATTGTACAATACAACACCTGGTCACCTATGTCTGTCTACAAGATGACATTCCACAGGCACAGGGGGTCTCTGAGTGAGTCAATTATGTACTGTCACAGCCTTGGTTTGGTTGCTTTGGCAACTGTTTTGATGTGTGAGTGCAGATAACCTCAGCATTCTGAGGGTATATGGGGAAATCCATACACCCCCCCACACACACACACACACACACATATATATATATATATATATATATGTGTGTGTGTGTGTGTGTGTGTGTGTGTGTGTGTGTGTGTGTGTGTGTGTGTGTGTGTGTGTGTGTGTGTGAGTGTGTGTATAACAGGGATATCCCTATAAATGTTGCTGTGTGTGTACATTATGCATATGACTTCTGTAGATACAAGTTCATAGGATCATAGGTAGGTCCTAGGCTATTGGCCCAAGGGCCTAAGTAAGCCTAGCCAACAAGATTTCCTGGTTTATGCCACCCAAGAAAGTTAATTTCCTGTGCCCCTGTCAAGCAGAGTCACAGAAGTGATCCCTGGGGTGTTTTTCCTATTTCCCATCCACTCATCAAGATTTTTCTTGAAGAGTGCTAATGAGAAATTTCGCTTGACATAGATGGGTAGCTTGTTCCAGAGTATAGGAAGTCTCTGGGACAGGAATCTATCCCTCCAGCATGTCCTGTTTATTGTGGTGACAAGGTTTAGGTCTTTAGAGCATGTAGCTTGGAAGGATTGGGATTTCTTTAGGTGTAGCATGTCCAACAGCTCTGGGTTTAACATAGCTTTGTATGTTAGGCAGAGATCTCCTCGGAGTAGGCTATATGCTACAGAGTAAAGCTAGATTCTTTTGAGATGGTCAGTGTAGGGCATCTGTTTGAGGCCAGTAATCCTCTTTGTGAGGTACTTCTGTGGCCTTTCCAGCTGCTGCAGATGTCTTGTGAGGTACATTCCAAAAGGGGTGTTGTACTCTATAATGGGTCTAATGAGTGCCGAGTAGAGGGGAACAATTACCTCTTTTTTCCTGGATGAGAATCCTGTTGTGATGAGGTGTTCCACATAGGATTTCCTGACTACTGTGGTGATGTGATTATCAAAGGAGAGACTACTGTCCACCTGGGTCCCAAGGTCTCTTATCACACATTCGGTGTTATGTAGACTGCCGTTTATGTGGTAGTTCATGGGTACAGAGTTTTTACCAAAGGGGATGACAATGCACTTTTTGGCATTGAGCTTGAGGCCATGCCTCTGACACCAGGCATCTGTCTCAGTGAGGCCCTTCTGTAAGATATCCACATCATTTGGGGACTCGACTATGGCTCCTAGTTTGCAGTCATCTGTGAACTTCGTTAGCCAGAGCCCTTCTGTGTTAGCCTATACTTCAGAGAGTAGATATCAGACAGGAGAGGTCCCAGGACTGAACCCTGTACTCCACTTGTCACTGGTTTAAAGTCAGATTTGGAGTCTGCAACTTTTACAGTGTGGGTTCTGTCAGTGAACCAGTTGGCAATCTATCTTGTGATGTAGGGATTTATACATAGTTTAGTGAGTTTAGCTATAATTCCAGAATGGGGGATGGTGTCGAAAACCTTGGCAAGGTCAAGATAGGCTATGTGAACTATCTTACCCTCATCTATGGCTTTGGTGACTGCCTCAAAGAAGTCGATCAGGTTCAGAAGGCGTGATCTGCCTTTCACAAATCCGAACTGGGTGGGGTCCAGAGTTTGGAGGTTACCAATGTTTTTGTTTATGAGTTCCATGATAATACATTCCATGGCATTGCAGACCAGGCTGGTCAGGCAAATTGGGTGATAGTTCCCAGGATCAGTGGTTGCTCCCCCTTTGTGGAGTGGGATAACTGTTGTTGTGTGCCATTCAGTGGGCACAAAGCCTGACATGAGACTATGATTGAACATGGTGCTTATGTGGGGAGCCAGTTCGGTCTGAAGTTCATGTAAAATACAGCCTGGGATGTTGTTTGGTCCCATGGATGCTGTGTTTTTGGTTTTAGAGAGTGCAGCTTTTACCTGCATAGATGTGATTACAGGGACTCTGCATTATTCCTATATAGATATGGGCCCTTTAGGGGGTGAGAGGTGGGTAAAGTTAGCACTGACCCTATCTGCCAGGATATTGGCAATATCAGTTGGTTCTGTAATTTTTGTGCCATTGTGCTATAACTCAGCGCAGATCTGGGTGTTGCCATTGAGATTCTTGACATAGCTAAAGAATGCTTTGTGGTCGCCCTTAGAATCAGTGGCGATTTTGTTTTCATAGTTAGTTTTGGAGGATCTTATAAGGGATCTTAGTTTCTTACTGATGCTGACCAGGGAGCTCCTCCACTCATGGGATTTTACTCTCTTTTGCAACAGTTTCTTCCTTCTGTTGTAAAGTTTGTTTATGGCAGGGGAGCACCAGACTGGTATCCTTTTTTTGCAGGATAGCATCTTGGTTCTGTTTGGGATTGCATGATCCATGCACTCATGTAAGAGCTTATAGAGTGCATTTGTGTAGGATTCAGCAGTCATAACTGTATTGTCCGTCTGCATGGGTGTCACGAAGTTTACCACTTCCATCTGAAGAAGCATGAAGTTGGCTTTGGAGAAATTTTTTACCGTGGTTTCCTTAATGGTGGGTGGGGGCGGGATGTGGATATCTAAGGTGATTAGCTTATGGTCAGATCTGACCAACAAGGAGTTGACTTCAGGTGTGCAATGCCAGTAACTCATATTGGTAATGACTAGGTCTAGGATAAGGTTGCCCTGGTGGGGGTGTGGATAAGTTGATCCAGGGCATTGGAATTTATGAATTCCAGAAAGCGTTGAGCAAAGGAGTTGGTGCATGAGTAGTTTTCCCAGTTAATGGTGGGGTAGTTGAAATTGCCCATTATTAGGGTGTTTGGTTGAACCCAAATATTTTAAAGTATATCAAGAAAAGAGGAGTGGGAATTCTGAGGCATAGTGGGGGATCTGTAGCAAGCTGCAATTTGGATTGCAGTATTGCCCAGAGTTAGTTGCACTTGGATTACCTCTGCTGCATTATGCTGCGCAACTAGCCTGGAGGTGTGGATATCCTTAATGAATATGGACACACCTCCGCCTTTGCTATTCTGGTCCAGGTTAGATGGCCGAAAAGTGTGGCATGAGTTATAGCCTGGTAATGCAGGGGTGCTCTCTAGAGCCTTGAACCAGGTCTCAGTCACTGCACAAATATTGATGTTCGCCATTTTAAGTAGTGTCTTGAGTGAGTACATTTTTAGATTTAGACTTCTAGCACTGAGTAACATTACCCTCAGTTTTTGCTTGCCTGTTCCTGTTATGGTGGTGAATTTGTCATTTGTACCTTGCCTAAAAAAGGCACTATAGGGGCGGCAAGACCCTTAGCCAGTATCCGGAATCCCAATGTGACAGGTGCAGGCCATCTCTGGCAAAGCATCATGGTCTGTCGACCATGTCGTCCCAGGCAGACAGTTACTGGATCCCCTTAGAACGACACCAGAAGCTTAGCCAATTGTTGAAGTCAATCATTTTGTCCTTGCCCTGCGGTATCATTCTGGGTGATGGCAGGATGCTACTCAGGGCTAGGGTCATACCTGCCTGGGCTACAAGATTGGAGAGCTCTTCCATGTCTCTTTTCATGCAGTCCAAGAAGGTACATGTCAGGTCATTCACACCAACATGGGCAATGACAGAGTCATATTTGTACTTGTTGTGGAGTGACCTGAATGCATAGATAATGTGGTGGATCCTGGCACCCGACAGGCAGCTGACAGCAACCTTCTCCTTGTTTAGCCTGGTGAGTGGGACATCAGTGTGCCTGACTATAGAGTCACCTATGACTAGTGTGTTGGGTACATTGATTTGCCTTATGGGCTGTGGTTTATTGGCACACTGAGTCAGTGGGCTATGTGTCATTTGGGTTGTGTTGGGGGTGTAGGTTGCTTGTGTATCTGATTTGGAGGTCTCTGTTGCTTGAGCAGATGATTATTGAGAGCCTCTGTGAATGTTTTTCTGTTTCTATGTGTGGATTTTGGTGGTGTAGGTTTAGTGGGACTATGTGATGAGCATGGTGTGGTGAAAGTGTTTACCTTCTCCTCTTGACTGTAAAGTTCAGTCTTGGTTGGACAGAGCTTTACCTCCAGTTTGGCTAGATACACTTATCTTTCACAGGTTGTGGTGTTGGGTGGTAGGAGGAGAGGGTTGTCTCTGTACATGAGGCAATTGCTACAGTGCCCCAAGATGCCCAGATTCATCAGATAGACAGGAGAGAACACTGGGAGCTGACCCTTGGACATGCCTGAATAAAAAACTACTTTCCTCTAGACAAGTGAGGAAAGTCAGTATAAGAGCTGTTTTTCTCTAAGCAAGTGAGGAAAGTAAGTACAAAAACTGTTTTCCTCTAGGTAAAGAGGAAGGTTGACTGCTGTAGTAATTTGCAGCTTATATAGTGCTAACAACAAGTTCTAAACAAGTGCTGAGAACGAATGAGCAAATTCAAGTGCTAAAACTAAGAATCTATACCTGGATCTTGTGGTAGATAGGCTCCCTAGTGCTTACCATTCCCACTGATAACTAGAATGCTTCTTTCCAACATAGAAAGGATTTTGGGGGGGGGGGGCTCATAAGCTTAAAAACAGTCCTGGATACAGCAAATCTGTACCTGGACTAGACTAGTTACAGGAAAGGTGGAAAACAAGTGCAAACATTGGCTTTTAAACCAGAAAGTTGAAAGAGATGGAAAAACTGCCCAAAAGGCCAATAAATTACAATTTGTGAGCCAGAAACCACTCTTGTGGTAGATAGGCTACCTAGTACTTACCACTCCCACTGATAAGCTAGAAGGCTTCCCCCCAACACAGAAAGGGTTTGGGCTCAGAAGCTTATAAACAGTATTGGTTATAGCAAATCTGTATCTGGATTAGACTAGATACAGGAAAGGCAGGAAACAAGCTTAGAAAAATTTTTTTTGGAAAGTGGAAAGGGAGAAAAGAGAAACAGAAGATAATTCAAAATTAGGGACATAAGTGGCTTGCCCTTCACAAATGTTCTCTCTGTATTAGGTAGAATGAGCTAGTGACACTAGACTAGAATAGAGTTGGGATAGAGCTGAACAGATGGAACTGCTAGGAGTGTCTGAAGTCAAAATATGATCTCACTGTACTCGGTTGAGGGAGAAAATGAGCTAGACCCAGAAGGTGTGTTCAAACACAAATTTACAGGAGGGGTGGCCAGTTCCAATGCCACCAAGATTAATAACACAACAAGACCAGGGAGGGTGGGTGGTAACCTAACTTCAGAGACAGAGAGAGACCACAGTATTCTACGAAACAATTAAAAAGAAAAATAAATAACTACAGAAAGACACAGATTACAATATTCAATGAAAAAATTAAATAGAAAAATAAAATGCAGTACAATCTTTAACACTGCAAGTTTGTACTTAACTCAGCTAGTAATGCAGTTGATTGTAGGTATGTAGCAGAAGCCAAACAACTCAGATATTGAGCAGTAATAAATTCAAAGATATGTGACTAACACTTATAAATACAGAGAAACCCTCTAGGCTAAGAGTTTAACACTGAATATCAACGAAGTGAAACACAATAGCCCCCACTTACTGCAGAGACAGAGAGAGAGAACAGCATTCTATGAAACAATTAAATAGAAAAATAAATAACTACAGAGAGACACAGACCACAGTATTCAATGAAACAATTAAATAGACAGTAAAATAAAATGCAGTACAATCTTTAACACTGCAAGTTTGCACTTAACTCAGCTAGTAATGCAGTTGATTGTATGTATTTAGCAGAAGCCAAACAACTCAGATATTGAGCAGTAATAAATTCAAAGATATGTGACTAACACTTATAAATACAGAGAAACCCTCTAGGCTAAGAGTTTAACACTGAATATTAATTAAGTGAAACACAATAGACCTCACTTACTGCAGAGACAGAGAGAGACCACAGTATTATATGAAACAATTAAATAGAAACATAAATAGCTACAAAGAGACACAGACACAACATTCAATGAAACGATTAAATAGAAAAATGAAATGCAGTACAATCTTTAATACTGCAAGTTTGTACTTAACTCAGTTAGTAATGCAGTTGATTGTAGGTATGTAGAAGAAGCCAAACAACTCAGAAATTGAGCAGTAATAAATTCAAAGATATGTGACTAACACTTATAAATACAGAGAAACCCTCTAGGCTAAGAGTGTAACACTGAATATCAATGAAATGAAACACAATAGCCCCCACTTACTGCAGAGACAGAGAGAGACCACAGTATTGTATGAAACAATTAAATCGAAAAATAAATAACTGTGGAGTTTCTATGTATTATTGTAATGTAATATATATATATATATTTATATATATATATATATTGGTATTATATGTATATGGGGTACATATTGACACTATGCTTGCGGGTGGAGGATAGAGTCAGACAGATATGTAGAGGTAGCTGTCTGTATGTTCAGATGTATTTCCACAAAGCAGGTCTTTATGAGTAAGAGGCAATAGACTTCGACTCAAGTTTGCTAAGTGCAGGAGCATGCCCAGTGGGACTGTCAGTACTTACCATGTGACTCCAGGTCCGAGCTACCTGCACTCTAGGGTGGGATTTTATGTGCTACAGACATTGGCAGCTGCACCTGTTTCCACAGTACAGTACTTCTCTGACATCATCCATTGCATTCCCTGGCTGTGTGCTGTAATTAATATGTGACTAGGGTACATGATGTAACACCACATACAGGATGACAGACTGCATACCACTAACTGTACATACTGGGTATGCCTGCATCTGCCTACAGGGACAACCTCAGGGTTTTCCTCATCCAAGTTTCCCTGTGAGTGTGGCTGTGGTGACCTAGGAACTGGTGGGGGGCTGTGTATTCTTTCCCTTCACTGATCCTGCTGCAGCTGTTTCTGTGGGATCATATTATGTAGCATAGCACATACTGTGAACACGTGTGCACATGAGGTTGGAGAGTACTGCAGGGGTCTACCAGATATATTGAGGCACTAGAACCATGACTTCAGCAGCCCAAACACTTGCTCTATGATGTTCCTAGTTTGTGCATGTGCTTCATTATGCCATTGTTTGGTAGGTGTGTGTGCATTTCTGATAGGTGTCATCATCCTCGGTTGCAATGCATAGCCTGCATCCCCGAGTAAATGGCCCTGTGGGATATCCCCCCTAGCAAACATCTGGTGCAGCTGTGATGCATGCCAGATACAGGAGTCATGATTACTGCCAGGGCTGCCAGCGCACACAATCATGATAGGCATTGCACATGACCTGGCAGTTGATGAACTGGTACGCCTTGTGGATGAAGTAGATTCTACCCTCCTCACCAGGTGGTGCCTTGATGTGCACAGGACTGCAATATATGACACCCAGTACCTCCGTATAGTGTGCTACATGGTAGAAGTGTCACATACTGCTGGCCCTCACATCAGGGGTGAAGGGGGAAATATATTTGCTCACTAGCATGTGGTAGCATGGCATCCAGGAACTAGTGGACTACCCTGGATGCTGATGCCTGTGAGACCTTCACCATGTCCCCAGCTGGTCTTTGGAATGTACCCATAGCTAGTATCCTAAGAGCTACGCATACCTTTTTTTTCCACTGGGATGGGTTCTGCTCTGTTGGCTCTGGGTCTTAGTTGAGGTCAGCAGAGCTCAGTGAGTTCTCGTAGTCTGTCGCTGTCCACCCTGTAGCACTATACAATCTCCATGTCATGTAGCCCCTGTAGGACTAGCTTGGGTCTGTACACTTTTCTCATTCTCAGTCTAGGCATATGGTCAGTAGCAGCAGCAGCAGCATTGACGTCAGCATCTAACACATACAGATGTAGCACACCTGCAGCAGTCTCTAGCATTTCTTCAGTTAAAAGACCCAAGTCTGTACTCCACTTGTGCAGAGTATGGGGGTGAAATCAGATTGTTGGGTTTCTGCAACATTTATAGTGCTCTGCTATAGGTGCAGCCTTTGTGATTGGTTACCTATGATGCATTCCAGCTGCCAAGTACATCATTAAGGGCTGTTAATGGTCCTAGTTTAAGTGGATTAGGGTTCATCAGTAATTAAGATATCATTGCCTTTCTCAGCTATTTTTTTTTTGAACAGCCTTCCTTGCTGAGAATTGTGGCGCACCATGCAAACACGTGCCATGAAGGTAGACAGTGCTCAGCACTGAGTGTATACTCCCCTATGAAAGGTGATGCTCAACACAGCGGTGCACCATACAAACACATTCAAATCAGATGAAACACGTACCCAAAAGGTAAACAAAGCTTAGCAGACACTGTTCACACCCTCCTACTGATCAAAGCGCCGCACCATGCAAACAGGCACTGCTAATACCCAATTTGTTTACAAGTCCTCAGACACACACCCCTTTGATGTCAGATAACTTTTCTGCGAATACTAACATGGTTCTGTGCCTCCATGGATGGGATCTGCATACACAGATACCCATTTGTGCTATTCAGTAAACCCAGCTCATTTGCATAGAAATTTAGGCACACAACCTGGAAACAACACATTCTAGGCACTGCCTCCTTAGCAACAGAGTCATTCCACCATTGTACATACTTCACGGAGGATCCAATAATACATTACTGTCAACTACTAATAACTTTGTTTTTTTTACACTATTTTTATTTCATAACAACATGCTTGCGCACAGCAGCACACCATGCAAACATACCCAGATTATAAAAAAAATGTAAACTTATATTACATTAAATTTCCATATGATTTTGGACACGGTGGATAGTTTTGCACATTTCTGTCTGCTATACTATTTCTGCCCATCTACCTGCCCTTTTACAGCCCCTGTTGCTATTTTTACATCTGATAATGGAATATTTCCATGTACACTACGGACACCAACACAGGATCTGCAGGAGCCCATATCTGCTTCCTGGATTACTCTACCTCTCTTATTTGCATCCACTTCACATGCTTATCAGGTAGCTGGCATGCCATGGATACTTCCATGTTGGAGCGCTCATGCGCTCTGCTCAGCTCTGTTTACTGGATTGTACACCTGCTTCCTTTCATGTAAGCAGTGTGCCACTATGCCTACACAGAAAATAAGTTCATGTAGGCTTTACTAAATTCCCCCCTCAGTGTTTTCACAAGCTCAAAACACAAAAGTAAGTTATTACACAAATATCAAATTGATCATTCTGTTCATACCTTCTCTTACAGAAGCCATGATTGGAAAGTTAGAAGAATAAAGTTACCTGCAGGCCAGGATGAACAGGTCTCACTTTGCACTTCATACTAGACACTGGAATTTCTGCAAATGGAAAACACTATCTCTACTTTACAGACAGTGCAAGCAATCTAGATTTAAGAAGGACAAATCTGAACATTGTCACATGCCCAGATGGAGTCTGCTGAAGGCAGAGATTGTTTGCTTATGTTTTTTTTTTTCTGCTGCATTAGCAGTACAGATACTAATACTAGTACAACATGCAAAAGAAAATACATGCTTCCTGACATCACAACATCCTGCTAGTTGCTGATGAGAGGATGTGACAGGATCAGCTATCCAAGTTTGTGTTGTAGCCAAAGGATGGAGCCTAGAAGTGATTGGACCACTCTGGTGATGTAATGTATCCTTCTTTTGCAGCTAGAGTTAGCTTAGTCATGGACCATACTTCAGAAAATAAAATCAGTATTATGACAATTACTCAGTGCAGGCAGACTAAAAAATGTTTTTGGTTTCCTACTGTCTCTGGGCTGTGCTCTACTCTTAACTGCAATTAACAGTAAGGTGGATGCCATGGCTATGTGCCTTTCTTTCTTCCTTTCATTTTTATTTATTGTAATTTAATATTAAAGCAAAAGGTGTGAGGTGGTACTCAGTCTGTTGAATCCCATTTGGCATTAATGGCAGGATGCAGTTCTGAAGGTGCAGCCATTGCCCAGTACTTGCTTAAACTGACATCAGAATGAGGCTTGCAGGCATCAAAGAAAATGGAAGCTCTGTTTTATTGAACATGGCAGCTATGTACAACCTTTCCCACCTGGTATGTTTGCATGTGCTGGCAGTCCTGGGTGGTTTCCTTTTCTAATATTTTGTCAGTTCATTTTATTCCAGATTTAACTTTCCTGATTCTGAATGTGGTGCTGTTTGTCTCTATTTCTTTGATTGTAAATTATATTTGGAATGAAGTAATAGTTATGTAATCAGAGTTTTACATTTTCTAGGACATTCAAGTAAAACATAACATTTTTCAGAGGTATTAATTTCAGTACTTTGAGTATTTTTAATATATTTTATATAAACACTTATAAAGCAAATTTTCCCTGCAGAAAGGGCCATAAACACTGTACCTTGTAAAGTAACAATATAAAACAAATAGCTTGCATGTCAACAAGCTTAGAGCTGCTAGCTGACCATCAAGTGGCAACACCCCTAGAATTAGTAGAATTCAGTATTGTGTAAACATTAAAGTTAGTAGAATTTAGTACTGTTTAGCATCTGCCCATTAAAGCACCATTATTAGTCTGCACAAACAAAGCACCCTTAATAGCCTTCTACCCCAATGTACCACCCCTTGTAGCTCACCAATCAATGGACTGGACAGTATGAATATACACTTTTTTAAGTAGTATGAAACCAGCTTGGTGGATATGGGCATCTTGAAACAATGCAAAAATTGTCTCATGTTTACCGACCATTGCTCAACCCTTAAAGAAGCAGACACAGTATCAGTGACACTGAGGTTAAACTCTTGCATACAAGTTCACATCAGGTTGTCAAAGCGCGCACACAGCACCCACCTCACATTGCATGTAGCACATACATAGAACAGTTTATTCTGAGGCACTTAAAAGCAATCTTCTTAAACATCAAAGATCACCTAGTTAAAGCTATGCCTCAGGAACCCAATGGCACTAAAAAAAAACACCTATTACCAGACATACTGTCGCTCTCAGTGGAGCCCCAAATACCAAGGCCCTAAGGCAAGCAAGAACACTTCTCAGTACTCACATCCTAAGGGAATCCAATCATAAGCTATACCAAAGTCTCTCTAGCCAGGCTGAGCAAGGACAAGATAACTGTTAGTTGCTAATCTGGAGCCAGGATCTGCATAGGCGCCGGAAGCTGTTAAAGACTGTGGGGGGGGGGCAGAGGTTGGCAGGGGCACTTAGTGAACTAAAAAGGGTAATTGTTTTATAACTATTTGCTACCACAACATAGGTTCACTTGGAGGACATTTTAAGCTTAGCCAATTCCCTTATGATTCTTGAATTAACATTTTCTGATTGGTCTTAGCTATCCCCATGGCTGATAATTGTATATTAGCCCTAGTGATAACAACTGTGATCACATCATAGATAATTTGAGGGGGCCATGTAAGGGATGCAGCATTTAAGAACTGACTCTATCCATTAGTGGCATGAGGGAAATCCTGGAGTACATTTTCTATTACCCATCCTTAGGTCCAAGTTGCATTTCAATATGGATGGATGAGCTTTGCTTTATTTTTATGGATAGTCTGTTCCAGAATAGTGGTAGCCTCTGTGATATATATTATCTCTCCACAACATTCACTTTAGATACCTGGACTGAGTATTTCTGATGCCATTTGACTTGCTGATGTTCAGTAGGTCCATCTGTATTATGTCAAAGGATGCATTGTATGCTAGACATGTCACCTCTAAGCACTCTGTAGGATACTGAGTATAGTAATAAATCTTTGAGGTGGTCCATGCAAGACCTATTGTTTAGGACTTGTATCCTTTTAGTAAGGTATTTCTAAAGGTATTCCAATTTTGCATGGGGCTGGACAGATACATATCAAAGTGGGCATTATACAAAATGATTGACATAATGAGAGCTTTGTGAAGGGGGACAACAACATCTCTAGATCTAGTCACAATCAATTTGTTTATAAGTTGTGCAATATAGAAAGGCTGTCTTATGACTCTGGGCACATGTTGGTCAAAAGTATACACAAGTTCCCAAATGCCAAACAATTGGATCAGTTATCAGTGGGCATTGTCGTGATTTTGACACCAGTTATTATTTGGAACAAACCTTCCTGCATGATGGTTAAGTCATTTGGGGATTCAATAACTTCTCCTAGCTTGCAGTCATCTCAGACATAGCTGGCCAAAGCTCTTTGGTATTTCCTTTTACTTCTGAGATGTATAAGCCAAACAGAAAAAGTCGCAGCACCGAACCCTGGGGAACTCCATTGGTGACTGGTTTCTTCCCCTGTTTTGATCTCCTGCATCCTGTGAGCCAAGTTGGCAATGCAGCTGGTGATGTAAGTGTTTGCTCCTACATTATTCATCTTTTGTACTACACCTAAGGAGGGGATTATGTCAAAAGGCTTGGCCAGGTCAAGGTAATGTGGTGTGAACTGTTTTACCTTCATCCATTGCTTTGGTAACAAGAGTAAAGCTTAAAATTTGCCCATGATTTTGAGCCTGTCACACTTTCTTCTGGGCTGTTTTCAAACACATTTTTGGGGCCATGCATACATGTATGCATTCCTTGATTCACCTTCCTGATTGTATTAAATTATATTCCTTGTATAATACAGCACCAGTTGTTAAAATGTGTTTTAAATCTGTAGTTTTGAACAGTCTTCCAGTAAGCAATGAAACAAAATGTATGAACCAATAATGACAAAACAAAAAATACCCATTTTAGAAAATTTCAACCATAAAAGGCCACTCAAACTTTTCATAATCCACCAATATCAGTCATCATCTTCTTTCAACTGTTCCCATTAGGGGTTGCCACAGTGGATCACCTGTTTCCATTTCTCCTGTTTCCATTTCTTCCTGTCCTCTGCATCTTGCTCTTTCACACCACCCACCTGCATGTCCTCTCTCACTACTTCCATAAACCTTATCTTAGGCCTTCCTCTTTTCCTGTTACTTGGTAGCTTCATCCTTAGCATCTTTTTCCCAATATACTCTGCATCCCTTCTCGGCACATGTCCAAACCAACGTAATCTTGCTTCTCTGGCTTTGTCTCCAAACCTTCCAACCTGGGCTGACCCTCTAATATCTTATTCCTAATCCTGTCCACCCTCGTCACACCCAGTGCAAATCTTAACATCTTTAACTCTGCCACATTCAGCTCAAACTCCTGCCTTTTTGTCAGTGCCACTGTCTCCAACCCATATAACATAGCTGGTCTCACTACCCCCTTGAAGACCTTCCCTTTCACTCTTACAGGTACTCGTCAGTCACAAATCACTCCTGACACTCTTCTCCACCCACTCCATCCTGCCTGTACTCTCTTCTTCACCTCTCTTCCACACTCACCATTACTCTGAACTATTGACCTCAAGTATTTAAACTCATCCACCTTCGCCACCTCTACTCCTTGCATCCTCACCATTCCTCTATCCTCCCTCTCATTCACACACATATATTCTATCTTAGTCCTGCTGACCTTCATTCCTCTTCTCTCTAGAGCATATCTCCATCTCTCCAGGGTCTCCTCCACCTGTTCCCTACTCTCACTACAGATTACAATGTCATCTGCAAACATCATAGTCCATGGTATAAATCCACCAATATCAGTAAATATACAAAATGTCTGCAGAAGTAAGTCATCTAAATAATTCCACATTTAAGGGATCTCAAACTAATGAATAGGTTGCTGCTAGGAAACAACTCTATATTTCATTGTTTTATCTAAAAATAAATTGGCTGTTGCCCGTGAAGAATAAATTGCCTATGTTGAGCTAATAATATTGCAACAGGGAATGGATGGTAAACTGATAACAGGTTCATAGTTACAAAGTAACTCCTCCAAAGGAGGACATTCACAAGACCATAGCATCCACCCCCTTTAAAATACAACATAGTCCAGTATCAGTGATCTATCTGCATACTGTGGGAGTAGAACCCACAGCATTCTGCATAAAAAGTAAGCTACTACCTGTTGTGTTTACAATGCAAATGGTCTTGGAATATGCAGCACTAAACTCTTCCCCTGAAGCTCTCAGCTCCTTGTAAAATGTTTTATTTATTTAACATTTTTTTACCAGGAAAGTCAGACTTGGAAGAAAGCCAATTTTCAGAAGAGGCCCATGGAGAAATGCTCCAGATGCATGTCTTTGTAACATGGGAGGAAATCAGAGTACTCAGAGGGAACCCACCCAAAGACAGGGAGGACATACAGACTCCACACAAAAGGCACCCCAGCCAAGAATCAAACCACATAACCTCTTGCTTTGAGGCAACAACACCACCACTGCACCATCCACTTGACAGAACTGAACTACTTATTTTCACAGCAGAAAAAATCTGGAAAAAGCCAAAATTTATCTGGGGGGGCAACGGGCTAAAACCACAGACACATTTTAAATATTGCTTGTATAATCTTAGAAAGCTGCTAAAATAGTGTTTTGTGTTACTGTGCGTTTTCAAATAAAAAGATGGTAAGACTGAAACTTAAAGGGCTTTCATTATGATTTGTCAGAAAGCCCCAAATCGTAAGACAAACAGACCAAAAGTATGAGCTGAACTCCCTGAATCACATGTGGTGTTGTGGGTAGAAAATGCAAGACCCTGTACCTAAGGTACGGGGTTTGAGCCCAATTACATACACACACACAGACACATGAAATATCACTTTGGAGCTACACAAAAGAAATATTCCTTTGGAGCTACTGAATAAAATAAATGGAACTAGCAGTAAACGGCTATCACTACCACTTTGGAGCTACGGCCCTTTTTGATATAACTCCAATAGCATTGTACCTACAAACTCTAGCACATAAATATTCCAGACATTAAACAACTTGAATACACCCTTGGTCATAGCATTACACTTGTAATTATGTGCAAATGACCTCTAGAAACAGTCATCAACATCTTGGAATACTATGCAGTCACAAGTGGTACCCAACGAAAGAGCCCATTTTAACGCCAGAATAACTGACTGTAAATGTTTTGAAACCTTGATGACAAATTGTAAATATAATTCTAAGCAATGCCTCAAATATTTCACCAACTTCCCCACTGTTCTCACAACACATTGGGAACAGCCAGCAATTCCTCTTACAGTAAACTCATGTACTGTTACTTACTATGTTTTCTATTCTGTATATTTGAAATACAGAATTAAAAATGCAATGCATACACTAACATTACTACAATCAAATATGTAACAATCTGTGTGCCATTTTGTGACTGGTTTGATTAAGGTATTGAGGGAAATTCCAGCCACTTTACAGAACATAGTGGGATAAAGAAAGATTTAGGCCAATGGCAAAGTGAGCTATCTAGCTATTGCATAAAATAAATGGAATTAGTACTAAACGGCCATCGCTATCACTTCAGAGCTACTGCATAAAATAAACAGAGCCAGAAATATCACTTCAGAGCTACTGCATAAAATAAATGGAGCTAGCACTAAATGGCCATCGCTATCACTTCAGAGCTACTGCATAAAATAAACGAAGCCAGAAATATCACTTTGGAGCTACTGAATAAAATAAATGGAGCTAGCACTAAATGCCCATCACTATCAATTCGGAGCTACTGCATAAAATAAACAGCCATCACTTACTGCATAAGCATAACAGAATGAAATATCATTGACTTACTCCAGAACTGGAGTCTTAGAAGAAGTAAGCAGTTATCCACGGAGCTAACACTTGGGAGCCTTATCAGCAAGAAGTGCTTTCTGCGCACTTTTTTGTTTAAATTAGTGTGTGATGTGTGCAGGAGTCCTCCTCCCCTTCGCCATGTGGTTCTGGCACCTATAACTATAGTTTACCACCTGTTTGTCTTTACGGCTGCCGGTAGTGATTCGGGTCAGGAAAGTAAAAAAAAAAACATGCTAGAATAGATGCAACTGAATCATTCAGCTGCATCTGTCTTTTGAGCTGTAGCTTTTTTTTTTTTAATGAGATGATCTGCAAAAGTGGGAGGGCTCCATTCCCCCCTCGCTCTATGGTTCCGGCACCCATAAGGATCTGCATAATCATGGACACACTCAGGTCATAAATACACAGGTACTAGTTTGATTTCATCACCACCCACACCCACATCAATTGCATTTATACTTACTAACCACTCCCAATCACACACACCCTAACTGCCAATTAACCAATTAACCTATTACACCACACACACCATTCCCATAGAAATACACTCCACCACACCCTTCTTGCCTCCACCTATCACACAACACACACATACTCATAAACAGCAAACCTGTACACACCACAGTCTAACTCAAACTAGCTAAGATGTACTCCTCACAACTATCCCAACTACTGAAAGCAGTGCTCCACTTACTAGCGCTCTTCATTCTTCTCCTACTCTCCCTCCTCTACTCCTACCACACACAACTCCAAATCGTTCACCCACCCCAATGGCAAACTGAAGTTATATCCAGTAAGTTAAACCTTAAAAACTTCCCTATCTCCTCCACTTACCTCAACTCCCACCAACCCTTCTCATACCTACAATACAAACTAACAGTCAAACCCAACCCCTACTTCTCTGATAGACGAGCTAAAATAGTACATAAACTATCTAAATTCTGTCTTTATCTACTCCATACTCTCACCCAATGCAGCGATATACACCCCAATGCAGGCCCAACTACAACCACCAATACCAACCCTGCGCAACAAAACCCCCTCTACCACAGGCCAACCTCATCACTCCTGTTTCTTAACATAAATGTAAGGAGCATAACTAACAAAATACAAGACCTTCATGCCCTAATAGCACTATATCAACCTGATATAGCAGTATAAACTGAAACCTGGCTCAAACCACAACACCATAATAATGAAATTACATCTCCAGGCTATAGCACTATAAGGAAAGATAGACTAGAAAAGAAAGGAGGGGGCACTGCAATACTCTTTCAGTCACCTCACCCTAGAACAAATAGACTACAACACCAAAGATGTTAAAGGCATAGAACTAATCATTGCTAAACTAAAACTTAACAACAACAAAAATATAATTATTGCAGGGGACTACATCCCACCAGGTAATAACATCCCTATCATGGAGAGCCTGCTAAGTTGGATCTCTACTTCCTTACCACAGGAAACCATACTACTAGGAGACTTTAACATTAAATGAACAACCTGCTCCAGCCAAAACCCAACTGTCCACATCAACTTACATGGATTCACCCAAGTAATATCCACCCCAACCAGAACCGACAAAGTTTCCAAACGTGAATCCATCCTTGATTGGATTCTGCTGTCCAACCCAACTCTAGCACAACACTCTGAATGTCTGACCGATAGTATAAGTGACCCCCTATCAACCTACTTAATTAGGACTACACCACATAATGTCAGCCAACCCATCCTCAGAGTCATCCGCAGTAAAAACAACTTTGTACCCACCAACTTCATTAATGCACTAAAATGTACCAACTGGAATCCCCTAAAACTACTACCTCTAGATGACGCCATGCAATACTTCAACTCTACATTCTTAGATATCCTAAACCTTCATGCTCCCACCCGTACCATAAGACTAAAAATAAATGACACTGTATGGCTAACCAAAGATACTAAAACTACCATAAAAGAAAGGGACAAAGCCTGGATCCAGCTTCAAAAAACAAAACTGCTAATATAAAGCAAATCTACCTTAGACTCTGCAACAAAGCAAAGAGACAGGTTAAACAGGATAAAATTAACTACTATAAAACCATGCAAAAAAAAAACATGCTCATAACCCCAAAAAATTCTGGGCCACTTTAAGCAGTATAATGCACCCAGGAAAGTCCCCCACCCCAACCCCAGTACTACCAAATGACCACAGCAACATTCCCACTCAGATCAACAAATTCTTTACCGAAACAGTTCAAACCCTTGCTAAGGCTCAAAATAGTACTGATAGCCCCAAAACAGTAAACCCCCCTCCACCCCCAAATACAAGGCTAAATAGCAACACCTCTAACTTTTCCCTACAACCAGTACCGACCAAAGAAATTTCTCGACTTCTAAACAAACTTAAACCCACCACACTAGCAGCTGATAAACTACCAGTGGATTTCCTACAAATAGCAGCACAGGCAATAGCTTACCCAATGTCCATACTCATAAATGTTTATTATTTTTTTATTTTTATTTTATTTTACATTTGTTGACTGGGCTAGTCTAACTGGATACATGTCCATTTTTAGTAGAGGCCCGGGGAGATAAACTCCAAGACATAACAATGAAAACAACAACATAACAAATAAGCAACATTAAACAAAAAGCATATTTACAATGCATATTACAGGTTAACACAGTAAATTCAGCAGTGCAGAATGCAGGCATAATATAGCATACTGGTACAATATATGATGTTCTAGAGGGAGATAGTATTGTGGTCAATAAGGAAGGAATCACAGTTTATGAGTAGAAAGGGTAGGTAGAGCCAAGTATGAAAAGACACATAACTAGTCAGGCTTAGTGCAGGGGCATAACCAGTGTGTTCTGAGGAACACTTTCAATTTGTTTTTGAAGAGTGATAGTGAGGGAAGTGAGAAAGTTAACTGGGAAGGAGATTCCAGGCTTTTCCAACAGTATTAGAGAAGAGGGAGTCGCCAGCCTTGTTGTTTGGTTTAGAGGTATGTACTAGAAGTTTGTGAGAAGACCTTACGGATTTCAGATTTTTATAGGGGGTGATGAGTGTGGATAGAATAGGAGTTTTGGAAGGTTTGTAAAGAGTGTTGTGGGCTATAGATAGTTGATGGAATTTAATCAGGTTTTGTAGTTCCAGCCATCCCAGCTGCTTTATATTAATGCAATGGTGGGTTCTAAATGGGTTGTCTGTAGCAAATCTGGCAATGTTATTGTAGGACATTTCCAATTTGCTAAGGTTATTTTTAGATAGCTTAGTAAAAATGGGTGAGGCATAAAGAAGTGCAGAGATTAGATGAGTGTGAGCTATAGTGGTTTTAGCTGTAGGTAAAAGGAAGGTTTTAATCCTATAGAGAGAGCCAAGCTTTTTGGTGACAGTTTTTATAGTATTGTTAATATGGATATCAAAGTTCAGATTGTTGTCAATAGTGATACCCAATAGTTTGGTGGATGGGTCTGGTGATATAATAGTTTTATTTGGTAGAGATAACTGAAAAACCAAGAGAAGAGGACTTGTGGGTAGGAGAGAAGAGAAGGAGTTTAGTTTTTTGGGGTTTAGGAGAAGACACCTATGTGTGAACCATTGTTCAACTGTGTTAAATACTTTCTGGATAAGAGAGTGAAGTTCAGAAGAGGAAGTGGCTGAGCATATCAGTGTGGAGTCATCAGCATATTGTATGAATGTGGCTTGGGTGATGGCAAGATGAAAGTCATTAATAAATATGAAAAAAAGTAGAGGTCCTAGGATGGACCCTTGAGGGACACCAAGGTTAATGGGCAGGAGGGTAGATAGAGACTTGTGCCATAGTATGGCCTGTTGTCTTTTATCAAGGTAGGACTGGAACCACTTTATGGAAGATGTATCTAGTGACAGGGATTTAAGTATTTTGATGAGAATCTGGTGATTTACCATGTCAAAAGCTTTAGAGAGGTCAATAAATAGTGGTGAAGAAAGCTTGTTAAGGTTGGATTAATATTGATACAATCTGAGAAGGAAAGAAGGGCAGTGGTAGTGCTATGTGAAGGTCTGAATCCATGTTGACAGTTGGAAAGTAAATTATTTTGAATTAGATGATCAAGTAATTGTCTGTAAATGCATTTCTCCATGATCTTTGCCAAAGGATAGAGAAGGGCAATGGGACAGTAGTTGAAGAGTTCAGTGGAGTGTCCACCTTTATGGAGGGGGGTAATATGGGAAATTTTCCATAAGCTAGGGATATGACTTTCGGTAATAGTTCTATTGATCAGAATGGAAATGGGATAAGCAATAGCTTTGGCTGATTGTTGTAGGAATTCAGCAGGTAGTTGGTCTGCTGAGGGAGAACATGGTTTTAGTTTCTGTAGTAGGGTTAGAATATATGTTGTTGGGACAGGTTGAATATGGAAAGGAGGGGGTGAGGTTGATTTATAGGAAGGTAGAGTGAAGTTATTAGGTGATAGTTAACTAGCTAGTGTTTGGATAGCATTAGTAAAAAAGGTATTGAAAGCATTGGCTGTATACATTGGATTTTTGTGGTCAGTACTTTGAGGGTTTGGAGTAGTGGATTGACCTGAATGGAGTAGTTGGTTAATGCTAGTCCAGAATTGTTGTGGGTTGTTTTGATTAGCTTGTTGAGATTATAGGTAGTAGTTTCTTTTATCGGAAATTATAGCTTTCTTGGTATCATTTCTTAGCTGTCTTAAGGTTTGTTGGTCTACAGAGTTTTTAGTCTTTCTCCATTTTGCCCAAAGTTTATTTCTAAGATTTATTTTGTGTTTGGTTTCTTTTGACAGCCATGGTACAGAGTTGGTTTTACTTCTAATTAATCTGGTTGGAGCATGGTGGTTGAGAATGGCAAGGAAGTTAGAGTTAAAGTAATTAACAGCTTCATCTAAAGGGAGGTGTTGTAAGGGAGACCAGTTGCAAGCTCTTAGTTCCATTTGGAATAGTTCAGGGTTAAAGTTATTTTTAGATCTGATGTTTTTGACAGCTGTTGGAATGGGAGTATTGGTTTTATGTCTGATGATGTAGATAAGTAAGTGGTCACTTAAATCATCAGGGAGAGCTCCAGAATCATAAATGTGAGGATGATGGTTTATGAGAATCCAGTCTAATAAGCTTGCTTTCTTGTTAGATTTATTTATCCTGGTGGGGGAAGCAATGGTTTGTGAATACCCCTATAGGTTAATATGGGTTGTGGGGAGGCTGCTACCGTAGCAGTTCCAATCAATGTTTGCGTCGCCTAGGATTATGGTTTTTGGGGCAGGTGTTGGGAAAGCCAACAAAGTATATTTTTCATGGTGGCAGTGTTGTTACCAGGTGGTAGATACATACAGATAATATAGATGGATTTGGCATTGTTAAGATGAAGTTTGGAGATAAGAATTTCTGCATTGGAGTCTATAGGTAGTTTACAGCCATGAGTGGTTAATTGTAAGCTAGATTTATATAGAATAGCAACCTTACCACCTCTCCTGGTTACTCGGTCTAGTCTCAGGATATTATATCCAGGTGGGATGATTTCATTGTCTTTGGTTACAGGTTTTAACCAAGTTTCTGTTAGGAAGAGAATATCAAAGGAGTAGACTTCAGTTAGGGCTTGGAGTTGAGTTACTTTATTGTTAATGCTACGTATATTAAGATGAGCTATTAAGAGGGAGTTAGATGGTTTAGAGAGGGCATGAGTAGGTGATTGTTTGTGGTTATGGAGAGAGATAGGAGTTGTTGTTGGGCCTGAGTTAGGGTGGATGTCACCATCCTTTAATGAGAGTAGTGGACTTAGATAGTTTGAGTTAGGGAATCTGCTGTATAGAAGTAGGCCTTTCCTGGGATTTAGATTGTTGTATTTTATGTGTAATGTTCTATGATACTTAGGAAGTATGTAGTTAGGTGAAGATGTTATATTAGCATGGATAAAAAGGAGAGGAGGGGTTGGAGAGTTGGTTTCCTTATTAGGGTAGTATAGGTATGGACATAGTGGGTGTTAAAAGGAGGTGAGTAGATGGGTGAAGATTAAAGGAGGTAGTAGTGAGAGTGTGAATAAGAGTAGGACATAAGATGGGGTGGATGTTTTATACATTGTATGAATAAGTATAGATTGTCTGTTGGTAGAATATAGAAGTAAAACAGGTGGGCATGAAAGAAGGGAGAAGGGTGTGGTATGATTAAAGGGGAGTGGTGAGAGGTTAGATATGAGTGAAGTTGGGTAAATGGAGAGTGTTAAGAGAGTAAAGGTAGGAGGAAGAGTGTGTTTGAAGAGTAATGGTAAGAGCAAGAGGTGTGTTTAGAGAGTAATGGTGAGAGGAAGAGGTGTGGTTAGAGAATAATGGTAAGAGGAAGAGGTGTGGTTAGTAAGTATAAGGGTAGGACCCCTGGGGGTGGGAATTGGGGGTAGGGAGGGGAATGGAGTGAGCCTGCAGGGCGAAATGAGCAGGTAAAAACAGATACTGAAGCAGTTAGCGAAAAGCAATCAGCTGGACTAATTCCCGATGGTAGGTTGGAATAGTATAGAGATTAGAAAGGTGTCTGTGGACAGTAGAAGTGGAGGGAAAAAGAGAGGACTACATAGCACTTTGGAGACTACTGAACTTAATAAATTGAGGTAAGTAGTTGGTCATGAGAAAAGGGCAAGAGTAGATTATGGCCGGAATAAGGGTGCCCCCTAGTGTACAGTTCAAGTATTGCAGGCTTGTATGAGAGGGAGTAAGTTGGTAGACAGCAAGGAACAGTGTGTGTAAGACAAGAGGGGTATCTATGCATGTAGGAGGAGAGAGGTAGTGAAGATACAGAAGAGGGGGGAGTAGAGGCAGCAGGCTGTCCTAGCTCAGGACTGGCTTTAACACTTGTTAGTGTCATGCCAATAGATCAATTGCAGAAAGTAAGGTTCCTACCCTGTGGAAAACATCTCACATTATTCATCTATAGAAAGGAGGTAACTCCTTAAAACTCACCAACTATCGACCTATAGCAATTGTATCACCTCTAACCAAAATATTAGAAAGAGTTGTGCATTTCCAAATACTCCAGTATCTCCTTCAAAATAATTTACTTTCCAGAATCCAGCATGGCTTTAGACCCTCCCATAGCACCACTCAGCACTATTATCTTTCTCCAATACAGTCAACAACTATAGAAATAAGGGACTATTTGTATCTTCCATATTCTTAGACCTGTCAAAAGCATTTGACATGGTTAACCACAGCCTTCGTCTCAAAACTCTGTCACACCTAAATTTATGCTCCTCCTCCATAGATTGGTTCACAAGATACTTACCAGAATGGCAACAAGCTGTCCTCTGGCAAGGCCAATTGTCCCCCTTACTCCCAGTAAGGAGTGCCACAAGGGTCTATCCTAGGCACAATGTTCTTTTCACTATTTACCAATCACATGTCCTCTTCCTCAGTCAATGCCACTGTAGTACAATATGCAGATGACACAACCCTTGTTTGAGCCGCCCCCAACTTAAAAGACCTACAAACCTTGACCCAGAACAATTTTACTCTAGCTGAAACCTGGTTCACTAACATTAAACTGATTCTGAATCACAAAAAAACTAATCTATTGGTTTTTAGTCCCGGTCGATCTCCTCCACTAAACAATGATTTCACCATCACATCAAAGGACAACATCCGAATCACCCCCACTTCTCGCACAAAGCTATTAGGTGTGGAAATCAACAATAATCTAAAATTTGATACCCACATAGCCCAAACCATCAAAAAAGTAAATAAAAAACGTGGACTCCTCTATAGAAATAAACAATATCTGACCAAGCAAACCAAAGCAACCATAGAGAGGACTCATCTCCTATCCATGCTTCTCTATGCCAAACAGATGTAAAGAAAATGGAATCTTGTTACAACAAGATTGCCAAATTTGCAGCAGAAGCCTCATACAGATCCCACCACCATTGTCTTGCCTTGAAGCAACTCAACTGGCTCGAGCTTCCTCATCTACTGCTACTCAGCCAACTTTCAACAGCTCATAAACTCTATTACCTTCCTGAAAACACCCCTGCCTTCCAGGGGATACTTCAGCCCCACATTCCCACAAGACCTTTAAGATCCAGTAGCCAGAATCTCATAAAGGTCATCAAACATAACAACAACGCCAGGAAATCTCTACTCGCCTACACCATTGCTAGAACTTGGAACTCACTACCAAGCCAGATAACCTCCACTGTATCTACCATTCAATTTAAACATCTCCTGAAAACCCACTACATATATAACTGGCTATGCCCATGCTTCTCCCTGGGATAGCTCCTATTACCAACGAGGCACAATATTATACAGTAGGTTCCATAGCATACTACTGCAGAGTATTAATCTACATCCCAACAAAAATACACAACAGAATATAAAATGTCAAAATAAAGCTGTCCATTCCATGCACAAAGACAATTATGTCATTCTTACTTGATAGCTGCAACTCCTTAGTTAAAACAATACTATATAACAATGAGATGATTATAGGTGTTACTTTTAGAAACTTAATAAGTCTTGTTTATAAATTGTTTAGGTTTTTTTGTAACCTTTCTGTAAGCTTATGTATTGATTATAACCATTAACTTGAAATCCTTGCCTAAAATGTAAGGATTTTTGTTTGATTTGTTAGTTTGTTTTGCTTTGGAGCTTTTCTCCCCGGGTCTCCGCTGAAAATGGATCTGTATCCAGTCAGACTTTCCCGGTCAACAAATGTAAAATAAAATAAAATAAAATAAATCATAGTCCATGTAGCTGTAAATGACCTGAGATGTACCTCCCTGGACTATATGAAAAGAGACATTATGGATCTTTTAGACTATGTGTCTCAGGCTGATATGAGCCTAGCACTGAGCAGCATATTACCATCACCAAGGATGGTGCCACAATATGAGCAAGAAATGACTGATTTTGGCAAACGGACATCCTTCTGCTGTCATTCTAAGTAGATCCAATATTTGTCATCTTGGGTGGACAAGGTTAACAGGCCACATTGCTTTGCCATGGATCATCTATGCTTTTCCCCTCAAGACTTTTGAATACTGGTTAAAAATGTATCCACACCCATAGTGCCTTTTATAGACAATGCCAAATTGACAAACCTACTGACAAAGCACAATCAACTCAACTGAACCTCAATGTGTTACTACTCAATGTCAGAAACCTAAATAAAAAAACTACATTCCCTCCAAGCCCTCCTCACATTCAGGGAAGTTGACCATCCTGGGTAACTATTATCAATAAAAAACCTCCTAAAAGTTGATTGACTAGTCAATAATCTGGGAACTCATGTAGATAGTAACCTAGCCTTCAACCAACATGTATCCAAGGCAGTAAGAGAATCATTCTATGTTGCTCAACCTATAAGCAAGGGCATGGCATCTAAGTCCAGAGAGGTCATTATACCACTGTACTCATCCCTCATCAGACCCACCATACAGTATAATGTCCCCCTTGGCATGTACCTGACAAGACATATGCAGCAACCTGAATGACCACAAAGGTTCCTTATAAAAGAATACAGGGAGTAAACACAATGTCTTGCGCTGAACACCTCAAAGTCCTACCTCTTTACTAAGCGTCATATGGACTTCTGAAAGGTGATCTTTGACTGGCATACAAGACATTTCCAAACGCTGTTTTGATGAGCATTTTGCACATCCGCAAAACAAACAGCATCAGAACTACTTTATTAAAATACCAAAATATTTCTTGCAACATAAATAGGACATGTTGTAGCGACATATATGTTTCTCAGAGAATTCCCAGTCTCTGCATCTGGCTCCCCTGGCATGTGAAGCAGAGTTCCTACCTATCTTTATTTAAGCACAACTTGGACCAATGGATGGGTAATCAGAAATTCACCCATGGTCTGGTGCCTATGTCTCTGATGGACAGAGGCAGTCATTAAATCGCCCCCTATATAAATCAAATTTGTGCTCACATTTGGTTTTCATGGTTAGGCTTTATAAGGGCCCTAGTGATTGTTAGCCTAGTACGCTATTTGTTTAAGCGGTTTTTCGAAGATTTTTTTTTTACTTTTTTCTATTAAGATTAGGTTACTTTAAAAATGATACAATTAAAACTAAGAAATATCTGTGATATTAAATGATGCCCAAAGAAGTTTGACAATTTCAGCAAGATCACTCATTCATCACAACCTGTATTTTCCTCTTTATAATAAAGTTTGCTTATTTGTCTTACTTAGTTTTCTATACCCAGAATCCATTTTAATTTTCTAATTGTGGGTGTGTTTGTAAAAAATTCATGTGTATATCTACTAAAGATTATCATGGAATCATGATAATGTCTCAAATTACTGTTGAAAATCATCATCCTGCAGGTGGAATTCATTTTTTAAGTACTAAAAATGGGTGTCAATGTGTAGTACTATGGTGTGGCTAACAGGTGTGGATAACAGGGTAAGACATTTTCCATGGCTTGCTTGCTGTTTTATTGGCTCAGAGGTAATTACTAGAACTGTGGCATAGAAGACCACTGAGGACCCTAGCCTACTTTCTCAATGCACCAGAACTCTGTCTTGTTAGGTAATTTGCTCAGCATCACACAGTAAGCAAATGAAGATTAAATGGATCAAACCCTGGACTATATGAAACAGCTGATTAAAAGCAGGACTAAAATCAGCCCAGTGAAGTTGCAGAGGAATAAAATTCTCCACCCTTCTGATTTTCTAGCTCCAAACGTGTGCTATCAACCGGGCCACTGACATTGTGTGTTATTTATGCTGCTACCTTGTTTTGATACTTAAGAAGTTTTATTAGTTTATTATCTATATGCTGTCTTATATATACCTTGATAATTGAAATTCCCATTTGTCTTGTGTTTGTCATAGGTTGGACACTCCATGTTTATCTGACTATTTATTGTTGGGTAAGTGTGTACTCCATCTGGTTGCCTTCCTTAGCCTTTCCCTTTCATTATCAACAAAAGTGTCTGTCAGTGTTTACTAATTTGTTATGAGAATCAATGTGCCAGTGACAGTTGTAGTCAAATTTCAGTGCAAATAGATGCAATAAGTAAGATACTGTTTACATAGACTGTTCATAGGTTCATAGGTTGGTACTAGGCTATTGGCCCTAGGGTCTATACAAACCTAGCCATAACAATTCCCTGGATATTTCTTTCCACAATATTTATTTCCCTGGACCTCTGTCTAGCAGGGCGACTGATGTGATCCCCGGGGTGAATTTCCTATGTCGCATTCAATCGTCAAGGTTCCTTTTGAAGAGGGCCAAGGAGGCACTCTGCTTGACATGTATGGGCAGTCTATTCCAGAGTCTGGGGAGTCTCTGGGTCTGGAACCTATCCCTCCAGCATGTTTTGTTCATTGTGATGACAAGGTTTAGATCCCTGGAGCATGTGGCTCTGAGAGATTGGGATTTCTTTAAGTGGAGCATGTCCAACAGCTCAGGATTTGACATGGCTTTGTATGTTAAACAGAGCTCACCTCTGAGTAGACGATATGCCACAGAATATAGCTGGAGTTTTTCTAGACGGTCAGCATAGGACATCTGCTTTAGGCCTGTGATTCTTTTAGTGAGGTATTTCCGCAGCCTTTCCAGCTGTTGCAGATGTCTTGTCAGGTACATATCAAATGGGGCATTGTACTCTATAATGGGTCTAATGAGGGATGAGTGCAGTGGGATAATGATCTCCTTTTTTCTGGATGAAAAGCCCTTAATGACGAGGTGTGCCACATAGAAGAATTTCCTGACTGTTGTGGCAATGTGGTTATCGAAGGTGAGACCACTGTCCACCTGTTTCCCTAAGTCTCTCATCACAATTTTGGTGTTTAGTGTATTGCCACTTATGTGGTAATTCATGGGTACATGGTTTTTCCCAAAGAGGATAACTATACATTTCTTGACATTAAGCGTGAGCCCATGGCTCTGGCACCAAGCATCTGTTTCTGCAAGGCCCTTTTGTAGAATATCCACATAATTTGTGGATTCAATAATGGCTCCCAGTTTGCAGTCATCTGTGAGCTTTGTTAGCCAGAGTCCCTTACTGTTGGCCTGTACTTCAGAGAAGTAAATGCCAAACAAGAGTGGTCCGAGGACTGAATCCTGAGGTACGTCACTTGTCACTTGTCTGGAGCTAGATTTGGAGTTGGTTACTTTTACAGTCTGGGTTCTGTCAGTAAGCCAGTTGGCAACTCATCGAGTGACGTAGGGATTTATGCCCAGCTTAGTAAGTTTATCTATGATTCCAGAGTGGGGGATGGTGTCAAAGGCCTTTGTGAGGTCCAGAATCAGGATGGCATACAAGTGTAAGGAGACTATGTGTTTAGGCTTTTTACATAACTGTGTCCACTGAAATAATGACCAGAATCAATTTTTCATCTTGCAATCTGCATGATCTGCAGGTTATTGGTAGGATTATAACCATCTTTTCTTTGCATTATTACACCTAATCTATCTATATTATATACCTGTGATTGAACTTTCTGCTGTCTTTTTCCTGGGGGAGGGTGGGTCTGAGAGTTTACATCCACTTTATTGCTTTTTGCCATACAGAGAAAATTATCTTGGTATCACATGTATGTTTCTACAAAGTGATTTTTTTTTTGAGTAATGATTTTTTTTTCTAAATGTTTATTCCAGTTTACAGTGCTAAATGACTAACATAACAAATTAAAATTATTAAAGGATCTCAAGTAAATAACAATGGTATTGTTTTATAACAAATCAGGTAAGTGTGTGTGTGTGTGTGTGTGTGTGTGTGTGTGTGTGTGTGTGTGTGTGTGTGTGTGTGTGTGTGTGTGTGTGTGTGTGTTTGTGTGTGTGTGTGTCTTTTCATGTGCATATCATGTTGGGGTGAATGGGGCCTAACTCAAGACATTTATTTCCCTGGGTCCAAAAATTCCTAGCTGCAGCCCAGTTGTCCGACTACCCCCTAAAGATAAAGTGCACAATCATCAACTGACCAAGGCATATAAGCCTGACTAGTATAGTGGGGGTGAAGATACAATCCCCTAAACAAGGGTCAGTTCCAACCTGCATGAAAAACAAGAAGTGCAGTATTGCCCAAAGTAACCAAAGCCACCAAATTATGTGAAGCAGAAGAAAAACTATCACATGTAAGGTACTTTGAAAAAAGTAGTCAGCCAGATGTAAAACAGGACCCCACACAAGCACAATCACATTCAGCCAAAACACATTTCTAACCTAATTTACACATCAAAGCATGGAATTATATCAACACATAAAATAGATTACATAGAAAGCAGTGAGTATGATCAGGGAGTAGTACAAACAGAACAGAATATTAGGACAACAGCGGGACATAGCGGAAGCATAAAACAATAAAAGATAATTGAAAATTAACTCAGAATAGCAAATAAATAGGGCAATGCAGCAGAACATAGTAAATGACACACAGATTTGTAAAGTATTACACATTGCACATCAGAAAAGCAACAAACCATGATGGTGACACAAGAGAATGATAGCAGATAGGGCATCCAATGACAAAAAAATCACTGCATGTAGTAATGGGCACAAAGTCAGCCACAGTAACACAACAGAATAAGGTCAAGTGAATAACCCATGCAAATATGAAACAATGTAAACCAGCTAATGAATGAACAATGACATAGTAATGATAACGGATGGAGGTATGAAAAGCCTTGATAAATGTAACATACAACATTCCTGACTGAGGGCTCAGAATATGTAAGCCATACAACCAAAGGCAAGTCACATCCCATTGACATGCAAGGATCATTACGTCAGTATTCGCCATCTGTCATATATGGAAAATAAAGTCCACCACAAGCCTGCACCCATAATGCAGAATACCAGGCATGAAACCTTACACACACACAGATGGGAGCATATCTCACATGAAATGTACCTGGTGAGTGCACTACACAAACCCAAACTGAATGACAAAGCATCACCTGGAAACAGAATAGCCATCATCATTCACATCTTTACTGGCACAGGTGGTATACAAATGATTACACACCATTGTACTTGTTAGAATGACTCCATGACCAGATGGCATGCCACAATTGGCAAATATTCCACGTGTGGTATAACAGTAGTAGACCATACACTTACATCATCAATGTAGAAAACAAGTTTGCAAAAGCAATCACAACATCCATGCAGTATCATGCAATGATGTGTTCCAGAATAGGCAAGGCTGCCCATGTAGTGATGACAAAAAAGCAAGGAAAGAAAATAAAGAAATCCGCATGACAAAACGTAATGTCACATGACAGTGCACATAATAACAATGCCAGATGTCACCAACAAAATAACACAAGTTGAGTTTTCAATATTGTATGCCAAGCCAAATAAAAACAATGCTGTAGACACTCAGTCTCTCTACGCTGATACAAGCCTCACATCAGTGTTCACATACAAACTATGAAGATGTCTGCATTATAAGGAACATTGTAAACTAACAGCTCCAAATGGGTGCTGCCCTGTGAAATATACAATGTACTGAGCAGCAAACCTCATACCCTAGATACTAATGGTCAAGATATAATGATATCTGACAGCAGTGTAATGTCAGGAATGCCTTAAGAACAGAGGTAATGAGCTACAGCCGTCATGTAAATAACAGTACTATATTGCCCCTTCCTCTCATTAGGTGGCAAAGTCATTCCCTTGCTGTACTCACCCACTCCTTTTAGGTGATGATGATAGGCCATGCAAAACAACCTCATGGAGCCTGTTGATATGGTCCTGTTCCATCACCAGTACACATATTAGCTGTGTTGTAGCTGTGGCTGAGTGTTTAAGGTGATGGAATGGAAATCAATGGGGTTTCCACACACAGGTTTGAATCCTGCCGATTAACGGCCTTTGCGGGGTTTAGGGGTTGACATAATAGCTTAGGTGTTTGTCTCACAAATACAAGGTGCAGATTTTGATTCTCACCTTTGGGTAAATTGGCTAGGTTTAAAATGGTGCACAAGGGCAGCTTGCCTAGTATTTACCTACTATGAATCAGATCATATAATCCCACAGTTCTGCATACATGGCAGTCACATGGATGCAAGTTCATGTATAGACCAGAATGCTGGTGGAAAAAATGGTAGGGAATGATGTGCACAAAGGACACAACTGCCATAACCTCATGGCTGATCATGGACATAGTTGTCATTGAACTACTCATAGAGCAGTACATTTTTGGGGGAATTATTCTGATGAAGTCCAT